>NC_034604.1:38535363-38556418 GCF_900095145.1 Mus pahari
AAAAAAAAAAAAAAAAAAAAAAAAAAAAAAAAAAAAAGAGTACTTATTGATCTTACATAGGACATAGCTTTGGTTCCCATCGCCCACATCAATAGGTGTATAACAGCATGCCCATATCAATAGGCCTATAATAACTGTAAATCCAGCTCCAGGGGACCTGATATGCTCTGGCCACAATGAGTTCTTGCATACTCAAGGTACACACAAATTCAGTCAAGTATACACACATACACACTCACACACACACACCAAAATAAATAAATAAATAAATAAATAAATAAATAAATAAATAAATAAATATATCTGGTGTCAAAATATTCAATACAACCAGAAGGAGGACAACCTCCTCTCAACCTGACCTCCATCATAAATATTTAGTAAATGTTTATTGGGTATTCATTATGAGTTAGGTCTAGAAAAAATACCTGGCAAAATTTATATTTCATGGAGCTTCCAATATTCTGAGTAAAGACAGCTAAACTGTCAGCACTTACGTGGTAGAAGGTGAAAACCAATCCCTGAAAGTTGTCTTCTAACCTCTACACCCGTGCTATGGTACACACACCCACACATACTCCAAATTATTATAATGCCAAAAATTAGAGTAGAATTTGGAGTAAAAATTGTTTTTAAAAGACAGATAAAATAGTGTAAGAAAATAGAAAGTTGGGAGATTTAATTTAACCACACAGAATGGCCAGGAAGGCACAAAGCTGGTGCTCCACAAATGCTGGTGGTGCTCCACAAATGTTGGTGGTGCTCCACAAATGCTGGTGCTCCTGTATGAGAGCAACTGCAGATCATCCCATGCTGCTGAGTTCATTGTTCCCTTACAAAACTCATGACTGAAATCACTCCGCACATGCTGCCTTGCTAATTCATCCAGGTGCATATTGTTCCTATACCATTTGAGTGTTGGAAACAAATGATCATTGACAAGTGTGTTTAGAAAAAAATGGCTAGTACGGCGCTTGGCACATAGTCATATTTTTGAAGGCTTGACCCACAGCATTGTGAAGTTGAAATGGGACTACATTTTCATCCATTCTGAAGAATTTCACAGGCCATTTCCTAGCTTATCTTGTGATATTTAGCTTTCTCCTTTTGAGAAGCCTTTCAAGTAAGGAAAGTGATCAATCACAGTCCTTGTGTGACAAACACAAGGGATAGCATGCTACGCCTGCATATGGCACTTGTATGAATCCTTGTACTGACACTGCAGGAAACAGGCCTGCAGGCTGTTGGCTTAGATAAGGAAATGTGCTTATCCAGGGTTGTCTGACCTGCTCCGAATCGTGAGGCCTGTGGAGCTGTGATAGGCTCAGAGCAGGGCAATGTAGTCTGAGGCAAGCCGACAGCCTTCAACACTCTCAAGTATACTAAAGGAACCTAATGCTCTCTAGTTTACTGAAAGTGACTTGCATGTGGAATGGGGCTAACTTACCGAAGAACGTGAAATACGTGCTGGCACTTGGATATGGGGATGCCAATCGGTAGGCATGGGAGAAATTATCCATTTGAATCAAATCTGTGTATTCTTCACAATCAAATGCAGGCATGAAAGTTTGGTCTCAAAGGAAACTTATGGCCCTGGTACCTTTTTGATCTGTACAATACCAGAATGAGACATAAAGCTGGATTAATTTTTATCGCTATTCTTATTATATCTCGATTGTCCCACAAAAACGATTGCTAAGGAGGCTGCCTGACTGGAGCATGCGACACTGCTCTATATTTTGTTGGTGTTGCTTCCTGCTTTGTTTCTGCAGTGCTGGGCCTAAACCTAGGAACTAAAGTATGCTCTGCTGGTCAGTACTCCACCGCTGAATTCCATCCCAATCCCAGTCACTGTGATTGATTTACAGATTTTGTGCAGGGGGGGGGGGGGAGAGATTTCAATGACTAAGAAGTTTTCCTTGAAAACCTGAGGAGCTGAGTTTGGCTCCCTCAAACCCACATTATAAAAATGAAGTATTGGAATGGTCATAGTCACTTATAATCCTAGTGCTAAGGGAAAAGAGACAGATATTTGAGTGTGGTGTATGAAGCAAATAAATGAACTAATGCAGTAAATTGACCTGATTTTAAGTGCTGGCTAAAGAGGACCTAGGATGGCTAGTGAATTTATTTATAAAACCGTGCATACCAGAAAAGAGAAAAAGTTTCTTCTCTGACATGTCAGGTCAGATGTCTTAATGTTCTTAAAGATTTATTTATTTATTATATGTAAGTACACTGTAGTTGTCTTCAGACACTCCAGAAGAGGGAGTCAGATCTTGTTAAGGATGGTTGTGAGCCACCATGTGGTTGCTGGGATTTGAACTCTGCACCTTTAAGGAAGAGCAGTCGGGTGCTCTTACCCACTGAGCCATCTCACCAGCCCAATGTTCTTTATCTATAAGGAACCACCAGCTTCTAACTTCATATGACCACATTTAGGAAATGTACATATTCAAAAATTTATTCACTGGATTTTGATGTTAATAAATGCTTAGGTGCTCACAGGCTATCCTGAAACACTTTCATTTTGGAAACTCTAGTCGTGTTAAAATGGGAAAAGAGCCCAAACAATTATATCTAAATGTATTTAGAGATTCTATATAAAATCTGCAGAGTGATAACAGAGTTTGTTCCTTACCACACAAGTCGTTGCATTCATTATGTGAGAGTAATTATAGTTCACGTAGGCTGCAGGGCTTTACAGGGTTGTCAATATTTAAAGAATCAGAACGGCTGATGTCTTTAATATCGCAGCATCTCTGTGGTTGTCTTGATCCTTATGAGGACACAGCACCAGCTCAAACGTGAGGATCTCAATGGGAAAGAGGTTCTCAGCCCCTTAGTAGGCTACTTGCTAAATATAAATGTTTAGACAGAATAGAGACAAGCAAGCCATAGAGGAAAGTTAGATTTATGTTAGCAACACTAACCAGGGGAGGAACCCACCAGAAAAAGTCAGCTACTGTAGAAAACAAAGACGAAACTATTATATGAAACTATATTCTTTTCTTTTAATTTTTTACACATGTTGGTATTTGATTGTATGTAAATATGAGCTCCATGTATGTGCCTCAGGCCCATAGAGATCAGAAGAGAGTGTCAGATACTCTGAAACTGGAGTAACTCACTACTGTCTTAGCCACTAAACCAGATCCTCAGCCCCTCGAGACCTGTTTTATGATTCCCAGTTTTCAAGTTCTGTTTAATATTTCTTGCTTTATTCATAGAAAATGCCAAAAGGAGAAGTCTTTGTCATCTCTAAGTAATCAAGATAATGGCCCATGACCTGATCCCCGCCTGCTGAGACCACATTATAAATTCGGGATGTACCACAAAGGACAGGGTATGCATTCTTTTGTGGCACCCCAGAAGGCTGCAACAGTAAGGGAGGTTTCACCTTCTGTTTTGCTGCTGCTTGTTTGTTTGTTTTTATGGGCTTTAGTCATTTCTCTTTTAATTTTTAGTGATTGTATTTCTGATATCTGCTTTTGGACCTGAAAAATAATAGACAATTTCTGATTTTGCACTTTTAAAGAATTTTAAGGAAGCAACTTCATTAGTTACATCCTTTAGAGAAAAACAAGAACCACAGAGCCATGTTATTATAAACTGTGGCCATCAAGTTTAATGTCTGCTTTTGATGAATTTCCTTTTGTACTTTTATTCATTTGGACACTCTGGAAAACACTCTTACCGAGCCTTAAAATGTTCTTCATTTTCATTCTTAAATATTTCCATGGAATTTTGGTGAGGGTATATATATATATATATATATATATATATATATATATATATATATTATCACAGAAATAGATAATGGGTTTGTAAAAAAGTATAAGTTATATATCTATATAGAGAAATAGATAGATAGATAGATGATAGATAGATAGATAGATAGATAGATAGATAGATAGATAGATAGATAGATAGATAATTTTATATTTGTGGTAGTTTGAATGACAAATATCCTACATACATTTGGACATTTGAATGTTTGGCCCCCAGTTTAGGGAGGCTTTGGGATATGGCCTTGCTGAAGGAAGTATGTCACTGGAGGTGGGCTTTAAGAGGTTAAAGACAATACTATTTAGATTTTCCTTGCTATGTCTGCTTCTTTTGTGTGGTTTGATATGTGAGCCTGCAGCCCTCAGCAGTCAGCTCCTGTCACCATGACTGCCTGCCGCCATGCCTGTACACTGTGATGATGAACTTTTAGCTCCTGGAACCATAAGCCTCAAGTAGACTCCTTCCTTTATAAGGTGCATTGGTCGTGGTGTTTTGTCACAGTGAGAAAAAAAAAAAAATGACTAACACATTTGCTAATATAAATGTGCATTTTAAAATTATGATCTTTTTTTGTTATTAGCCATGTTCATGATAGAAAAAGCTTTGGAGAGTTGAATTCTGAAGACCTGATATCAAATTTTGAAGTACTTAATATAGACAACTCAATATGGGACTATATCAAAGAAAACATAATTTAAAGTAAGTAGACTGTTTAAAAAAGGGCCTGTGTTATTGTGGTATAGCAGAGTTTGACCAAGCTTCAAGGACATTTCTACATTTAGTACTTTCCTAGGAACAGCCTTGTGAGGAAGGGATGTGTGTGTGTGTGTGTGTGTGTGTGTGTGTGTGTGTGTGCGTGTGCGCGTGTGTGTGTACATATATGTATATCTCCTGATATATATGGTTCAGTACTTGCTCAGAATATGTGGTGCCCTGAGATTGATCTCCAGCATTGACAAATTATGAAACACTTGTGGTGAAATGACTGTACCCATGGAAAGCAGGAATGGAGTTAACATAAGAGATTCCAATTTATCAACTAGACAAATTATTGGAATCAACTACTCTTCTAGGAATTTGGGTTCTCATGTGTTTAATAAAATAATTTTATGTATGAATATGGGAATATGTACAAGCACTATGAAGCTATAAACAGGAGATATAAAACGTCATTTATCTTTATATTTAACATTAACCACATAATCACTTAGGAAACATAAGTTCCATTGCTATAGAAGTGAACCTACACTTGTTAGAACATCAATTGCAAAACGAATTCCCCTACATTTACTCATACATTTTCTTTTGTTCATTGGTATAAAAATGCATTGTTGGGGCTAAGGAGATCTATTGGTACAATGATGGCTTCAGAAGCATGAAGACCTGACGTTAATCACCAGAACCCATGTGAAGGGCTGTCATGTGCTGAGTGCTTGTAATTCCAGTGCTGGAGAGGTGGAGACAGATGGAACTGGCTAGCCTGGGACTCACTGGCTAGCCAGCATTAATAAATGTGTGGATTTCAGGTCAGTGAGAGACCTGAAAAATCACAGTGAATAGCTTCAGAAGAATGACATCCAAGGGTATCCTCTGGCTTCCACACACGTAAACACCTACACACACTGGCCAAACCCACATTCACATACACATTCAAAAAAAAAAATCATTAGCACACTGAAATACCCATAGAAATTGATTGACAATTCCTCACATACTATTTTTTATGATTGATGACCTGGTATTCCAGTTGTTTGCTTTATCATAATTTGTATAGTGATTACTATAGCTACAAACATTCAAGCTTAAATGTGTGGTGTGCTTACACACAAACAAACATAGACATGCACATGCACATAACCACACTAAAGAATATGATAAAAATGATGTCAGCAAGTAAGCATGTACTCTCAGCAAGTACATCAAAGCAAGAGATGGAATCACTCTCCTCACAATCTTCAACAGGTCCAGCATCCCAGGAAGAAAAAGTGACCCACTATGAGGCTCCATTGAAGCTGAGAAGCATAAACTCAAAGAACAAGAGGAAGGCTATGATATACACATGAATATCTCCCGATTGCCCCCTATGCCACCATGTGTATGCTTTGTGCCCTGCAGAGATGCTAAAAGTTCTATTGTGCTTTGATATGCCATACTAGAATCAGGGAGAAGACTGATCAGTGGAAAGCTGAGGGACACAGACTGCACTCTATTCTCACCACAGTAAATGCTAGATGGAAAATATATAAACATTTCCACAAGACAAAATACCTAAAACATCATTTGCAAGGAGCCATATGCAGTTTCTGTTCTGATGACAAATTAAACACGTTCAAGAACATAATTACAGAACTGAACACGACTGGCCTAGGAAATTTGGGGTCTAGTGTGGATCACTGAGAGTTCTAATAACAACAACAAAGACCAAAGTAGAAGGAAGCCTTCGGTTTCAAATAGTCCTGTGGTCACTGGACCGGGGATTCATTATCTGCTCCATCATCAGCAGTAGATTTTGACTAGCCTCCCCTTGGTCATGTCCCTCATGCCAGATTCAGATGCCATTACAGTGACTTTTTGAGAACTCCTTCTTCTCTAAGCCAAAACGAACTTCTCACCAGACTTCTCACATTTGATTTAAATAACTCAAGGTTAAATGCCAGCCTATCTTTTCCAAGCCAATCACCTCAGCCTGTCTCTTCTGGATGTGTTGCAAAACAAACATAACCCCTGCTGTTTTTCCACCACTGCCCTCTGCTCTCCTATTTCCATGTTCTGCATACACACTATTTGTCCTGTCTCGAGCACTTCTGTGTGAACACTCTCTTCACCTGGGCTTCTATAACTGTGTGCTTGCTCTCATCTTGTTTTCCCAAGATGCAGCTATAACTTACCTCATCTGGAGAACTGCTTCCTCTGTACTTTCTAGCAGTAATCGGGACCATCTACTGAATGCTGGCACTTCCCGAGAACTGTGCAATAGATGTCATAGATTAACTTAGAAAGTGAGAAAGCACAGTATAATGTACAGCCTGTGGGATGCCAGCATTCAAATCCTGGCTCCACCACAGATTATCTTTAAGCACATAGATATTTATGTTCCGGGCTTTTGTGTTCTCCCATAGATGGAGGTAAGTTGGCTAAAACCGACATGTAAAAGCTGGTGACTTCTATGCGACATATGTGGCATGATAACAGGATTAATGCCTGCTAAAGTTGCTGTGGGGATTACCTGAAACAATTCCACAAGTAACTTCGAAGAATTCCCAGTGTGGTGTACCATAAGCACTGGTGCTGTCACACCTCACAGACGACCATGAGGCAGACATCCGTGTTGTCACGCAAGAGTTAGGACCACTGAGGCTAAGGAAGATTGGAAACATGTTCATATTTACTCAACTACTATGCAACATACACAGTGGGTAGATGAAGCTGTGACCTCTGAAACTCTCTCTCTCTCTCTCTCTCTCTGGAGTCTTTGTTTTAGAACTACTAATTTTCTTGAGAGTTAAACAATGGGAGCAAGAACCGAAGTTGCTACTAACATTTATTGAGGTTTTACTGTGTGCTGTGTAGAGCACTCAACATTAATCATGGGTTGTCACACAACTCACAGCTGCTTTAGCAAGCAGGGACCACCACCATCATTTTCTAGAGGGGGAAACCTTGATTCAGACCTAGTTAAAAGCTTCTTTCAGGTGGCAGAGCAGGTCCACAAAGCCAGATTTACTGGAATCAAATTGTGCCCAGGTGAAGTGACTACAGGCTTCTTTCATGGTTCAGAGTGTCATTTAGGACCTTGTTAGTTGTGGGTAAACCAGGTAGTCTTGACAACCTGCCAGAGGTATCAAGATCAGGACCCTGCCCAACACACCACTGCCTACCTGAGTGTTTTATACAATAAACACCTATTCAGCATTGGATGGATGAACTTCACAATGAAAGTTTGATTATGGGAAATCAAATGGTTCTTAGACAATGCTTGGTGTCTCTATTCACACTTAACCAAGACAATGGTTTCAAGCTCACTTTTTTCTCTGAATAACTAATAAATTAAATGAAACTTTCACATTAAGTAAAGTGAAGTTGAACCTAAGTTGTGTCATGCATAAAGCTTACTAATAACCTTTCGTTTATTTTACTACCATTACATATCTCAGATTCTCCATCTATAAATGCAATAATACTCCCTGAGCAGGAGAGATGGCTTAGAAATTAGCACTTGCTCCTCTAAATCAAGTCCCAGTACTCAAGTAGGATGGCTCACGGAGATTTGATGCCCCTCTTCGAGCCTCTGAGGACACTAAACATATGCGCCATATATTCATATAAACACACACACACAAACATAAAAAAATGCCTCCTTTATAAATTGTTATTGGGACTGGAGCTTTTTCTAAATTGAAAGTGAAATTTTCTACAAAAATTATTGCTAAAACAATGTTAATGAATACCATCTAAGATTGTGATACATCGATATTAAGGACTAGACAATGTTGAGCTTGTAAATAAATCCATTTCAGGTCACATCATTAAAACCTTTTTTTAAATCATCCCAGTAACTCTTCTTGCCTACATCTAATATCTTTCCTAGGTGCAGGACAAATATTATAAAATCCACATACATGATGATGAGGAAATACCAAATGCCCAGAAAGGGCAAGTTTCTGAGAAGTCAGTGGGAGCAGAGTCGTGCTGTGATAAACAGCTTCATTCTTACCCCAAGGGACTCAATCCTCAATGGATGCCTTTGTGTTGTTAAGAAGTGTGAGAAAGGCAAAGGTCTCCGAGTGAAGACAATCCTTTGTTCGTACCTCACTGGGAAACTGGATTTCAGATGTAGCAATAAATTTTGTAGAAATTTTCATTTCTCATTTAGAAAAAGTTGCGAGTTTAGAACTGATGAAAAAGGAGAGTCAATAAGAAACAAACAAAAACAAAAACAAAAATAGCACAAAGATTACCTGAGAAAGACAATAACACTATTATGGTACTCAATTGCCAAGTCTGTCTGTCTTGTCTCTGTCCCTACTCGTGTGTGTGTGTGTGTGTGTGTGTGTGTGTGTGTGTGTGTGTGTGTGTGTGTATCTCTGTGTCTCTCTGTCTCTCTGTCTCTATCTCTTTCACACACATACACACACACTGAGAGAGAGACGGTTTGTGTGTCTATTTCTCTCTTTTTCTCTCACACCCACAGTCTCTCTGTCCATCTCTCTGTCTCTCTGTGTCTCTGTTTCTCTCTCTCACACACACCCAGAGGGAGAGGGAGAGGGGGAGGGGAGGCAGGGGAGGGGGAGGGGGAGGGGGAGAGAGATTTGGAGACTGTCCACTTAAAGGATTGTAAAGGATTGGATTGTGCTTCCACCAACATCATATGGGAAGCCCTAACCTAACCTGCAAGGTGACTGGATTTAGAGACAAGTCCATCAAGAAAGAAACCAAGGCTACAACAAAACCCATAATTTATCTTGTATGCTAAGTGAAAAGAATCCATTTTAAAAGAGGAAGAATTTAAAGTTACATGGAGTTCACAATCATGAGACCCCAATCTTGTGAACTAAGGATCGCTGAAAACACCACAGCTGTGTTTAGGATTCCAAAGGCCAATTGACTATAACCTAAGTCCAGAGACAAATTATCTCAGGATATCTTTAGGTCCACCCCACTGTTTAAGCTAACATTCATTCTTGTGACTATTAGGCAAATAGTTTTTAAATGTACTAACAAACAACCAGTTTCCACCAAGCAACAGCCAACAGTGTATCAGCAAACACTTGAGGCCTACTGCAAAGACTGCCCCTGCTTTCTACAACCTGCCTGCTTTATAGTTCCACAGATGGGTCAAAAGTGTTCTGATTTACTATAAAGCTTCATGCAACTCCTACCACATTGCAATGGAGTATTTGAAGAAGTGACTTGTGTTGTGTTCTACAGCCATGGCCACTCATATTTGGCTTCAGAATAAACTAGCCATTATTGTTCTTGAAGTGAGCACCTTCAAGTGTTTGGTGCTGTCATCTGATATGTTGTTCTTAGGAGGACAGGAAACTACATCAGAGATCTGGCTGCTAGTCCATAAAGATGAGGCCACACAAGAGCCCAATGGGAAGGCTGCTATCTGCAGCCAGGCAGTCCACTATCATGATGGCATGGCATTTGCTGTTTTTCACAATGGTGACAAAACACATGTCTGTTGCTACAGCCATTCATTCTGTAGGTGCATTACTGTAGCCTGAGCAGCCCAGCACACTGCCATTGAACAAACTACTCTCTACCCTCCTAAAATAAAGTTTTATGTTCTAGTGAAGAACTGAGAAAGACCTTCTACTTCTTTTAAGGTCCAGAAGATGCCACTGGGTCTTTGTGATTTAATACTGCAGACAAAAGGAAAACCAATTAACACACCCAAATATAACCTTCCTTTAAGTTTCTCTTTATTAGTAATGTCTCTCTTAAGTGCCTGCCTCTAGTCATCATCCTTGGACAAGAGCCACAGGAGAAATAAAAAAGCCACATAGCCAGTAATGTTCTTAGCAGTAAAACAGGGTCTTTGTTAAACAGACAATACCCCCTTTTCTTCTGAAATTCAAATTATTCCTGGCTCAGTGGCTTTTCCCATTGAGTATTCTTAGGTAAGTCACACTTGGCAGTTTTTGGTTAAAGGGAGCAGAGGAAAGCATGGTCTGCTGTGATGGCTGAGGTTCTGTGGACCCTTTGAAGCCTGTGAGCACGAGGCAGTCCTCCGAATTCACAGATCTCTGCTCTTTTCCCAAAGGGCTCCTAGAGCCACGGTCTGTGTCTGGTGCTGGGAAAGGCTCTGAAGTTAAGCAGTAAAACTTTGCCCCCAGCTTGCCCTCAGATACCCACGCGGCTCACAGCACAAAATATGCCAGTTGACAATTAGACCATTTCTGATGAAGGCAGACACAGAAAAGAGCATAATACATGGGGACATGTGGCTTTAAATTGTGACTTGGAGGGAGACCAGGTTGTGGTGGGGAATTCCTCTCAGGAGAGACATGTACAGGGAAGGGACTGGCCCTGCTAACATGGGAAGGGAAACTCTGAGCAATTAGTATAGAGGCCTTGAATGGGGAATTAGCTTGTTTAGTCTAAACCTCAAGATGAAGGATTAAAAAGAATGGTTGAAGCAAAAATGTGCCCCAAGAGGAGAAGGTCAGGAAAGGTCAGGGTCCATCCTCAGGGCTGGGTAAGCCACTTCTGTGATTTGGGTCTGAATTCTATTTTCAAAAAGCTTGTCAACATGAACCACGCCTACAACCTGTTTTCATAAATAAATACTGGGACATAGCCATGCCTGATGTTTTAAGAACTGCCTATAATTATTCTGGGGACACAAGGAGATATTTCAGGGGTGTAATACAGAGAGCCACAAATCTAAAATATTTACATTCTCGCCCTTCGAAGAGCACGTCTGCTGAGTGGAAGCAGTCAGTAGGCTGTGCAGTTAGTTATCCAATAAAAAGGCGGTGGTGGCTTGTACCATTGTAGTTGGTGGTAGCACAGATGTCGGGGGGTGGACAGATCTAGGACATGGTTTGCATGAAGGGCTGATGGAATCTGCTAGTGAACTGGTGAGGAATAGAGGGGAAGAGAGAAAGGAGTCAAAGTATTTTGGGCTAGAACAACTGAGCAGATAGCAAAGCCATCTGCTGAGGTGGGGAGGTCTGGGGGAGGAGCGGTGCTGTAGGGAGGACGGGCAGGAGGAACTCTGGGAGAACATTCATTTCACGCCACATTTCCACAGTACAGCCTCTCTGTTTCTGTCATTCTGCTCCAGCACAGTGATCCCCAAAGCAACCCAAAGAGTTCATTAACCATATTACTTCACCACATGAAGTCCACAGAGGCATAGGCTTTATGGGTAGCATTTTTCTAGATCATAACCTTAAACCTGTCTGAAGTTGGGGACCATGCTTGTCCTCCAGAGCCTAACTCATGCTTAATCAATGGTAAGTAATAGGTGCTTAACACATGTTGGTTTTGAGCCAAAGCAATGGTAAGCATTTACAGAAAACTTACAGCATCAACCACAACGTTATTAAATTATGTTACTCATTCTTACAAAAGTCCTCCTTGCTAGTCACAGCCCATAGGATAATGGACAGATTTAGAAACTTGGGTTCAGAGGAAGGATGCAAATGCTGACCCTGCAAGGCGAAATCAGGAGGTCTAAATAGTGGAGGGGACCAGCCACCTACTAAAGGAAGTGGTGTAGCCTTTCTGCATGGGTAATACATGCTCCCTTTTGGCCACTGAGCATTGCTATTTGTGAAGGTGATGCCACACAGAATTTCCAGCTTTGATTTGTCTGAGAAAAAAAAAATTAAACTGAGTTTGTTGATTATGAAGTTTCTTAATTAAAATAAAAGCAGTGTTCTAGAGCAAATATTAAAGATCTACCTGACCCTAGCATTTTTCTTCCACATTGCATGTGTGTCTGTATGTTTATGTCCATCCATCTGTCTGTGACTGTCTGTGTATGACTGTGTGTGCATGAGTGCCTTCTTAGCAAATAGCCTACTAGTAGGAGAAAAGTGAATCAGCCTTGGTGAAAACCAGTGCATCTGGTAGAAGTCATTGCCCTGTATGCTCAGCCAAATATATCTTTTACTGAGGATGTATGTCACAATAGCCAAGATGGCAAGAACACTGCAGCCATTCTTTGAGGCTGAAGATCCTACCTCATGACTGCAGTGAAGCATCAGATTATGTTGTCTGAGAGGTTCATGGCTGCCCATAGTTCTCCTACACAAGGATGCCTGCCAAACAGTTGGGAACTAAGATCGTTAAGTATTTCTGTTATCGTTGATTATTTGTTTGTTGTTATTGTTCTATTTTAAAACATTTAAGTTGTGTGTGTGTGTGTCTGTGCATGTGTGTGACAACTTCGTGAATGTTTTTCTCTCTTTCCTCCCTTATGTGGTAGGCTCTGGGATTGAACTCAGGTCACCAGGTTTGTGTTGCTCACTGGCCCATTTTTCCTTTATAAAGTTGAATTCTTGCCATTGAGTTTATATATATATATATATATATATATATATATATATATATATATATATAAAGCTGGCAGTCATAAATTAAATATTTAATTTCATAAAAATTGGAGATTAAAAAACACTGTCACTGGTTTATTGATTTAATTTTCAACAAAACAACTCCAATAGTGTAATGAAGGGAGAAATTGAGCACTTAAAAATTCTAACAATCCAGTTACGGGAATGATTTCTCAGTGCCAAGTATACTCCGGATTCTATGCTCTGTTCCAGCATACAAAGTGAATGAACCATCATTCCCTTCCATCAGCACTAGCTGTCCATTGAGAGAGATAATTCATAAATAAATATATGGAGAAACATGCAGAAATATATGTTGAAATGTTGTAGGATGAGTCAGGAATTAATAACGAGTGAACAGAGGCAGAGCTGGAAGAAGTGTAGGCCTAAGAAAGAGACACTGAGATGATTGCTCCTACATTAATGCTGACTAGAGTTGCTCTGAGCTCTTGGTGTTGCATGTAGTTTTATAAACACATCTGTCTTAGCCGGGGAGCTGCAGCCATGCTACCAGCCCCCTCCTGGCTTAGGTCCGAGATCGGCTGCTGCCAGCTCCAACCTGGCCTCTCTCTTTACCCACCTTACCCCTCCACCAGCCCACTCCCAGGGCTCTAGAATCCATGAATAAAGAAAAAACAGAAAGCTTTATTATTTTAGAACTTGCTGGCTAGGCACAATTGCTGGGTGCAGAATCTCCTGCTTGGAAATGCATGCCCTCATCAATTATTGTCTCCATTTCTCCTCTAGCCCTAAACTTATCAGCTAGCCTGTATCAACTAGCCTCCACCAACCTCCTTGGCCCTGCCCATAGCGGAGGCTGCAGGCCCTAGCTGCCCTGATACCTTACATGACAGCAGTTTGTATGCTGCTTTCTATTCCAAAGCATGGGGGGGGGGAGGAAAAGCCCTCTCCTTTCGTGTGTCTCTTGTGTCTGCCTTTTCCTCCTGGGACCCAGAAGTCCCACCTGTACCTTCAGCCTAGCAATTGGCTCCTGGATTTCTTTATTGATGTCTAGGTGTATGAAGAAGTACATTCTAGCTGAAGGAAGCTAATAGCTAAAAAGTTCATCACAAGAAATTATCAAACATGAACATATAACACATTCTCACAATGATCCAATAAATTAAGTGTGCTTGTAATCTCCATACTTATGAAGCAGAGTCAGATCTTTAAGTTCAAGGCTAGTCTGGTCTACATAGGAAGTTTTGGGCCAACTAGGTGTACAAAGTAAGACACCATCTCAAGAACAAAACAAAACCATTCATAGAGCAGGTAGGGTATCACCTGGGACACCAGAGATTATAGGATTATAACTTGAATGACTGACCGCTTGAGTTTTGCAAATTCACAAAGTGAGTGAAAGGCCCACCCATATTCAGATGGGAAAATTAAGAAAAAATAATTGGAGATATGGAGACATGGATTGATTATGGAGATTCATAAAACATAATAATTGGAAAAGCGTTTACACTGAGGAAAGGTATAGAGCTGAAATCCTACAATGGAGAATTAACAGCAGTTACAGTTGCAGTAGACATGGACATTGACTGTAACATTTAAACTGGTATTGGGTGCTCTCCCCAGTGCTGCTGCAGCATCATTGTAGTAGTCTAGAAGGAATGATTGTGTTCACAATTAGTGCATCTACACAAGGTATTGGCTGATATGAGAGCATGAGAAAATTGAACCTACTTAAATTCAAGGACTCACAATGAAAGCAGATCTCATTTAACTTAATCTAAGTGTGTGTGTGTGTGTTTGTGTGTGTGTGTGTGTGTGTGTGTGTGTGTGTGCTCTGTGTGCTAACAAAAGGCACATGGGATACTTCCCAATGAAGTCTTGTACAGATATCTTGTAAAGTGAGTTCATCAGTGTGAAGAGAAGAGAGCAATACACCTTCTTCAATGAGTTTTATATCAAGACTATTGACTGAGATTACCATTTGACTCTTGTCAATTAGATTAAACTCTACTAGTTAGAAATGGTTACTTTTCAAGATTATTTTTATATATCACAATGACTGAACTTTGGGGGAGAAAAAAAATTATATAAAAGACATTTTTCACACATGTTGCCAATTACAGGAATAATCATTCTTCTTAGTAAAAAATTGAAGAAATCTATCAGGGAACATAAAGACCAAGACACCCTGACCAAATAGCCTAGGTTCTCTGCATACTTCTCTTGTGAAGTTTTTCTTGGGGCCTTCATTCATAAAATGCTGTCCTGTCTATAAATATTTAACAGAAAGTATCCTATTTGACATGATAGATTGCATTTATTCTTTGTTTCAGGATCTGAAATAGCATTATGAACGAGGCTTAGTAAATCTCCTTAAGACAGGTGTCTGTGGGAACTCGGCTCCATGGAAGGGGGATGGAGATGGGTAACTAGAAAAGAGAGGAGGATGAGAAAAAGAGAGCGAACAACTGTTATCTGGTGTTCTATTGTCTAGTGTCCAAACAAGACTGAACAGGGCTGAACATACTTGCCTGTAGATATTACTGAATATAAATAGCCTGGGCTTTATCCCCCCCAAGTGCAGCCATTGTCTCTGGATTGACCATCTGTTAACACAGGTGAGCAGCAGTGAACAAAACAACAGACATGCAGAGAGGAGGTGGGGGCAGGCAGGCAAGGAAACAGATGGATATAGAGCACTGTACTTCCTGTGTCGCAGAAGCCACTAGATTCCATCACATTTTTCAATAGGTGGTCAATAAATGCTTTGAAGATTTCATTGTCTTTTTTCCTCCTTTCACATAATTTATATTGCTTGTTTAAAGGAGACTGGGTATTCTGAACTAAGAGAATTCCTGTGGATGGATGCTTATTGACCATGAAAGAAACTAATCTATCACTTACAAATGCAGACAGAATCCAGGAGCCAGAGGTACACCTGTGGCAGTGGTAACTCTCTATGTACCTTTTCTCTGGTGAGCTGTACTGTAGTGAGGAGGGAGAAGATCTTCACAAATGGATGTTCCTTTCATCTCTATAGGAGTAGAATGTGTGGCATTAAGAGACTACCTTGCCACCAAAATGACTGAAGTTAGTACCGATGGTTGCACATAAGTCTAGAGGAAACTGTTACAAAACTCTAGCTCTTTCCAAAAGAAGGAGCCTGTTCAAATCAGCTTGGTCAGGAATAGTATCTGGATAAATCACATGGGCTTGGGTGACTCCTGGCTCTGACCCTCAGCCTGAACCCAGCTGTGTGCTCCTCAGATCCAGGCGGATCATCTGTGAACTGACTTATTACTATTGCAATAATATCTAGAGTACCTGCCTGTCGAAGAAACTGTAGAAATGAAGAGAGATAATTGTTGGAGACATTTAGTAACATTCTAGGCCTATGGTAAGAATTAAACGTGTTAATTTATGTTGGTAGCAATTTTTTAGAAACCTCTAGTGGTAACAGACTAGATCTGAGATTCAGTATTAACCAATCCACAAATGAATTAATGTATTATAATTACTTTTTATGAAAATATATTAGAAAATTTGAAAAAAATTTGGGATTTACTTTAATCCAAATTTTTTTGTTGTTGTTTTGTTTTTCACGTATATCAAGTAAAAATATAAATTTTAATTCATTTATCAGTTGAAAATTCTACCTGGAATTTTTAAAACTCAAACAAAAACTTTATTGCATGCTTTTTAACTTAAAAGGAAGCAGATTTATCTGTGAAAATTATTCATCATAGAAACTACATAAAATAGGTATACTAACAAATAGCTTTATAGGTTTCAGGAAAAAAAAATGAAGGTCTCTGATACTTACTCCCTGTGACTACAATGTCACTAGATCACTAGTGAGAGCAAAGAAGCGCTGGGATTATCCGAATGTCACCCAGTGGTTGCCAATTTTACAACTTTACCTAAATCATTATAGAAAAGTTCATGGCAGTATAGCAATTAAACGATTTAACTAATTTCTATCTGCAATGGAAGTCTCGGTGAGTAATTGCTAAGATGCAAATGAAATCCAATTTAAAGAGAGGTAAAAATAACTTCTTTGAAAGTACAAATTTAATATGAGATGGAGCAAAGAAAAAATATTCTGGATACCTTAAATAAACATTATGCCATATGTCAGACTGGGTTCCAGGTTGCAAGGAACTACCAGATATTCGAATGAACAACAATTTCCAAACATGTTTTAGTTATAGAAACATCAAATGACTCCTGGTTGGTTTTGTTTGTCAGCTTGACACATACTAAGAAGCAATTGCAGTGAAGAAATTGGCCCCATCAGATAGGCGCGTTTGTCAAGCATTTTCTCAATAGAAGGAGATATAGGAGAACAACTTGCTCTGGGTAGTACCATCTCTGGGTAGGTTTTAAGCTGCATAAGAAGCAGGCTGATCAAGCCCTGGGGAGCAAGCCAGTAAGCAGCACTCCTCCATGGTCTCTGCATCAGTTCCTGGCTCCATGGTTTTGCCTTGAATCCCTGACCTGGTTTCCTTTAATGATGGATTGTGATGGAGAAATGTAAGCCGAATAAACCCTTTTCTCCCCAAATTGTTTTTGGCCAATATTTTATCACAGGAATAGAAAGCAAACTAGAACAATCACAAACAAAATGCTCAATGTAATTGAGTCTAAAAATGTTAGAATTTTGTGTAATAACAACCTCTCTAGAACATAGCAAAAGTCTATATATGCATGCAAAACTAAACCCATGAAGGAACAAGGGTTCCAAGTGTAATCTATGGAATGTGTATTTCACATATACTTTTAGTGTTCTTTTTGAGGGTGCTGAGGATCAAACATAAGGCTCTATAAAAGCTAGTACTATATCACTGAGATACATCTCCAGTCTTGAAAAACGAAGTTGCTATGATAAACAACTCTAACACTGGCCCACATATCAAGAGACACTGGTCTTCTATGACTTTCTGAAAAGTGTATAATCTGCTCTATTGTTCTTGGAAAGTTCTTTCTGTCTCTTTGCACCTTCCTTTTACTTTCAGTGATAAAGATCTCTAAAGATAAAGAGAGAAGCAACACATTTTTAAGAGTTACAGAAGGTCTTTTAAATGTTTAATCTGACATCTATTACTGGTAAATTACCCCAGGAAGATAATTAACGGGAAGTTTTTTGTTGTTAATGCATTCCTGTGGTGTTTTTTCAATAGGATTTAACAAGGATAATGGGCAAAGGAAGGAGGCTACAATGAGGGCGGGGAGAACGGAAGTAAAAGAGGGAAAGAAGAAAATCTCCAGAATGTCTTATTGAGTAGATACCTATCCATTACAGAGTTTTGTTTGAAGTGAGTTTTGTGGTGTACATAGCCACACATGCAGTAGTTTACAGTGACTCTAGCCTAGATAATGCATTCACCACACAGCTGTGTGCTTACTCTTAGGATGCGGTATTCAGGTTCAGGGAGATGAGGGCACAGTAGTAGAGAGTTTGAGAAGCATCAGATGGTGTGATGTGGAAGGGGTGGCTGTGGCTTTTCTGGATTGGATGCGTTGAGGGGATCTCCTAAAGGGGAGGATCTATACTGTGGTTTGGACAACAGAAGCACTGTGAAAGATGAGAGAAGAAGACACCAAGAAAGTGTGGGGAAGTTGAGTCTGAAGAAGAGACAAATGAGCACACAAGGACTGTATGGGCAGGAGCTAGATGTGAGGAAAGGACTCTGCACGTGCCTCGTGGTGGTTAAAGTACAGCTTCATGGTTAGGCCTCCTTGAAGCTGCATCTAGGCTTGTTGCATCAGAGCAGAAAGTTAAGATGTCAAGGCTCTCACCCAGCTTCCACACAGAAGAACTAACGAAGTTCTGTATCCTCAAACAGCTCCAGTTTAATTGTACTATCATTTGTGCTTTGGCTTTTACCCCTCTCCTTTTTAGCTTTCAATAGAATCATGGGGAAAATATCCTAAAAGGGAGATCCAGGTCACTATTTAACAGGGTAAAAGGGTAAAGTTACACTCATGGCTATTCTACACATCTTACAGTCATAGTCACATCCTGAAAATCTATACCACCGAATTCAATAGGCTACTACTCCATTCATGTCTGATCTGCCCACTCTGACTGAAATCAACCCCTTCCTCTTTCTTTTCTCCTCTCTCATTACTTTGCTTTATTTGAACAGTAGCTAAGTTTTTTGAGAAAACAAGAACTGAAGATTAAGTTTTACTAACAATGGGGAGACGTATGAAGTAAGTTATTAGGGTTTTGTAAATTTTGACAAGAATTTTATACTTATTATATGATTTAGGAGAGAAATTTGGACCTGGTTTATGTTTTGCAGTACCCCCCCTTGTGTGTGTGTGTGTGTGTGTGTATGTGTGCATGCGTGTGCATGTACATGTGTGCTGATTTGTATAATGTTGTTAGTTTGGGGGTGGGATTTTTTGCCAGTACCAAAGACTGAACCCAAGTCCTTGCTCATAGTGAAAGTGTTAATAAGAAAATAAGGTACAAATATATGTTTGCTGGATTATGTGAATAATCTAGATGAGAGGGGGAAAGTGGGTAATAATTCAATTTCAGAGAAGAAGCCCTTGAGATAAGAGTAAATAAACAGAACCCACAGGCTCTTTGCCGACTTGACGAGCTTCAGGGGTGTTCCCATGGTGAAAATATGAGACATATCTACAAAGTATATATTCTTCAGCTATAACAGCATACTTGTCATAGGCAAGCTCTAAGGAAGCATGAGTTACTAAAGATTTACACAAGAGCATAGACAAATATCCCTTCCTTTAATATTCAATACTGCCTGCTTTTTATATTTTTAAAGTTATAAATTTTCAGAAAATCTCATAAATCAGGGCTTTTCTACCAATGCAGAAAGAGAAGAACTGGCAAATTTATAGTTATTTGCATACAGAAACTCTGCACAACAATATGGTACTCCTGGTGGTAAATATCAACCTCTGTATTAACTCCTTATACACTTAATAAACACTCATGTATACTTACTATATGCCAATACTTTATGATAATTCTATAAATGCTAACATACTTAAGATTGCACAAGATTATTTTATGTGTGTTCCATCATTATTCCTATCTGATTCTCAAGGAATCTGGGGTACAGAGGTTAGGCCACATGTCTCGTCACACAAACAACAGATATGGAAGCTTAAATAGAAATATGACCCTAGGATCTTTGCCTTTGACCTCTCTACTGTTAGTTAAATTCATCTTAACTACGACCTTAACAAGAAAAGTATGCTGCTGTCCATGAGCTAAGTACACAGCAACTTAAGAAAAGTTAAACCCCTTTCTCGCAGAGTCACAGTGTTTCAGTGACTCTCAAATATTTAAATCTGGAATTTTTATCTGAAATTGGATATTCTCATCACAGGGCTGGGATGATGCAATGCTTAAGAGACTCATGGGGCTTACGGGATGCTCTAGTTCTTTTCCTATCACCCATGGCAGGAGACTTAACAACATCCTGTAACTCCAGCTCCAGCGGAGCTGACACCTGTTCCGGCTTCTACAGGCACCCAAACTCACATAGGTACCCCAGACATGCATACACATAATTAAGATCATAAAAAATGTTAAATCTTTAATGAGAGAAGCTTTAGAAACAATAAGAAGGTTACATGTTCCATGTGAAAGGGAACTTTCCTACTGTCAGAATGAAGATAGATTAAGGTATAGGATAATGAAGATTTTTTTTAAATGGCATTATAGGCAAGGGTGTTTAAAATTCTAGTAGCTACTGACTTTTAAAAGGTCATAATCTGTTTAAGTGTTATTCTATTTCAAATGCATTTTAAAGCATGAGACTAAAATACACATATCATATGGATATTTCTCAAAATAACTCATGTACATTGGAGAGGGGGAAAAAAAAGGCTTTACAGGCAAAGTTATAAAGAAACTAAGGAAGATCCAGATTTGCTGTACAAACATGAAGACCCGAGTCTGGACTCCAGCATCCATATGAAGGCCAGCTGTGGTGCTGCTTGTAACCTCTGCTGGAGGTGAATGCAGGTGTTGCTGGCCAGCCAGTTTAGCTGATAGGAGGCATTTCAAGTTCAATTAGGAACGTTGCCTCAGAAACAAAATGAACAAAGGCAGAGAGGCAACTGACACTGATGAAGGATGTGAATACATCAATTTCTGGCCTCCATGGTAGTCCACATAAACAAACACATATACATGCATCTCTCTCTCTCTCTCTCTCTCTCTCTCTCTCTCTCTCTCTCTCTCTCTCTCT
>NC_034604.1:38556535-38584872 GCF_900095145.1 Mus pahari
AGAGAGAGAGAGAGAGAGAGAGAGAGAGAGAGAGAGGCAATAATAACATCAGATCAAGAAAGGTTTAAGGTTCAGTGAGTACATTGTCGGCACCGTGCATACAGGCACACAGAGTGCTTTAGGAATAGTACTTTTGAGTTTCCTCCTTTTGCATCTGAAGCCTACTATGCATAATTTCTATATCAATGGACACTGCAGAGAAATATGAGAGTAGAACTCAGGTAAAACATGACTCCATTAAGGGATGAGTGTCACACGTCACACTACTCTGTATTTGGGGGTGTTTCCAGAGAGGACTGACATGTGGAGTTAGAGGGAGGAAAGGGCTCTCTAATATCGCCCAGATGAGAGTGCAGTGTGACAGTATCATTGAGACAGGCAGTGGTCTCTATTTGGAGGCACTAACTGTTCTATTATTGCTGCTTCCAGCTGTTTCTTTGGCTCGTCAATGGGGACTCAACAGCATGGCACCTCCACACTTTAGGCACTAGATTTGGATGGCAAACACGTTCACTTTCTGGATTTGGAATCAGTTCTCAGTCTCCCCACTGTACAGGTATTTTTTTGCTGGACTACCCCAACTCTGTCGTGTAAGTCACACATCTCCTCTTGCAATATAGTAAACTTTGACTACTGTCGATCCTTGTATCCTATAATGTCATCGTGAAACTGTACTCTAATCCACGATATTTCTCTCTAGAATTGAATTGTGTGGACATTTGTTAATGGTATTATTAACAATTTAAATGTAAGATGAAAGTGCTGGAAGGTTTCTCCTGGGGTCTTTATCCTAGACTTTCAATCCTTCCCACTGAGTTCCCACGGGGCTTCTTCTATGTGTGCTCATCCCTAAAGTCACTTCTTGAAATGTTACCTGTCATATTTGATGAGTGCTTTATGCCCTCAGTGAGGCTTAAGTATTTCTTGAAAGACTCCACCTCTAAATAAAATGTCACACTGGGCATAAGAGTCTCAATATCTTCACAGCTTTCTGATAGTGGAGATCATAAGGAGGACAATCATAAATGGTTTTCACTCAGCTATTTTCTCAGGGTGCAATTATGTAACAGGGTAGTCCCTAGGCTAAAGAAGTGAGTCACTCTATGCCTTTTGAAATCTACAATCAAGTTCCTACCCACTGCCAGTCCGAAGATATAAACTGCTAGTACATAGCATGTGAAAATGAAGGCACAGCTATTTAAAGGCATGGCATATATTTCTGTGATTTGTGTGTTTGTGTGTACATTTAAGAGAGACAGACAGACAGACAGAACAAATAGACAGACAGAGACAGAGAGACAGACATAGAAGTGTTCTTTAAACTGAAATGTCTTCTTAGCCGTGAGAATGACTTTTCAATTGTAAACAAGAGGGGACGTATCTTAAGCCTCTGGTTATAGTAGTTGGTTTGTTTGCTCCTGAGTTCCAGGTGAATCTGTAGTGTAAACAGCGACTCAGAAAGGAAGGATACTGGATAAATAGCTTAGGCAAGAGTCTCCAAGTAATAGTCACTATCGGCACTGAGTCATTCTCACTATATTACTGTTCACACTATATTACTGCATGATGTCAAATCCAGTTAAATGAGGCAGAAAGTGAAGACTCAATCCGTTCCAATGACCAGCAGAAACATGGCAGCACAAAGAACTGAGAAGAACACACAGGTTAATCTGGGGAGGCCAGGAGGCTTCTTTCTTGAAAGCTAACAGTTGTATGAGGACCTTTTCCTTCGCGACATTCCTCCCTTTCCCGACAACCAGTCCCTTCTGCTGGATCCTGCTGATATTAGACTTCTGTATAGCCTAAAGGCAGTGTAGGGAATTAAATACAGCATCATTACTTGCTCCACTGCACTTTTCTGCTGGAAGCCAGTATCCAAAACTGGGTGCACATTTTAATTTCAAAGTATATGGGAATCTCAAATTGAAATAGAGGAAAGGGGGGTTCTTCCTTATGGAATAGAGAAAGCTTAACATGAGTCCTGGGACAGGCTGAGATCAATATATTAGACCCTTTGATTTTTAATACAGTTTTTTTTTTTTTTATGAGTAGGAAAATGTCACAAAAAAAGGTATCAAGAGAAGAAGGAACTCTTAGCCTAAGCAGGAAAGGGTTCTCAAAAGCAAGGTTTGTTTGGATTTAATGTTTAAGGTCATTGATTTGTCACCACAGTTATATGAAACAACACAAGAATATGGCAAGGGTAGACAATTAGATAACATTCTAATTTTATGAGACACCGGATACCACGTAAGAACAAAAATGGGACAGAGATGTCCAGTTGCAAGCAGCTATGTGTTGTGAGAACTGCATCAAGGCTCTCTGCCTTCTAGTCATCTTGAATGAAAAGCACACAAATGAACAACAGAGTGTGTGGCATACAGGGTTCCCTCCACTTCGGGAAGCAGGACGAGAAAGGCCAATTCTTAGGTGCCTTTCAATACGGATGAGACAAATGGTGCATCAAACAGGGAGGCAGTGTGAATACCACAGGGATTCAGAGTCGAGGATGTCTGAGTAGGCTGGACTGCTCTGCCAGGGAGACAGTCATCTAACTGTGTGGTCACAGATACTAGGTATCTGGAATGAGTGACTTGGAAGAAGCTGGTGAAGGAGAGAAGAAGTCCAACTGAGCAGGGGAGGGCAAGATGACAGAGCAGATATGCAGACATGGTCCTGATGGTGTGTGATCAAAAGGAAGAAGTGAGATTATCCGGAGCCTCTTTTCTTTGCGCACGCAGATGTATTTTAAGTCAGTTTTCAAATAGGGCTTTCTTGAAGAAAGCAATTTATGCTCATAATAGAAGCATCAGAAAATAGCTAGAGTGACTAAGAAAGATTGCAGGGTGAGATGCACTGAATACTCATCAAGAGATGACAATGGCTTACACGGCTTATCAGAATTCATTTTAGGAATTAAGAAAAAAATACATTAATATTAACCAATTAGTCACCTTTTCAAAGAAAATGACCCTGATATTAAACTCCATAATGATTCGCAGGGGGAGCATCAAGAAAGTCTGTTCTTTTCTATTGATTGCGATGACATAATCTCTGTTGTTCCCTTGGTTTCACCTTGTGGCTTTTCCTCCACAATTTTCACACCTTTAATTTGGAGAGGGCAGCACTGCATCTGGACCTCATTTGACTTGCACATTAATGAATGACCATTATTTTTAATTCACAACTAATTTTAAAAGTCTGAAGGAACAAAAAAATAGTAACAAAAGTAACATTCAACTTAATGTTGGAGGTAGGGATGACATTTATCTCCCAGTATCCATGGGAACCTTTTTAGAATGCTCAGTTGCTAGGCCAAGTATCTGCCTTGCCACTGGGATGCTGGAGTGCCAAAGACATGTCGCTCAGGGAAGGCAAAATGCAGTCCACGATAGGGACAGATACACAAAACTGGTCCTGATGGTGTGTGATCAAGAGAAAGAAGTGAGATTATCCAGAGCCTCTTTTCTTTGCACATGCAGATATATTTTGTGTGGATTTTCAAATAGGGCTTTCTTGCTCTCCTGGGTCAGCTTGTGCTCTCCTTGGGTCTGAGACAGATACTGAGGTCCTCAATCTCCTGTATACCCATTAGGGATCCCAAGGAGTTGAGAACAGCGGTTCCCAGACTCCTGTGAACCCACAAGCCTCTGGGAATAGAGGAGTTGGGAATGGGTGTCCACAAGCCCAGGCTTCCCCTCTGTGCCAGGTAGGCAGGGGATAGCTGAGCCCAGAGTGGTTCCAAGTGAGTCCTGATTGTATGGAAGCTCATCTCCAGAAGATCTAGGTTCAGCGCTTTATGATAAAAGTACGCCCCCATCCCTACACCCACTGCAGTGATCCTTGAAGTAGGTTGTTGCCTGTTCAAGCTGTTTTATTCATGGCAGATGTGAATGCATATGCACTACTCAGGGTGAACCAGAGATTAAACACCATTTGCAGGAAGGGATGCCCAGGAAAGGAAGCTCATTGGCTAAACACTAGGGGTCTATCTAGATAGAGTTCTAGGCAGACAACTCTAATTTTGATTATAATGCTAATAATTTCTAATATAATTTCTAATTATAATGCTATATAACTGATTGTCATGGTCCTGTCAGTGGGGTTTCATGATTATCTGTTCCAGGACAGGTAGATTCTGGCTGGGAGCTGGTGCTAAGGTGTATTATTCTCAGTTATGAGAATTCCTAGGATTTTTGAACCTTCAACCTTATCAAGTCTCCTGTCTGGTGGCACTGTCCACTTGTCCCATACTCAGTCACAGCTACCTTTCAACATTCTTTCTGACTTTTTCTTTTTCTTACTAACCATGTAATATATGTACACTGTGAACAATTTAAGAAACATGCACCACAATGAAAAATAACCTTAAAAAAATATTCAACTGTGTTTCTACCACCTGAGTATGTTTCTTTCTTTCTTTCTTTTTTTTCCTGTGAGTGTTTTCTCTATTTGCACAGAGAAGTGCATTTTAGGTGAGGGCAATGTTTTCTGATCTACTTCTGTAATCTACTCTGAACACCTTCACTGGTCATCAACATTTGCATTGTGATAGTCTTTAGATCATTTACAGCCCATACCTCTCAGTGATACTACCTCACTATGTACCAGCATCACAGCTGGAACAGCTGTACTTTACAAATAGAAGGAGTATATCAATGTGGATTTGAACCATCTTCAGGCTCTGATAAGTTCCCTGGGACTAAAATTCTGCCTTCTTTTCCTGTCCCATTCCATCTCAGTTGCTTCGAGGAGATTGTAGGCTAATGGGAGAATAAAGAGGGCCTCTGAAATAATCATGCTCACTGGAAATATCTGGAAAATAATGGGGCAAATTATTATAGAAAACTTGGGTTTTTTTTTTCCAATCCGCTGGCAAATCTGCTTACATTTTTGAAAGAGAATTAGGAAATCCTCTATGCAGTTTTTAATCTTTGCTCTGCTCCCAGAATAATTTTTTTTTAAAAAAATAGAAATGGGATCTTTTATCTCTGTCTTTTCACAATTAAAAAACAAACAAAACAAAAACCAGATTGGGGCTATAGAGAGAAGTCTCAGTGGTGAAGAGCACTGACTGCTCTTCCAGAGGTCCTGAGTTCAATTTGCAGTAACCACATGGTGGCTCACAACCATCTGTAGTGGGATCTGATGCTGTGTTCCAGTGTGCCTGAAAACAGCAACAGTATATCCACATACATGAAATAAATAAATCTTTAAAAAAGAAGAATAACAACAACAAAAAACAAACAAACAAGAAAAACAGAATGGATAGGCTGCCTGCTCATGTTACCCAGTTAGCTTCCAAGGTCCAAGGAACCCCAGTTGTGACCTTGCAATATCCCATTGCTCCATCTTCAAAATGTCACAGCCTGAACAGAATGTGGTACCTCAGCCACAGCCATGGGGACAGAGTTCTTGTCTAATCAAGGGGCTCTGGTTTGAAGACACATTCTACTTCTGAATATGACCCCAATGTATGTTCAGAAAGGTGACAGGAGGAAGGAGATAAACATATCCTTTGATGTCTTCATGCAGGCAGAGCGATGCTCAGACTTTGATTAAAATATCACACATATGGCTAAGCTGGCTTCCCACCTGGCCTCTAAAAAAGGAAAGTTAGACAGTGACTCTTTGAATGTGCAAGCACAAGTAGTCTGCAGGGCAGAGAAAGAGCTTTCCTTTGAGGCTGCATTTAAAACAGGTTCACAAGGTTGAGTGGAAAGACTGTAAACATCCTCTCCCGTAAACTCTTAAGTAAGCTTGGTAAAGCATCAGTGTTTCTGTCAACGTGTCATCTACCTTGTGCCAGAAGGTTGCTGTACATGTGTTAAGTAGAGAAATAAGCTCAGGTCCTTTAAAGTATTGCATTGATTAATTAGCCTGGCATCTGCATTTTTGGATGTGCTGAATATCGTGTTTGCTAACCTGGATGGCAATATCCTCTCTAACTCTCTTTCTGCCCCTTCTGTCTCTTTTTTTTTTCTTTCTCTGCCATCCTCCCTGTCCTTCTCTTTTTTGTCCCTCTTCCTTTTCCCTCCCTCTTTCTTTCCCACTTCTCCTGCTTTTTGCATCTCTCTTATTTCCCTATCTCCCATCTCTCTATGCTCTGTCTCTGTGTTTCTCTGTCTCTCTCCCTGTTCCTAACTCCAACACACACACACACACACACACACCCACACCCACACACACACACACACACACACACACACTTTGAAAAGTAATCCGGGGCTGGTGAGATGGCTCAGCTGATAAGAGTACCCGACTGCTCTTCCTAAAGGTGCAGAGTTCAAATCCCAGCAACCACATGGTGGCTCACAACCATCCTTAACGAGATCTGACTCCCTCTCCTGGAGTGTCTGAAGACAGCTACAGTGTATTTACATATAATAAATAAATAAATAAAAAATATAAAAAATATATAAAAAAAGAAAAGTAATCCGGTGCTACTTGATTATAATGAGAATGAACTATTTAAGACACTGGACAGTCAAAAATTGTGTTATACAATTACAAAGCTACAAACACAGACTTATAGTTAGAAGAGTCATGTAGATATCCTAACCCAATGTTTTCTTTTTAATTAAGCAGAAATGATGAATTTAAGGAATTTAAGTTGGCTTTACAGACTTCTGCTTCAAGGATATTTGGAGAAAGACAGAAAAAAAGGTACATACCATTTAAAACTGAGGTTGGGGATCTGACAATCATAACTCAAAGAAGAAAAACCAGCAGGGTAGAAGCAAGAGTCAGGATCAATACTCTTATTAAACACTCAGCGACCTTATCCCCTCTGGGTTTCCATTTTTTCTTACCTTCAGGGTTATGCTTTCTGTGTTAAATGAAGAAAACAAACAATAATGAAAGAGTCCCTTGACTGTGACTACAATCGATGTCTTTAATGTGCTTTCTAATATTTACTGTTCATGTGTTTTCACTAGATTCGTATGCAAATAAGGGAGGACTCTAAGGGGGAAGGAACTGTAGAGAGTCATTCATAATTTTTCTTGTAGGATGTGACAGTTGATCTCACTTCAATCTTACATCCTGTTTCCCTGCACAACCATGTGACAGTGCTTCATGTATGCTGGGTTCAGAACACAGCAAGCCCCCAATGCTGCCAAGGGCTCTGTGTGGTGTCATTTTGCTTTATTTTAAATGTCACATTCTGCATTGTTTCCTGAATAATAGGCATTTGTGACTTGACTCTACATGGCTGTACTTTCCCGTTAAGGCACGGTAATTTACAATCGTGATCCCCATTTAGGTCAGGAAACAGAATCTTCACAAACTCATTTTACCTTTTTTCACAGACCTGGATAATCTCTCCTTACCATGCTTCCTTAGTATGTCTTACTTCTCCATAACTAATGCACAGATGTGCCTTGTTCTGATAAAGGCACTCAGTTCTCTCCTGGTGCCTAAATGCTTTCTGGGTGTTGTACTTGGAGTCTACATCATCCTTGTAGGTCCCCCATTCATTCCTGAACTCCTCCACAAGTATGCCCAACTTAGAACACATTGTTGGGTGCAAGGATCATTTTTAGATTCAAGTTTTGTATCTATTATAAGTCAGGAGCAGAAATCTAGAGAACACACATTTGACTTTGGTTGAAAGGATATCTTAAAGTTTCATTTTAGTTGAAAATGTTCAAACATTTATCTTGGTCATAAATGAACACGTTTACTAGGAGAATATGAAACAAAAAGACACTGCTTATCTCCCAGCACTTTCTCTACCCTGATTCTTGAATTCTTTCTGCCCCTTCTGCATGCTTCCTGAGCTGTATGGGGGTAGGTTGGTATAAATTTCCCATCTATATCTGAGAACTCACAATCACTTATTAATAGTGCTTTAAACAGCAGCACTTCTGAACTAACCACTACCTGTAATAGTATCTGAGCAAAACTGAGAAAATGAGAATCCATGGATATAAACACAGATATTTAGAAGAGAGTTAGAAAAATATTACCATCTGGAGAAAAACAACAACATCAATAGGTTCTCCCTTCGGGCATATGCCTTGCCTAGCCATGGTTTTTGACAATGTTTATAGTACTAGGAATAAAATCCCTGCTGTGAAAGAAACCTTAAATCCAATTAAAAGGGGATTGGTTAACCCCTTAAAGTCATGCTGCTATTACACCAGTGGGTACATCTTGCCTTGAAGGTGGGTATTTAACAAGAGAGATACAGCTCTGGATAAGACCACTGATGCCTTTTATCCTCCTTCAGCGACGTGGTACCTTCCAGCACGATAAACTAAATAAAAGGAAGGCTCTCGTGGACAGCGAAAGGTTGAATTTTAAGCAGAGATATGGGGTATCCATAGTGTCTTACCATATAACTGGGGGTGACAATGGCCTGCACTGTTTCGGTGCCTCTGGGACCTCCCTGCACAATGACTCATAAGGAAGTCGCTCATATCAGTTACTGAGATTTTCATTTAATAAAACTCATGTCTTCTTGGGGCCACATAGTTTACTGTTGTGTGATATTTCTGCTCAGTCAAATATATATTTTCATAGAAAGCCTGTATGGCTTCTTTGTGCATCCTTGGCTTTGGTTACCTATCCCATACCCCTTCCTTTACCCCTGCTCTGCTCCTCTTCCTCATCTAGCCAGTATTCTCTCCTGCTCTTTCAGGTCACATTATGTTCTATCAAATCCTCTTACATCTTTTTCTCAGATTGCCAGATCACAGGTTTCCAAATAACTTCCTCATACATTTCTCACTTTGGTTAAGCCGTTCCTGGCGCCTCATTTCTCCATCGTCATCACTCTGCTCTACTTTGATTTCTCTGCCCTCCGTTTTCCCTGTCTGTACTTCGCTTGCACTGATATTATCCTGTCCTTCCTTCCAAATACCCTGTGCCAATAGTCCATTTCTAGTTTTCCAAATTAAAGACATGTTAAATGCATAAAACAAAAGATTTGGGTGTTCTCACATACACACAGAGACAGAGACAGAGAGATAGAGAGATGCATATAATGAATAAGTACGTGTTTGGTTGGTTGGTTGGTTGGTTGGTTTTTCGAGACAGGGTTTCTCTGTATTTGCCCTGGCTGTCCTGGAATTCACTTTGTAGACCAGGCTGGCCTCGAACTCAGAAATCCACCTGCCTCTGCCTCCCAAGTGCTGGGATTAAAGGCATGTGCCACCACACCCAGCTACTGGTTTTTTGTTTGTTTGTTTGTTTGTTTGTTTGTTTTTTAAAGCACTAAAATTGGATTTTAACCAAGCCTTAGAGGGTCACAATGAGGTTTTTTTTTGTTTTTGTTTTTGTTTTTGTTTTTGTGCTCTAATAATCACTAACATCAACAAAAAGTTCATGACACTAAACCAAGTCATGACATTGATAAAAAGAAGACTGAAAGCTGAAGGAAAATAAGATTTTTCAGTTTTAAGGAAATTTAGTATTTTGGCACACAGAATATCACATAAATTATATCAGTGGGATTGAAGTTATCTTGGAAATAGGGTGTTTTTCCTCCAAACTGTAAGAGGATACCCTGTAGGTGAGAGGATGGAGGGTCTGGATCCTGTCTGGCTCACCAGAACCCTGTGGCTAACTATGGAGACCAGACTGGAAACCTGTGACCTAGGAAGAATGAAATTTCCATTTTTCATAGTCCCTGCAAAGTTTCTCTATGTGGTCACATTCTTTACAAACTTTATACACTTCAGCAATAAAGTGTTGCCTTTATATTTAAAAAGTCATAGAAAACACAAATGTAAAACTTATTACCTTACTACCATTAATTAATTCCTGTTAATATTTTGACTTATATTACACTGTTTTTAATGTGCGTGTGTGTAATTTATCCTTCTTTACAAAACTGGAATTAAATTCTACACTTTGATTTTTCTATTGGATTTTAAGATTAAAAGCATTATTTGACATGTTTTCCTAAATTTATATATTTAAATAGCTCAACTGAATTTCCATTTTTATAGGTCACAGGTAATTTGTTCTGCAGACCTGATCAGGATATAGCGATGAAGTTATTTATTTATTTATTTAGCATTAAACAACGTGAAAACACACATTCTGCACAAAGCCAAAAAGAATTAAGTGCTGAATAATTTTTTTCTCCCAATTTGAGTAATCTAAGGGAAAGAAGAAAATTCTCTGTTAGTATTTATTGTATTTAAAGTAACCCAGCTATATTTGTTAGTAAGAGGGCCATATCTACCCTCATCATTATTGGAATGAAGTGATTTACTTGGATTATTCATAATCTTAACTGTGGATTTCCTTCTTCTTCTAAAGAGAGAAGTTGAGTCAATATTGAGTTTGAAACAATCTCCCGAGTCCAGGGGAGAGGAAATCTTTGTAAGAAGCCCATCTCCTCAACTCTCTGCTTTCACAAGTGACATCAAAATGTCCTTTCTTTAGTCACACAGCATCCAAGCACATTAAGAATGTGGTCTGCAATGGCATCACATAAACTGAGAATGGATTATTGATTCTGCTTAGATTACATTTGGCTATATAGTCGAAGAATGATGTTCCAAAGCAGGAGGATTATATAGAGCTAGATAATGTTTTCAAACTGTACGTATGGTAGTGAAACTTCAAGAAGCAGATGACTTAGCAGCTGGAGACACACACCCACACACCACCTTTCTACCTTTCAAGGTCTCTGGCTAAGTCATGTAGGTTTGACTTTCTACTCTATAAATAGAAAACAGAAACAACATACACGCTACCATCCACAGATGGGAGACAGTATATGCATAGTCAGTGATAAAGGTACATCATAATGCAATAGGTGTTTTCTAACCTGACATTGGACAATCAGCTCTTTCAAGCCTGAGCAGGATAAACTCTTGAAGTTCACAAACGATCAATCCCCTCTGCTGCATGGTGATTCTGGTTTCCCCCTCATTTCTGAGTGCAGCATTGCACACACAGATGTAAACTGCAAACAGTCCAGCTAAAAAGTCAGCAAACAGCAAATCACTACTTCTATAGAATTTTAACCAGGGGCAGAGCTTCATTACTAACTCCATCTTTAAAATCTAGGATTTCCTTTTAAATTATTTCTAGAGTTTGGGCATCTGAATCAAAAACACTGGGAATTCTAAATGTTATAGGTGATTGTATTAAATGAAATTCTTTCAACGTGAAAGGAGGGCAGGGCTGAAGATAGTGCTCAGTAGTGGAATATCATCCAACCTATGAAAGGGACTACGCTTGACACCAAGTACTGAAAACAAAGAAATAAACCAATACAGCTTACACCCTAATATTCTCTAGCATACAAAATCCACTTCATGGTTTATGAATTACCTTTTAAATTATGCTAAGTAGATACAGAAGCCAGTAGAGTTGTGTGTTTTTTGCTTTATTAGAGGGTCACTAGATCAAGACAGCTGATGCTGAAATATCAGAAACTGCAAAGTAATCATTTTCATAGATAGAATTATCTAGGAGCTTCATAAGTATTGAAGTTTGGAATATATCATATACATTTTAAAATATCCAAATCCTAACTCTTTCTTGTCAGAGCAGGTTAAATAAATCCTAAAATTGTGAATTCTCATGGGAACTCCCTGCACAGACTTTTAATAAATTCCTTATTTGTTGTCATTATATAAAAAGTAATTATCAAGGGCCAAGTATGGATGTAGCCCAGTGGTTAGTCTACCATATATAAGACACAGGGCTCAAACACACCCCAACACACACACACACACACACACACACACACACACACCTCTTGATCAGTTTGTTACAAAGGAACTCACTGCTAGAATGCTATCATAACCGAGATTTTGCAAAGTCACACTCATTTTTAAAGTTTAAATGTTTCCATCAATATTCTAGCATTAAAATCCTAATACTCTTTTGTTTTGGATAATATATTCAAATTGGTTAACTTTGACCTTAACACTCATTGTAGGGTCATGAGTATGGATCAGGGATTACTAGAGAATATAAACTTATGGGTTTGTTGTGGCTGTTGTTGTGGTTGCTGTTGTTGTTTGTTTTGTTTTGGAAGGTGTTTCTCTCTATGAAATGCTACACAGACAAGCTAGATAAGGACTGTGGGTGAGGAATATTTGCTGGGTTTACATTTGTAATGCGATTATGCTGAGAAGTAATTTCCAGGGGGAATATTTCCAGTTTGAAGCAGAAGGCAAGATGAAAATACCACCTTTTTCCCTAAAGCACATGCTCAGAGGCTTTTTTAGACACAGTACTCTCAGCAACATTTTATTATTGAAAATAATGGCAATAAGTTGTTTTCTGACCAGATAGTGTCAGCTAAACTTCTTTAGATTTTTATGTTTTTGTTGTTGTTGTTTATTTCTTAACTACAATTTAATTCTAGGATTCCAAGAAGGATAGTAAACACTATTAGACTTACATGCTAAAATGGGAATAAAGACCTTTCCTTTTTCCTTAGGTTTTATTATACAGACGGGTTTCTTCCAAGATAGATGGGGGTCTAACAGCTGTATGGCCTGTCTCTATGTGTGCCAATTATAACCATCAATTTCAGGTCATTCTCATTATATTTCACTTCAAAACATTCATGAAAACAGAATGCTGCCTTCATTTATTAATGTTGTAACATACATTTTTGTCTTGACTTGATTTTTTTGAATATAGATATGAAAGAATAATTTGTTTATAGTAAGTGAATTTAGTTGAGTGGCTTTCTGAAGAGTAGTAGAGATGTGAATGTGTATCACACAAGCCCGTGCTAATAATAATAATTAAATTACTAGCTTATTTTAATCAATTATAGCAAATTATGGCATAGCCTTAATGCTGTCACATTCGGCTTAAAAGTCAGTTTTCAAAGGGAAGTAAAAGGAGCCACAGAAGTGTTGACAGCCTTTGTTATGCCACAGCGCACAGTGAACGAACAATCTTTCAGGATGGATTATTAAATGGTGTGCTTTGTAGCTTTAACAGTTTAATTTTCTCTTTCAAAATCCTAACAGCAACCTGAGACTTTGCCTCATATATATAAATACTATCTATTTTGTTCTCACAGATTATTTATTTGGAGTGCTAGGGAATGAATTCAGAGCCTGTTGCATGCTAACTAAGTAAGTGCTTTCCACTGGGCAACAACCGCAGCACTATAGGTCACATTAACAAGATGAGACTCTAAAGATCCTATAGTGGAAATCTCTTCTGAAATCAGAGGCCTAAGACCTGTCTGTCCATCAGTCTGTCAGCCTCTCGGTGTGCCAAACAGCCACCGAGTCATTACTGGACACATGTGATAAAGGGAACCTAACATGGCACCTTAGTCCTTGGGGCACTGAAAGCTTATGTACTAGTGGGTGCACAACGACTGTTTCCAAAGCTACAGTGCCGGGAACACTGTGCAGGATATACTCAGGAAGCCTCGACATACAGTTCAGACTGAAAATATACAAAGAAATTGCCAGTTGAGATTTAGACTCTAACAGCTGGAGAATTCAACCACTCAAAAGAGAATGTTGGGAGTCAGATAACCAGGTCTTCGCTGGAAAACGTATATACGTTTAATGAACGCAGTGAAAGTCCAATAATGAATATGGGTCTTGGTTTATTTTGGAAAGTCTGTGACAGCTGATGTGTGTTGTTTGAATATACGTGTTGTTGTAAAACATTTGAACTGGTCAGAGAGATCACACGGAAGAAATTAGTTTGACTCTCAAAGAGCTTTCTACTAGGTTTTGTTCTTTAATTGTTGCTGATGCCTGTACTCTGTGAATCTCTTAGTGATTCAGGCAGGGATTTATTTCACTGGCTTGGGTTTAACATTCATTCATTGTCAGCAGACAAGAGGTGACCAAGGTTAATTTAACACTCACTGTAAGATCCAGTGGCAGGCAGGACACAGAGCTAGTATTTCCTGAACTAATGCCTGCCTCACAGCTGCAGTAAATCAAGCAGGACCTACCTACATAAGAAGCATTTAAAATGGAAGTGTGAGGGCTCCTAAGTAGGAAAGGACAAAACAAAACAAATTCAATTATCGAAACCTATACACAAATTGAAATTTTAACAGAGACTCATTGACGTGAAAAAAAAAAAATGGTCACCATATATAAAGTGAACAAAATATGGGCCATTTGTAAAATTGTATGTCTGAGTGTGTGTCATTCAGACAGTGAATATGGAGAAAATGGACAGTGATTATCCCTATATGCTTAAAGCAATTATTTCTTAATAGAAAGCATACAGATGATACTTCATTGTCGCTTTATATATTCCTGTATTTTCCCTCCACAATAATAATATACAATTTTACAGTGACAAAGTTACCAAAAGACAAAGTAAATTGTGTTAGTAAGATGTGCCTTAAGTAGAATATCTTCATCGCAGTGATCTCAGCTTTATTACAGTCAATTCATTACAAACAGTATTTTTCCCAAGGAGGTAGTTTAAGAAGCACAATTTGCTACTTGGCTACAGCTGAATTACCAACTGTCACATAAAATATATGCCATGTTATTAGTAACAGTAACACCAATAATAATAACGGAAGAGTCATCCATGTGGCAGATTTCTATAATCTTAAAATCTAGACTATTGAGCCAGGATGATACCAATTTCATTATTTAAAAATTATAAACTTTATCACAAAAAAATCCTGAAAAAAAAATCACACACCATAATCAAGCAGACTTGAAGTCTATAAAATGCAAAAAAAAAAAAAAACTTCAAAGCAGTTAAAATAAGCCTTCAGAATGCAAGCTGGGGAAATTTACATTAAATTTTATACTTTCAGCATCAAATCTATTTTATGCAGTCATCCACCATCAAAACCAAAATATTAATAAGAGAACTGGAAAACAATCAGTCTTTTTCCTCTTTCATTACTCCTCCCATTACCTGTTCTCAACCTTGCCTTCAGGAGGGGATTTCAAAGTTAGCCTGCATCGCGTAGCAAGTTCTAGGCTTTCATAGACTAAATAGCAAGACCAATCTCACAAAAAAATATGTGTGTGGGTGTGTGTGTGTGTGTGGGTGTGTGCGCGCGCGCGCGTGTGTGTGTGTGTGTGTGTGTGTGTGTATGTGTGTATATACATATATGGACACGTGTATATATAAATATAACCCCATCTCACAAAAATATTTGTGTATATATATGAATATATGTGTATATATGAATATGTATGTGTATACACATTTGAATGTTTTTAAAGCAATTTTTGACTTTTGATATTTTTGAAATGAATAAAAGTGTTTGTCTAATAAAATACCTGATTTATCAAATTTAGAATAACTTATTTTATAACATTCTTCTAAGAACAAGTAAGAACAAAGATGCATAAGCAAAATGGCACAACTGCTCTTAAGATGCTGGACCCTTGAGAATATTTATTTGGTCCCAAGTTCAAGGAAGATAATGTTACTTTCCAATCTTTATATTGCTAGAAACCAAACAACACTTTGTCATAAAATAAGTGCATGTCAGTCTAATGAAATTCTGACTTTCTCCTGGCGAATGTGTCTTTGCTTCTGTTTATTATCAAGAAGTTAAGATTTTCCTCTTAAAGATATCAGAGTCATTTTTTTTTAAATCCCCTATACACACTTAATCTATTTGTAAAATCAGTGTCATCAAAAGCCAATTAGAATGCCTGGAATATTCTAATCTAAATTTAAAAAGTGAATCATGCAATGCATGTTTAGTATATTATATATTGTAAATCAAATCTTCAAGTTACTTTCAAACATGAAAGACTTGTGTTCACAAGACTTAAGATATCACCCCTGTTTGATGGTTTGCTAAACAGGAGCACAGACAAGCTTAGCTTCTCCCAATCCATTTCACTTACTAAAACTAGTCAAACAGCAATTTTAAAAGGGCCTTTCCTGACTTGATAGAATGTTGGAATTTAAAATTAAAGTAATTTTGAGAAGTATACTCATATTCACACAAAGTGTATTGCTAATTTGAGTAGTAACTGTAATTTATCATTGGGAACAGCTTTACGTGTGTGTATCTTATATCCTCCAAGGAAATTTTATGTTGCTAGTGTATGCAAATTCTGCTAATCAGATAAGAGCTCTACAAATAGTTGTTAGTAAATTGCTTAATTCACTCTGTTTGAAAATACATTTTAATTAATGGAATAATAGAGGCATGTGTAAATGGGGTTATTAACTGTACTCTCTGACTGAAAACCAAGTGTAAATCTAGTTTATTTATTTCAGCATCAACTAATATTGAAATTTCCAAGAAAAATTTGGTTTCTTTTAAGCTCTAACTTTGAGAATTAAAAAAGAAAGCATTAAACTTTTCAGGCATTAATGAGAATCACAGGAAGTAGACTTTATTATTCAAATATAAACTTTCAAATATCTAAATATAAAAATAAAAGCCCAGAAGGAGACTCTCAGTGGGAAATCAAAATTACAGAACATTCTGAGGTCATTGGAAGAGATTGGAAAGATCACATCATGAAGCAGTAAACTAAATGTATATTGCAATTATAACAAATTTTAATAAAGGCCCACATATCAGTAAGTATTTAACTTTAATAGTCTTATAAGAATGGTATTATCAAGACAGTTTGAGCAAAAGTCAATAAAGTTCCTCTCTACTTCCTTTAAACATATCTTGAAACAATAACTTGTATATAGTCTTCATACAGTTTTTTTTCTAACACCAACTTGGTACCTCTTGAATTATTGTACAAAATACTACAGTTTACAGAATCGGCCATACAATATAGAGAGTCATTTTAGTACAACTATTTGACATTACCCTCTGTGAAGTTGCTGATAAACAAAGACATCCCTGCATCCTGTTAAGACTACATAAAAATTTTTTTCAGAGAGATGATCAACCACTTTCTTCAAAAGTACCCAGATTTGGTGATTAGAAGCACATTATGAAATGGAGTTTACATTCATAAATGTTTAAGTATCCAATGCTAAATGGCTAATGTGAACCCTTCGAAGGATAGTTGACTGGTTAGGACTAGTTAGGTGTCGAAGAATAGTTGAATTACGTGTGCCTTTAGGAATAAGCATAGTCCATCCCAGAGTAGTGAATATCTAGATCATGATCTAGTACTCTCTAATGGCAGAAGAGCATGCACGGCCATACACACTCACTTGGGAGACTTTTTATGCTTTTTATATCTAATCTTAATTCTTTCTGTGAAGCTGAAGCTCATTGATCATATTCCAGATTCCAAACAGGAGCAACTGCCAGTGTCCGACTTGAAAGCAGAATCTTATATGAAACAAGTGATGCTTATGTCTCAATTTGCTCTCCTCCAGATTACATAGTTCTAGTTTACTTGTCCTTCTGCAGGGGCTGAACCTATAACTGAATAGGACTACCAACAACAAGTCTCCTAAGTTATGATCTATTGTGATGACCTTCTCTTCAATCTGTACCCACGTTGCCCATAAAAACACATCCAAATTCAGTAGATAAGAAATGAATTAAAGGATCAGAGTACCTGCTTTCTATTTATAAAACAGGTACAGCTGTTGTATGTTTTCATTTTTATAAGTTTACTCTAGAAATATTTGAACTTTTACTATTACTATTTACTATTACTAAATGGAAATTAAAAGTTCCATTTAGTAATGCACTCTAAAGTCTTTATATACTGTGGTATAAATCTTTTTTGCAATAACATACATGCCTGGTACCTACTTCCCTGACCTACTTTATAGAGTTGTTATAATTAGGCACATGGCAGCAAGAGTTTAGAGTTGTGAATACACATAACACATGAGCATATTAAATTAAGTCACTAAGCATCATTATTATCTATAAACCAAATAAATCTCAGGAAAACAAAACTAAACTCCAATGAGATAAAAATTATAAATTAGGTATAAATATGTAAAATAAGATGAAAGATTAATATAAAAAGAATCTATTATTTTAGACTTAAAATACGTCCTCCATGGCAGTGATGGTGGGAAGGTTGGTAGGCACAGTTCACGTATTTGATGCATGTTATATTACTAATACATTTTTACCTGAAAGGATTTTTCTGGCTTTAGTTCAATGAAACCCATTATCCTAGGTGGTAATGGAGCCCTGTATGTTCCAGTCTCAGGCATCTTTAGTCTCCTGAGCTGCCTTAAAGCCTTAGCATAGTAAAAGGTCACACAGATACCAGTAAGCGTTTATAAACTACAATCACCCCGTTTCAGCTCCAAGCCACATCCTCCTGCCAACCTTTGCTTACTCTCATTCCTTTCATTGTATGTGCAGACTAATTCAGTCTGGGGTCCTTGAGAACACTTGGGTTTTTAAAACCATCCTGCTTCCTACTCAATCACTTAGAGAAGCTACCCAAGAACAGAACATTCTGAAAGAACAGTAAAATGGTGGTGGACACTGAAGGAATGAGCAACCAATATCTACATAATTAAATAAAATGAATGCCTCTCACCTGCCAGTTCAGCTGTACTGGTTGGAGCACACCATACAGATTTGAAAGGGATAGATCAGAATTTCAAGAAAACCTATCTGTTTAACATTTATCTGAGACGATGCAATATGCTAAATAATATTTCAAGCCACCTCCCTTTCCCATCATTGTAAATTTGGGGCCCTTGACATAGGCCCACAAACCCAATTAAAAACAGCCAGGCTATGAATTGGCATCTAGTTCTCTAATACAGAGGAAACGACAGGCATCTGTCCTAATTGGCCACAATGAACCTAAGGGACAATAACAAGAATAAATGTCACATTAATCCAAATGAAGCCAATGAATAATCATACAAACCAGAAGTCCGGTTCCTAAAACGTGCAATTACTTCCAAGAATGCAAAGGCATCAATAACCCATAAAAATGATAGTAAATCAAGCATGCTGTGCACAGAAATAGACTCCATAAATGCAACACACCTGCAAAGTAGCATGTGCACATACAATGTGTATGTATGTAGATGTGTATGTTCACAATTAAATACGTCCTGAAAAAGAAACTCTGGATCTCGGAAATGGTTTTTCAACAAGAATATGTTAAAGTGTGAAGCAGAATGCCTAATTCTGGGACCCCGTTAGCACTAGAGCAAATAGGTAAAATCACCTTTTAATTAGGCCAGCAAGGTGGAGACACCAAATGTGTTCTTGAGGGAAGGCCCAACCCTGTTTGTGAGACCTGCAAACAAGACGATTGCTTTCAACTACATCCTCTTCTTGCTTGCTCCTTTCCACCCCCTGATTTTGTTGCTAAGCTTGAGAGGAAAGGAATCCGGCGGTTCAGTTAGTATTCTGAGCCAGTTTGTGATAAAAATCAAAACATCATTTTTTTCCCCTCAAACACAAGCAGATGTCTTCTCACTTCTCTACCGCCGAGCCGACAACCTTCCTCTCTCTCCATCCTCATCTCTGCCTCCACACCCCCAACCCCCTCCTAGTCTGAGAGACGCGAGTCATTGTTTAAGTCTAGGCCACAGATGTATACACAAGTCATTTAATAACCACCTAGATCAAGAAGGTAGCCCGTCTGCCTCCTACTCACCATGCTGAGACCAGGAGAAGATGCTGAAACGAGGGAGCGCCGCATACTGAATCCATTTTTCTTGTGACCGGGTCGGATGCAGCCTCTGAACCCAACATCAGCAGCGGCTGCCGGGATTTTTTTCCCCTCTCTCTCTGGTTGGCGATGGTGCGATAGGAACCACCCTTTCCAGCTCCACTAGAGTACCAGCGGCAACAGCAGCAGCATCACTTGAGCCTCCTCCCTCTTGGAGGATGGTGTGAGCTCAGAATCAGCCAGGAACTTGCAGCAGACACCTCCTCAGGCTCCTCCTTCCCTCCCCACCCCCACAGCCCCACCCCTGCTGCGGTAGAAGCAGTCGGCCCGGCAGCTGCTGGTTGTCATGGCAATAGCCAATTGCAAGTGGCAAGCTAAGGGGGAGGGGAGAGGAGCCAAGCAATCTGCAGGGGTTGGAGTAAAACTAAGTCCCTGACTCCGAGATGCTCTTGGTCTCTCTGAATCTAAGTTCTATGTCGCTTTGAGAGGCGCCAAGGGTGAAAAGGCACCAGGAAAGAAGAGATAGAGTTGAATCTAAGTTATAGGCTGAAATATACCGAACAGTTTGGCATTTATTTGTACTGTCTGTAGGTTTTAGATAAATTATATTGCACTTTCTATTGGAAGAAATAAACTAAAAAATTATGTGAGAGATTGTTATCACTCCAAAGTTGTGCATCCTCGATACCATCTTTTGCTCAGTGCCACTCGAGGTTGTTAATTAAAAACAAACAAACAAAAACAAAGCAAAACTGGTGCCTGCTACGTTCCTTTACATGCGAGAACATCAATTTGTTCTCAGATCATTCGATTCCACCGTTTTTGCAAGTTGTCTCCTGAAAACGACCTGGCTATATTGACAATACCCTCTGAGGAAAAGGAAGTTGGAACAAAACAAACCGGAAATACCTATGAACAACCCCCGGTTCTCAGCAGCACTAGAGAGTGGACAGTTCCACATCTATCCAGCTTCAGACTCCTGGAGCGAACCTCTTTCACAAGCAATTCCATGCTATTTTCACTGATGTTCTTTCAGAGTTCCGAAACCAGCTGTCAGTCAGGGCTGTAGGCAGGAGAAAAATCAAGAGAATGTGCAGTGTTGAGTTCTGTTTCTAGCCATAAATTATAGATGCCACTAGGATTTGTCTTGGACAGTAGTTGTAAAGATTGATTGAGATAATGCACTAAAAGCCCTTGGCGTGTAGTAAGCACACAGTAAATATTTACTATTATTAGCGAGAGTTGTAGAGAGGTGCACTGTAGACACCACTTAATCTAAAAGCTTTAAGGGAAGGATATAACAATTCCAGGTAGAAGAGAGGATACTAAATACACCGTAGCTGTGATGGCTGGCAATGGTTTGGCGACCATGGTGGCCAAAGCGGGAGTGTTCTAAAATGTTTCATGTTTTCTAGATAATTTGGAAGGTTGTAAATCTTACAGAACACAGCCAATTTTGAAAATTGCCATACAGATAAAATAAATGCAATATGATAATTAAAAACTAGAGTCTTTTAACATTTTGATTTGTTCCAGTGTCCCCTCCCCTGCCATTCCTCTGCAGAACAAAGTTAATCTTTATGTTTAACTCACACAGTAACTTACAGGTTCAAATGAATTGACACATATCTCAGGGATACTAGTACTTCAGGCTCCGTTTCTGATATTTCCTAAAGCTATTATTTAAGGCAAGTTTATCTTTCCTGAACCAAAGTTTCTTCATTTACATAGTAGACATACTATAAACCCTCATGAGTCATTGTGAGAAGCACAATGTCCAATGTATAGTACCTGTGTATTAAATGTTGTCTATAATCATTGCTATTTATTCATAGGCATAATTTTGAGCATAGAAGAGGATTTTATTTTCTGGCTAGAACCTTGGTGTCACAGGCATGTTCTGATAACACTGAACATTACAGATGACCATGTGGTCAAGGGAAGGGCACAGCTCATTCTTAGCCTTTGATATCTGAGTCCCCACCAAAAGAGAGCCTGTCTCTTGATTTGGGCAGATTACAGCCCTTATTTCCAGACAAAGGGGCCACACATGGCATGCTCACATTTCCAAACCTCCACACATAAGTGTGCTACCACAGAAGGGAATGGACATACACATTTCGTTTCTTTCTGTCCTCTCTGTCTTTGATTTTCTTCTGTCCCCTCAGAGGTGTCTCAAAGAGAAAGGAGAGAAAGAAGCTGTTGGCTGTAAAGCCTGGACTGCAGGAATGGCAAAGCCCTATCATGGACAGAGCTTCTCATCACCTACAACAAGTGGTGACCCTTACCAGGGAGCCCTGAGGGCCTCTGATGTGTAAACAACTTACAAACTTAACCACTTTAAGACACTCCACCTCCTCCACTGCTCCTCCTGTGCCCGATCCTCCTGCTTGCTATGTCTATACAACATTATCATTACTTGTTAATATCTGCTTTAAACATTTAGAAATTTATTTATTTATTTTACCTTATATCTATTAGGATTTTTTTTTATGAAATTTGTTTCTGACTTGATAAAATTTCTGACATGATAAAATTTTGGAAAGTTAAAGAGATAGGCCTCAAAGAAAATGAACTCAGCAAAGAAGCTCAGACTGGAGAATTATTAGCTAGATCCAACCTAGCTGTGAAGAAAGATGATGTATCAAAACCAAACAGCAATAAGCAAAAGGAAAGAAAGTAATGACACTATAGAATGAAGCTGAAATCCAGTTCTTAGTAAAATACCACAACTATACATAATGCTTTTAACCAAGAAAAGAAAATTTGAAATTTCACTCCTTTTCATTATGTATACCTTTATTTTAATGTGCTATGACATACATATATCATATCAATATGTTATAATAATCAAAGAAAAAGTGTTCATAAATTTGAAAGAGTGAGAAGAACAAAAGAAGAGCTGGAATGAGAAAAGAGAATGATAGAAATATGTACACATAGTATTTATGATTGAAATGGCCAAAAAATTTTAGCCGGACGTGGTGGCACACGCCTTTAATCCCAGCACTCAGGAGGCAGAGGCAGGTGGATTTCTGAGTTCAAGGCCAGCCTGGTCTACTACGTGAGTTTCAGGACAGCCAGGGCTACACAGAGAAACTCTGTCTCGGAAAAAAAAAAAGAGAGAGAAAGGAAACATTTAAAGGCAAAAGTCAATTGCATAGCACATAATTACAAGTACATGGTATCTCATATATACTATTATGGAATATACTATAGTAAGTACATTAAACTATATTACAATTTGAAATTTATTATAGCAGGCTATGTTGCCTTTAAAAGTTTCCTTTCTTAAGCTAAAAATTTTTAACCATTTCAATCATAAATACTATATGCATATATTTCTACCATTCTCTTTTCCCATCCCAGATCTTCCTTTGTTCTTCTCACTCTTTCAAATTTATGAACACTTTTCCTTTAGTAATTATTTTTACACATATATGTAATGTATGCATAATATACGTTATGCATACATATAGATATAAAATGTGTGTGTTGAATCCCTTTAGTGTTGCTTGTATGTATATGCATTTAGAGACTGACCCCTTAGATTGGATAACCCATCGTAGAACCTGACCCCAAAGAAGACTGAATCTTCCTCTCTAGAAGTCTTTAGTTGCCCATAGGTCTTCCTCTAGGGCAGGGGCCTTGTGAGATTAACCCACCTGCATTAGCATGTCAGCTGATGCTGTTACTATGCAGGTCTTATTTAGATGACCAGACCATTGAAAATTCATGGGTACAGCTTCCATCTTGCAGCAGACATCCTGGTGTTCTGTATTCTACAATTCTTCTTTCCCTCTTCCATGGTGTTTTCTGAATCCTAGGCGTAGAGGCTGTGTTATAAATCAACCAGTTGGCCTTGGTCACTGTAAGAAAGTTTTCTTTGTATTCTTGACCAGTTTCAGCTTTTTCTAAATGTCTCCTTTTGCTGAGAAAAGAATATGTGATTAATGAGTATAGTAGAATATAAATAGGATCATTTCTTTGACTTTTTTTTTTTTTTTTGCCATCCATGTTTGGCTCTACCCTAGGTCTCTTGGCTATCCAGCCTCTGGTTCCTAGACCTTCAGAAAGTGTTGGAGTGGGTCCTCTTAAGACATGGGTCTCAAGGTAAACCCCAAATGAGATGCTTTATCAGATCAGAGATGCTTTCCCCAGCATCTGATGGAAACAGATCCAGAAACCCACAACCGAACATTAGGTGGAGCTTGGGGAATCCTGCAGAAGAGGAGAAAGGATTTTCGGAGCAAGATGGGTCAAGGACATCACAAGAGAACCTACAAACTCAACTAACCTGGACCCACAGGGCCTTATAGAGACTGGACTGCTAATCAGGGAGACTACATGGGGCTGACCTAGGCCCTCTGCACATATGTTACAGTTGTGTAGCTTGTTCTTCTCATGGCACTCCTAACAGTGGGAGCCGAGGCTCACCCTGACTCTGTTGCCAGCCTTTGGGACCCTTTCTTCATATTGGATTGACTCATCTAGCCTTAATAAGAGAGGGGTGCCAAGTCTTACTGCAACTTGATATGCTATGGCTGATTGATATCCACGGGAGAACTAGCCTCTTCTGAAGGGAAATGGAGGAGGAGTGGATGGGGTGAGAGACTAGAAGGAGAAGAGGGCAGAAAAGCTAAGATAGATAGATAGATAGATAAATAGATAGATAGATAGATAGATAGATAGAGATATTAAAACCTTAAAAAAGAACCCTTAATGAGATGTGAGAGTTACTCTTACCAGGTAGGTTGAGTGTAGAAGCTTCATGAACAGAGGCAGACCTGGGAGGTTGAGGACAGTGCTGGAGGGTGAGGTTCTTGCAAGCTGATCAGGCAGAGCTAGTGAATGAATTCCATATCACAGTCAGGCCTGGGAATGTAGTGTTGATTCAAGTAGGCTTTATTCTAGGATAACTCTCCAGAGAAGACCTGGAAACTTTCCTTTCTCTTCACTAAATGCCTTAGGTATTTTTGTTGAAAATGAAGCGGAAGAATACACTTTGCATTCTCCCTTTCCTCAAGAAGGCTCTTTTCCTGACTTGTATCTTTAACCTCTGACAGCTTCTATAACTTCAGGTGTCTTTGACACTAAGGATAACATTGCTACTGACATCAAGCCAGGCATGGTGGCCTTTGCTTATAATCCTAGCACATGAGAGAGAGAGAGGACAAGAGGATAATTGTAATTTTAAAGCCAGCCTGATGTATGGAGTGAGACTGTGCCAAAACAGCACCAATTGTTGAGATGGCACACTTGCCATTTTACTTTTAGCACTGAGATCAGTAATGATGCTCATTGGTTTACAGATGCACTGATTTAACAGCTATAATTGCTAGCCGCTCCTGTGTATTGGCACTAATTCCCAGAGATCTACCCACAAATCATAATATGAATATTCCATGAAGCTTAAAGTCTAATGATAATTATATGAGTAAGTTAAAAATGATGTTCAGAGTCGGGAGCTCTACTAATGGATAAGAAAAGGATATAATCTCCATTGGGAGAGTAGGGAATATATTATTGGAGAGCTTGTGGGTGGGGTGGAACAGATGTGTGTGTGTGTGTGTGTGTGTGTGTGTGTGTGTGTGTGTGTGTGTGTGTGTGTGGTGTGTGTGTGTGTGTGTGTGTGTGTGTGTGTGTATACAGATCCTGCAGGGTAGAATATTACTTGCTTCTGAATCTTAATTTAACCTTTAATCATGCTTATTCGAAACATGTGCTTGGTACACATGGTGCACCAATTGACTTTTGTTGACAGATATTGTCTCCTGAAACTCAAAACACATACAACTTCTTTCCTCTCTGTTTTTTTTTTCTGTCAATTTGTTTGTAAGATAAAGATTTATCAATATCTAAGGAGCTGTGAACTTGTTACAATAAAAAGGAAGAAAAGCAATCCAAAGACTAGTTTTCTTACAGTAGAAAAAGAGACCTGAGGTCCTGACATTGATGGCTGTTACATTACAGATTTAATGTGCATTTCACAATAAAATCTTTGCTCTGATGTGGAAACAATAAGCATGCTTTCTTTCCATATTTTGGGCAATTATAGAGGAGTCAACTGTAGATGACATGAGTTTACAACACCAGCAAATCAAGGACTCTTAGTTGGGGTTTCTATGGTTGTGATAAAAGACTATGATCAAAAGCAACTTGTACAGGAAAGGGTTTATTTCATCTCATAACTTCCAGTCTATCATTTAGGGGAGTCAGTGAGGGAGTTCAAGGCAGGAACTGATATAGACACTATAGAGAAGTGCATGCTTATAGTACTGTTAACCATGGCCTGGTCATTCTTCATTCTTATAGCATCCAAAACCATGGGCCCAAGGGTGGCACCGCTCCTAATAGAACGAAACCACCTACATCAGTCACTAATCTAGAAAGCCCCACAGGCCACCCACAGGCCAGCTTGGTGGGGGTATTTTCTCAACCGAGGTTCTGATTTCCAAATGGCTCTAGCCTGTGTCAAGTTGATATAAAGACAGCACAGATATAAAGGGCATAAGAACAGTTCTGTCTCAACAGCCTTTTCTAACATTTGCAACCATAAAATCAACAGTTAGGCCAATTGTAGCATATATGAAAGTTTTACTTCATAATTTAGTTATCTATAGAAAGTGCAAATCTTTCCATAGCATATTATTGCCTAAAGACTTGCATGGTCATTTTTAAATTCAAGATATAAGATCAGGAGCTTTGGTGTACAATGAATACACACACCCCATGGGGGCAAAGTCAGTATACTTCCTGCCCCTGTGGAGTTTGGCGTTGGGGGCAGGGGATAAGAAAACTGAACCATGTCACAAGTATTTTATAGCTAGAACTATGAGACACTAACATGGATTGGCTTTCCAGGTTGAGGATAAGGAAGATATCTAAGATGGTGGCTGGCCCGTGTCTTCCTTTAGAAGGATGCAGTGGTAAATGTTAGTTTCTCTGCCTTACAGAGTAAGACAAGGCTCCGAGTGCTGACTTTCAGCAGTGTGTGGAAGGTGGAGGCTTTCAAACCCATGACATACAAGGTTCCTGGGCTCTCCTCTCCGGGCCTTGTGCATTTCAGAACTCAGCAGTAACAAGCAGGAGCTCTGAACTTAGGCTGCCTCAGTGAGAACAACGTGGCTGGGAAGACTACCCGAGGCTACGGAACACCAGATTTTCTTATTCTGAAAGTTCCAAGGTCTGTGAAAAGTGGGTTGCAAAGAAGAAAGTGCTGTCTTCTCCTTGGTGTCTCTCAACATTGCAAATTCGAACTCCTCACTATAACTAACGTGGCTTCTTCTCTGTAGTCCTTACTCTTATGCTGTAACTATTAGGCCTGATAACCATATAATCTGTTATTTCTCCTATAGACTCATGTGGCTGAACACTTAGTCTCCATCTGGTGCTGCTGTTTGGGAAGATTCTGGGACATTAAGAAGGTAGAATCTTGCTGGAGGCAGGCTTTGAAATTTTATACTCTACTTCCTGTTTTCCCTATTTACTTCCTGTATGCAGATTAAATTTGATCAGCCAACTTCTGGCTTCTGTTGCCATGACTACTCTGACTGGTACTATATCTTCTTTATGATGGACACTACCCCTTTGAAAGTGTAATTCAGAATAAACCCTTTCTCTCCTAAGCTACTTTAGTCAGGTATCTGCCACAGTTATAGGGCATAAACTAAAAAAAAAAAAAAAAAAATCTCTTGGTCTCACTCTGTAATTGCCACTAAGCCTGACAACAATGGTCAGTCCCTGGAACTGGCATAGTAGAGAGAGAATCAACCCTACAAGCTGCCTCCTGACTTCCACTTTCATTCTGTGGCACATGTACACACGTATGCATACACAGATAAGGAAATAAATGTAACAGTCAACAAACAGCCATAACAAGGTAAGAGCCCAGGGCTGGCATGTGAGACTCTGAACTCCAGCCTCAGTCTATCACACTCTCTTCAGATTCTGACAACCTGGTGAGAATCTTGGAAGCCCAGTCATTCTCTCAAGACCCCCTTCCTCCTACGTTTGTGAATTTTTTCCCCCTCATACCACCTAATTAACCATTCCAAAATTATCCCTTAGGGGGATATCCTTGAGTGTCGATGCTTATGTTCCTCTAAGATCCAAGCTGCGTTGCAGGAATAGAACAGAAGGTGTTCTCTGAGCATGGCACTTGCAGATTTCAGGCTTGGTCTCTTATATTTATAGACCAGTTTTATTTAAATATTTACCTCTTGAATTTATTTTTCATTACAATTTGATCTGAAGTGTGAGATTGGGAAGCTCGAGCTTAGTCACACTTACATGTCAGACAGATGGACAACAGAAGTGTTTGAGGTATGGGTGTCTACTCCATTAACTTTTTCCACAAAGGCCAACCAATCCTTGCGAAGAAACCTATCTGTCCACTGCCCCAGTGCCTCCTTCTAGAGCAGCAGTCCTTAACCTCTGGGTCACGACCATCAGAAAATGCATAATTCTTATGGTCTTAGAAATTGAGATACCACTCAGTAGCAAAATTACAGTTATGAAGTAGCAATAAAAATCAATGTATGGTTGGGGGTTCCTAAGACCATCTGAAGTAAGTGTTTTCTGATGGTCATGATCTACACATTGAGAGCCACGTCCTAGAACTCAGTTGATTAATGTACCCTTGGCCAGAGTTACTTCTTATAGGCTAAAAACGTCTTCGTCTTCATCTTCCTCCTCCTCCTCCTCCTCCTCCTCCTCTTCCTCTTCTTTTTCTTTTTTCTTTTTTTGTTTTTTTGTTTTTTTCAAGACAGGGTTTCTCTGTATAGCCCTGGCTGTCCTGGAACTCACTTTGTAGACCAGGCTGGCCTTGAACTCAGAAATCTGCCTGCCTCCCAA
>NC_034604.1:38584997-38589478 GCF_900095145.1 Mus pahari
TCTTCTTCTTCTTCTTCTTCTTCTTCTTCTTCTTCTTCTTCTTCTTCTTCTTCTTCTTCTTCTAATTTTACTTAATCTTTTATCTATACTCCAGATTTTATCCCTCTCCCAGTCCACCTTGTGACTATTCCATATCTCATACCTTCTCTACCCCTATCCCTTCTCCACAAGGATGTCCCTAACCCCAACTCCACTAGATCTTCCACCTCCCTAGGGCCTCCATTCTCTTGAGAGTTAGTTCTCTGACTGAACTCAGACCCAGTAGTCCTCTGCTATATGTGTTGAGGGCCTCATATCAGCTGGTGTATGCTGCCTGGCTAGTGGTGGAGTAGTGTGTAAGAGATCTCAGGGGTCCGGGTTAATTGAGACTGCTGGTCCTCTCACAGAGTTGCTCTCTTCCTCAGTTTCTTCCAGCTTTCCCCTAATTCAATCACAGTGGTCATCAGCTTCTGCCCATTGGTTTGGTATAAAAATCTACATCTGACTATTACAGCTGCTTGTTGGGTCTTTCGGAGGGCAGTCATGATAGGCCCCTTTTTGTGAGTACTCCAACACCCTTAGTAATAGTGTCAGGTCTTGGGGCCTCCCCTTGAGCTGGATCCCACTTTGGGCCTGCCACTGGCTCTTTTCCATTTTTTTCCCCAGAGCTCTTTCAGTCAGGAACAATTATGGGTCACATTTTCTGTCTGTGGGATGGCAACCCCATCCCTCATTTAATGTCATGTCTTTCTGCTGGAGGTGGGCTCTACAAGTTCCCTCTCCCCACTGTAAGACATTTCATCTAAGGTAGCTCCCATTGAGTCCTGAAGGTCTCTCACCTCCCAGGTCTCTGGTACATTCTAGAGGTCCTCCCACCTCCTATCTCCCAAAGCTGCCTGTTTCCATTTTTTTCTGCTGTCCCTAGGGGCTTCAGTCCTTTTCCCTCACCCAATACCTGATCATGTTCCCCTATTCCCCTCCCTGACCCCTTTCCTACCCAGGAACCTCCCTCCCCCTCCCTTCCTGTGATTTCTTTCTTCTACCTCCCAAGTAGGATTGAGGAGTACTCACTTGGACCCTTCAGCTTGTTAACCTTTTTGAGTTCTGTGGACTGTACCTTGGGCAATCCCAAAAATTCTATTACAGAACTTCTTTTTTTATTGGATTTTTATTTATTTACATTTCTTTTTTTTTTTAAACTGGAGAATTTCTATACCTGATAAACAGCTTCAGCAAACTGGCTCCATGTAAAATTAACTCAAATAAACCAGTAGCCTTCCTTTATAAACATGATAAACAAGCAGAGAAAGAAATTAGGGAAATAGCTCCCTTCAAAATAGCCACAAATAATATAAAATATATTGGTATAACTCTAACCAAACAAGTGAAAGATCTGTATAACAATAACTTTAAGTCTCTCAAGAAAGAAATTGAAGAAGATCTCAGAAAATGGAGAGATCTCCCATGCTCATGGATTGGCAGAATTTACATAGTAAAAACGGCCATCCTACCAAAGGCAATCTTCATATTCAATACAATCCCCATCAAAATTTCAACACAATTCTTCAAAAACATGGAAACAGCAATTCTCAAGTACATCTGGAAAGGCAAAACAAAACAACAACAACAACAACAGAATAGCGAAAACAATTCTTAACAATAAAAGAACTTCTGGGGGAATCACCATCCCTGACCTCAAGCTATACTACAGAGCAATAGTGATAAAAACTGCATGGTATTGGTTTAGAGGCAGACAGGTTGATCAACGGAATAGAATTGAAGACCCAGAAATAAAACCATGCACTTACAGACATTGATCTTTGACAAAGAGGCCAAAAATATACAATGGAAAAAAGAAAGCATCTTCCATAAATGGTGCTGGTCAAACTGGCTGTCTGTATGTAGAAAAATGAAAATATACCCAATTTGTCACCTTGCACACAGCCCAAGTCAAAGTGGAACATGGACCTCAACATAAACCAAATACTCTGAATCTAATATAAAAGAAAGTGGGAAAGAGACTTGACCTCCTCACAGGAGGAAATTTCCTAAAGAGTACTCTAGTGGCTCACACTCTAAGATAAAGAATTTATAAATAGGATGTGATTTGACTGGAAAGGTTCTGTAAGGCAAAGGACATAGTCAATAGGACAAATCGGCAACCCACAGTTTGGGAAAAATCTTCACTAACTTCACTAATTAATACAGAGGGATAATATCCAAAATATATAATGACCTCAAGAAGCTAACCACCGAAAATCCAAACAACCCAATCAAAAAATTGAGTACAAAACTAAACAGAGAATTCACAACAGAGGAGTCTTGAATGGCTGAGAAACACCTANAGAAATGTTCAAAGTATTTAGTGATCAGGGAAATGCAAATCAAAGTGACCCTGAGATACCACCTTATATCAATCAGAAGGGCTAAAATCAATACCTCATGATCAAAGGATCATGTCACCAACATGTGACAGCACATGTTGGTGAGGATGTGTAGAAAGAGGAATACTCCTCCATTGCTGGTGGGATTGCAAACTGGAACAACCACTCTGGAAATCAGTCTGGGCATTCCTCAGAAAATTGGAAATAGATCTACCTGCAGATCCAGCTATACCACTCTTGGGCATATACCCAAAAGATGTCCCACCATGCCACAGGGGCATGTGTTCCGCAATGTTCCTTTTGATAGCCAGAAGCTGGACACAACCCAGATGTCCCACAACAGAAAAATGGATGCAGAAAATATGGTTCATTTATGCAATGGAATACTATTCAGCTATTAAGAACAAGGGCATCATGAGTTTTGCAGGCAAATGGATGAAACTAGAAAATATCATCCTGAGTGAGGTAACTCAGATCCAAAAGGACATGCATGGCATGTACTCACTAATAAGTGGAATTTAGCAAAATAAAATAAGATAAGATAAAATAAAATAAAGTAAAATAAAATTACAGAATACATAGGCTAAAGGCTTTAACTTGATTGTAAGAAGTGAATGTCCTGGACTAGTGGATTTGGGTTTCAATTAAAAATAATAAAACACAGTGCCAAACCTAGTGATGAAAACCTCAGAAAGGAAGCTTCTGATATCATAACTCTTTCCCACTTCTTTTATTCCAAGTTAAAATTTCCCCTTTCCTCTATTTCTCCTTTTAATAAGGTTCTCAACATTTAACTAATTACATAGAGAGATGATAGATAGATCATAGATAGATTGATTGATTGATGATAGATAGATAGATGGATAGGATAGACAGATAACCTCTTATTGTTTGTTGATGGATCCTTTTCAAATCTGATAAAACCAACTCTATTGGACAATATAAAAACAAATATTTCAAAGATAGTAATTAAATAGGTGTTGCAACTGCCCAAATTAACATTAGAGATTCAAGTGATTTTGAATTGCCCTATAGAGAAGAGGACAAGTGTAGCTTTGGTTTTGAAATCTCACTTAATGCTGCATAGAAGTCTGATCTTGGTCGCCATGACTAAATTTAATCAATGGTGGTCTTTTGTTATTCACAAAAGCCCGCTCTTCTGTCACCTTCATCAATAGGTGGAGTGAGTATTAACCTATTTTCTTCTTACTAACAGATACTGCCCACAATGTATTTGATACTAAAGCCAGAGAAAGGTGATCTGATACCTTGTGAATCACAGCATGCCCAAGGACAAATTTGGGATTAGGGCTTCATCCACATCTTCATTTCTTACAGTGTCTTCAAACTTTAAAGCTATAGTTATCAGGTAGAGAGAGAACTAAAATTTAAGGACAAGAAAAAAAGAGATGAAACATTTTCCCCCTAGGTCAATTAGGATGCTAAACCTGAAGTTTGTTTTTAACCAGTCGCAATGGTGGTGTCAAGCATGTTGTGCTCTGTGAGGAAATTAAACAGTTGATGATACTCAACACATTGGAGCCCAAACGATCCTGCTCAAAGGAAATTGTTCCCACTTCTCTAAAACAGTTTCACATAAAAATAAAGTTCTTATATATCCTAAAGGAGAACAAGGAAGAGGTCTAATTAGATTATCTTTACCTTGAGAGAGATGGTTAAACATTTCTGCCTCTAACCAGAAACTTTGGTGGCTGACTTAAACTAGTCAACTGCTATTCCAAGTATATTAGCCTTCCTGCAGGTACCAGGAGGAAAGCAGACTTCTATGAAGTATATCTAGAAACACTGGGCCTGTGTGGTGCAGGCAGAAATGTCTTGTACACAGGCCAGCAAATGTTAAACTGATTCTTGGCCTCTTAACATAACTCCCTGGGGACATTTACAAAAATACTGGACCTGAAGTTGTAGCAGGAAGTCAGGGAAGAGGATCAGGAGTCATGTGGTCTATCCACATGAGCAGGTCACAGATCATTCATTGCCGAATCAAGTCAGAGTTTGGCATACAGTGATTACAACACAAATACTTATATTCTTCTGTGATTTAATTACAGTTTTCTTCCTTTAGCAGATTTTCTCTCCTCCTCCTCCTCCTCCTCC
>NC_034604.1:38590008-38600737 GCF_900095145.1 Mus pahari
TCCTCCTCTTCCTCCTCTTCCTCCTATTCCTCTACCTCTTTCTCCTTTCCCACCTCCTCCTCCGCCTCCTTTTTCTCTTCTGGTATTGAATGATCAGTTGGTGTGCTCTTCCTTGGGAAAGGCTGTTTCTCCCACTCTCTGCATTCATTCTTTGGCTGCCTTTTAGCTCTCTGTGTAGAGCTGAGGCCTTGTAGACTTTCTCCCATGCCCTTTAGCACAGCTATTGTTGTTGTCCTTGCTTAATTTAACTTAGCTTTCTTTCCTCAGGAGAGGCTTTCACAATATTAAGGAGAGGGCTAAGTAATAGTAGGGTTGCGTGGTCATATCTTCCCCTGGGGACAGGTATACAGTACTGCAGGCTCTATCTCTAATCTTCCTCTGAGGGTCAGCTACTGTCTGCAATAGCAGTCCATGCCCAAAGGTCACTGTCACTCTACTGCTGTGTGGTGTGGCTGTCTGTGCATAATGTCTCTACCCAGGATTAGCTCTGGTCTCCTCCTTGCTTCTACAAAATCCACCAGATATAGTGTATCTTACTCTCAGTCAAATCTGGCCCTCTTCTTATGCCTGTGGCCCATTCCATGTGTTGTGTCACTTTCTGACTGGGTGCTGTTTGTACTGTTGTTTAAGACAGGATCCCACTATCGAGTTCAGGCTGCTCTGGAACTTGTCCATAGCCAAAACTGGCATTGAGCTCATTTATCATACCCTTGCCTGTGCCTCTCAAGAACTGGAATCATGAGTATAAATTAACATGTGTGGACTTTTCCTTCATAAGGATCATTTGTTCCCCAAGACATTATTTCATGATGATGTCAAGGGAGACAAATGATTTACCTCATACAATGTCACAGATTCATAGGATCTCCTGGAAAGTGGTCTGCATCTGACTTACTGTAGTCATGTACAAGGGATGAGGGATTTGCTTCATGTCTTTTCTCTTCATGTTCCTGTACTGTGATTCTCATCTCTCAGATGGGAGACAACTGTTGCTTCTATTTCAACATAAGATGATTTAATAAGTTTATATACATATAAAATCTTCCTGTCTTTTAATGGTACTGTGTCTGGGATGGGTGTTAATACATATTTTCTGGTAAACAAGTTGCTATGGCAATGTTCGGTATGATGGAGCTTGATCCTAACTCTTTTACCTGTTTCTCAGCTAAGTAAAATTTTCTTTCCTTCTGCCAAAAATCTCAAACTTGAGGAAAGGACAGAGAACAGTAAAAGAATCATTTATGTCAAACATCCATCTTTTCAAGATTCCATCTTTCTTTAAATTGTGTTCAAGTTAACTTTTTGTATGTTGTTCCTAGAGGAGAGGAGATGATGTCTTGTCATTGAGTCACCCCTGCAAGAATCTTAATACACCAATATCTAATTTTAAGGACCAGCTTTGGAGATATGTGCTGTTTGAAATTTGTAGCAGGGTCGGGCAGTGGTGGCGCACGCCTTTAATCCCAGCACTTGGGAGGCAGAGGCAGGTGGAAATCTGAGTTCAAGGTCAGCCTGGTCTACAGAGTGAGTTCCAGGACAGCCAGAGCTACACAGAGAAACCCTGTCTCCAAAAAACAAAAAACAACAACAACAAAAGAAATTTGTATCAGTTCTCCTTTAGCCTTCTATAGATAATAGGATATATATTAATGGTGTTTGCAGAAATACCTATCCCACCTTGCAGGGAAAGCTGTAAAACAGAGCTTCAGTCATAGACTGCCTCACTAGAGAACACATTTTCATTCTTTTTGTTCGATTTACATCCCAATCACAACCATCTCCTTCCTTTCTTCCAAGTCCCACCCTTACAAATCTCTGCCCACATTGCCCCTCCCCCTCTTATCCTCATTCACTGAGGCCCAAAAAGGCAGTCCAGGTAGGGAGAGCAAGCTGCACATTTGATAAAAATGTGTAGATGGTCTAGTTATAGTTTCCCAGAAACTGGTGGAATATGGAAAGAGATGGAATTATCAAGACATAGATTCTTGGAGGAGTGGCCTTGGAATTACACTCTTAGGAATGCGAGCTGCTTAGCTATTCATGGTGCCTTTGCTAGAACCTATGAAAAAAGCCTTAGAAAGTTGTTGCAATTGCCTGTCACACATAGGGTGAGCCTATTCTTACAATGACTAATACTGTGGTGTGAGCAGTCTACCACCATGTAAGGAATTGCTATTATCTAGTAGAGAAGAAGCTGAGAAATGCTTACAAGAACCTTCAGACAAAAGTAAACGACAAGGAATGAGCCCCTCTTAGTGTTTTTTATTAGCACAGGAGGCTGGTTTCTCTTTACTCTTGCATCTGAGGTCAGAGCATTAATTGGATTTGGAGCAGAGGGGTGCTGCCTCGTTTTCTCTCAGCCCTTCACAGTCTTTCAGGAACCTTCCTGGTATCTATTCCAGCATGACACTCAACCTTACCAAATGTGCTTCATGTTATTTCCAAGATAAGCAGGACTCTGATCTGGGTGTGCCCCAAATTTCGAGGATCCCATTCCATTTCAAAGAGAATACACTACATGCTTTATTATTACAGTAAAAAATTTTTATAAAATACTCAGAAAGTTTTTCAAGTCCTCACTTTTGGGATCAACTATAATATTCAAATATGGGCTACCCTAAGAAAGGGTATTAGACACCATTTACTTTTCACTTGAAGACTTTATTAGATGCCACATGCTTCTATTACAGAGATGCCATCCCTTCCTAACAGTATAACCAGAGTTCTCTGTCACTGACCTTATGGAATGAATTTAACTTTTTATAGTGTCTATTTTCTGGAAAAGCATCATCATATGGGTAAGAAGAGCTGCACTGTGTGTTCTCTGTTGAACTTGTGAAATAGAGGCAAGCTTGAACAAGTCCAGTTTAAAGAAGTAGAATTAGAAAAACTACAATTGCACATTGCAACTTTAAATGGGTCTCTTTATTGTCCCCCAATTTTCTCAAGCCCTGACATAATTGGATACCTAGAAAAAAAGGACAGAGCAATTTTTCTTGCCATTTCTGCACACTCAATACTTGTGTTTAATGACAGTAGATTGCAGAGTACAAAACAGAAGAAAACATGATCTCTTGAAATCCCCTTTAAGTCTAACACAGCTACTTGGGAAGAAGTTTTATGAGTTAGTCCCTAATAAGAGATTTCTGTGAAGAATTCATTATAACCTTAGGCATATCTAAATTTTCTATTGCTTATTTCGGAAAATTATTGTTAGATTTATTTTTATTTATGCCTGTGTTTTTCTGAGTGTATATCAATCCTATGTGGTCGACTGAGACTAGAACAGGGCATTTTCTCCCCTTGAGCTGAGGATGTAGGCAGTTGAAGGCCACCTAATATCAGTGAAGGAAACTGAAAGTTGGGTCCCCTGGAAGAGAAGTAGTTATTCTTAACTGCTGAGTCATCTTCTCAGCCCCTGTAGTTGAATCTTAGGTCAACAAATTATTCTGTCAGAGTGGGATCCTTCCACAACACTATTATGACACTATCATTATTATATTTGTTATATTTATTATATAACATATTATATATCATGTATAGTATTATATATGATATATAACATGATATTATATTATTCCATTTTTAAAGCATTTTTGTTTAACAGATTTTCCTTTAGGTTCCATCTCTCTGGTATAGCAGCCATAGCAAATCAGTTTTGTAAATTAAACAAATAAATTGAAATTTTGTCTAATTCTGTAATTTTTCTTTGGGGTGGTTGAAATCTAACATCTTAGAAATAATGCCTAGTCTTTCCAGTGAGAACACATTTAGTGCTTCAACTCTCAGAATCACAGGAAGGGTTTAGCTGGAGCCAGAGGAAGCAAAGGTAAGTCTTATGTGCACTCATCGTTGATGCATTCTTTCAACCATGTAAGCCTAACTCAAGTCATCTAACCGCTGTGAACAAGGGAAGAACAAAGCAAAAAGTCGTTCTCATCTTTCAGTGTTTCCATGGCCTCCAATTGATGGCAAAGGACTCCTGCAGGGACTAAAGGATCCCAAGAAAGGATGATGTTATGCAGCCTTTGCTTGCCCCATGGAGTTCTCTCAGAAATATCATTAAATAAATGATACCACAAAGAGGCCTTCATTTCCTTTCTTTGCATCCTCAAGCATATGTGATATTTGCTCTGGTGTCCCTTCTGACAGCTCCAACAACTTGCCAGTTTCCATGAGTCACAACCTAGTATGGTCAACAAATCAAGTTAAGAACATGATGAATGCACATGCTTGCTGTTGGTCTTTGGATTTAAGGCTCACCATAGATGATGTCATTGCTAGGTAGACCAGAAGGCTTTATATTATTTCAGACACTTTCTTTTCTATTTCGGTCTCTGTTTTGTGCCATGTATCTAATATAGAAAAGGCTAAACAAAGAAAGTAAAGTATTATTTTATGAGATCCCTTTGGAATTTTTGAACACTGTACTGATATTCTCTTTGGGGTTTAAAGCCAATATAAGAAATCAAAACTCATTTTAGAACTAGATGGGGGGAGGTCAGTGAAATACTCATGTTTGTGCCTTTTTCTGTTTTTTTTCTTAGTGTTTCTCAGAGAACAATTTTTTCTTTTCTTTTTTTATTCGATATGCAGAGAACAAATCTTATACTTAGTTATTTTCTCTTTATTTTAGGGACAGCATACTACACTCTAGGCATAAAACATATGAAACAAAACAAAATCTATACATATACATTTAAAATTCAGTTGGGTGTCTCTATCCAGTTGTATCTATTGGGTACTTCCTACTGTGCAGCTTTTACAAGTTATCTACTAAAAACCCAGTTATCTGTGAAACTAGAAGCTTTTATCACCTCTGTAGTAAAAAGCAAACATGCCCTTCTGTAGGTCTGCCTGGTGCCAAAGTCAATCTCTGAAACCAATTTTAGAAAAATATTGGGGTTATGCTGGCATCAGTTCTTCCTCTCATAGAAAATGATATTTCTCATGTGGCAATTTGAATAGAAATGTCCCTATAGACTAATGTGCTCAAATATTTGGACAAGCTATGTCCAGTGTTGCTCAGTCTTCTTCTGCTGCCTGAGGATCAAGATGTCGAACCCTTAGCTCCTTCTACAGCACTGTCTGCCTACACACTGCCATGCTTCCTGCCATGACCATAATGGACTAACCCTATGAAACTGTAAGACAACTGCAATTAAATGTTTTTCTTTATTAGAGTTGCTGTGGTCATGATATCTTTTCACAGCAATAGAAACTGAAACTGAGACACATGACATACATGTTTTGAAACTAGTAATTCATAACTCATTTAACTCATCACAATTTTAATGCCCTTCCTACTTTTTCTTCTTTTCACTGATCTCTATTATACTAGTCTTCCCTTTTCTTGAATCTTCTCATATGCTATAAACCCTGTGTCCTTTGTAATTCTCGATGGACTAGTCAGATTTTATTGTGTGGCCTTAGGTTTCTCTTTCTCTAAGAATTTGTACTGATCTGTCTGGTTGTGCTAAAGAATACAATCTGTATCTAAATACAACATTTTAAAGCAGTGATTGTTTTACAGACATCTTTTATTCCTTTCTCAGAATTTGAGGTTGAACTACTTTTAAATATGCTGATGATTTGTAAGTATTAGATGTGTGTATTTATCTTACTTTTCAAAGCCTCTTCAATATGAAAGCCTAGAGCCCATGGGCAGTAACATGTTCAACATTTAATTCTATTAAATTTTGACCTCTTAAAGACAATGAAGCGATCCAATAAATCCATGAACCAATTCCTTAATAAAATAAATAAGTTAGTGAACAGAATAAAATTTACAAAAAGTTAGTGATCGACTTTTTACCTGAAATGCAGGTGCTTAAACTAAACTGTTGCTAATCATACAGTAATAGTCATAATCTATAGTAAAAGGCATTGTTCTAGCAGATACAAGGTCATGCATCTTCTTTCATGAATGGTATTGTTGACCTTTGTTGTGCTTAAAGATGATGGGGAAGCTCCCTATCCTCTTGTCCTTCTATCATCTACCATGTAAGAGCAGGGAATCAGAGAAGTAGAGAGGGGACCCTCATCACATATTAAACATGTTTATACAGTAACCTTGGGTTTTCAAGTCTCCAGAGCCAAGGGAAACAAATTTCAGTTGTTTATGAGGAAGTTGTTCATCCTGTGGTATTTTGCTGCAGCAGCACAAATGGGAAATGTACTTAGTTCCAAGAAACTGAAAGCAAGATCTAGAAAATGTGGCAAATGAGAAATCCCTCTCTTTCTGTAATTCTTGGAGTGGAGCTCACACAGGTGAGCTCAGCTGAAGGTTTGAATGGCTATGATTGTACTTTAGCAATCACTGTAGTAATAATTGTCATGTCATTGTTGATTGATAATTATTCTTCAGGAAAGTACAGCTCAAATATTCTGCATGACTTATGCTTATGTAAGAGAATTTTAAAAATAGGTTCACTCTGCTTTTCCTTTCCACTCAGAAATCTCACTGCATTGACACTGATGTGATTTTCTGTTCGTCCACATTGCAAGGAAAATACCTTAAGTATGAGAACATTGGGAATGTGTTTCTTTAAATAGGGAAGAGAGTTCCGTGCAATTAAGAATTTCAGAAGAAAATTCTCAGTCACTGAAGCTAATCTAACTAAGGTAAGCAGACATGGAGGGAACAAGTGCGGACAGCCTGGCTGCAGGATGCTAATTATATGATGTCTCACAGGAAATGTTGTGCAAAGCCCTGCTACTACGATTTTTCTAAAGAGACATAGTGTCAGACTTCCTGTTACATATTTATTATTACACCCATAGTGCTACACTCCTCTCCATCACAGACGCATCTTTATTTAGTGGGTGGTGGTTAATACAGAAACTTAAAACTGGCAAAAGTTCTGAGAGTAAATGGCTCTGGAGTATTTGGCTCTAAATGAGGCTTCTATAACACATTTCATCCCCAATAATTTTCAGGGAGCATTGTGTACTAGGGATAGAAGGTGGTGGTACAAGAGCCAGTGGCAGAAGAGATGGCCATAAAATAAGATTTGGGGATATAATAAAGCCATTTCACTCCTGAGCCCTCAGCAACTGTGTTTGTTGACACAAGACCTGTACAATATCAATCCAGTTGACATACCAGCATAGACAGAGAAGGTACTCATTAGAACCTACTTCTAACTGAGGAGCTATTGGCAGTTGAAGGTACTGTTAGGGCATGGTTGGTTCACTTTCCTTCAAAGATGTGATCCATGACAGTTTCCTCTACTCTATTGGATGGTGTTCTATCCCTATGTGCCTATACCCATCACTAACTGCACTCAGCGAGTTATTAAAAAGAAGGGGCAGACACAGAAAACAAGAGAGGAAGACTTGAAATCAGAAAGGGAGCAAGGGGATACTGGGAGGATTTGGGGGAAGAAAGCAGAGGGTGGCAGTGGGTATGGTTTATATACATTGTATTCATGCAGGACATTAGCAAAGAATGATAAAATATATAAATTCTATGCAAATCTTTTCAATAAAATCTTTATCAAAACCTTCAATCCACATGTGTAGTCATCCCACAGGCCTGGGGGTTAGTATTACTAGGAAGAAGTAAATCTTTGTGTGCTTTGCTGTACTTAGCTCTCACAGGTTTAACTATGGTAAGTTAATAATATTGTATTTACTTAATGGCACAAATCTCACATCTTTCAAAAACTAGGAGACTGTATTCATTTGTGAGCTAATATTAGTAGGAAAGTAAGCAAGGTCACTTAAACAAGTTTGTCTTGTTGTAATCAACTGTCTTCCTCATGTCCTACACACAGAGACATAATAACATGGAATACAAAGCTCACTCCACTGATGTTTGAAGAATCAAAAACTAGTTGATCAATTGCCCTTTTCTAACAACTGTGAGTTAATAAGCATATAGCTCTTAGAAGTGACTCTAGTCCAGATTTCTGGTTTATTTCAACTTCCAAATTTTTTATTAGTTAACTTTTTCTTTGACAATGTCACACGTGCATATAGAGGATACAGACCACCCTCCTGTCTGATCCCTTTTCATTTCCCCATTTACTCTCCAAAACTATGAATCTCTTTTTAAAATTCATGCTTTGTTCTGTGATAATCCACTGAGTTTACCCCTGGGCTGTCTGTATGACCATCAATTTGGAGCTATCCTTTGGAGCATGGAGGTCTCTGCAGTAGGGACATTACTGATGACAATGATTCCCTATGTCCAAGAATCTATCAAGAGTCAGTAGCTCAAAAATAAGATGGAGGGTTCTCTAAACTCTTCTCCACACAAAACTGTCCACAAGGTCATTCTTCAGCAGGCCTATTGCAGGTAACTGATGTTGATATTAATTTGCATTTGTAGGGATTGTATTAAATACATAGGAAGGTATTTCATAGTAATTCACCCTATTTTATGCCTCATAAATCATGCTCTCTATTCCATAAAACTCCTCATGATTTAGAGGGTGTACTTTAAACATCTTGTTTGCTGCTTAGACCTCAACCATCATTTATTCTCAGCATCTTGGAGAGTCACGATTCTCTACATTCACCACAATTCACTACAAAAAGAAGCTTCTATGAATAGGACCAAGAGTAGCCTTCATCTGTGAATACAAACGTACACATCCATAATGCATTTTGATGCTGTGTAACATAGTTAAAATGACAGCAATAAGTTGTTTACTTGAGCCTAGGACCTCCCTAGGAATGGGCTGATAGCTTATAATACTAGGAATTGGTTCCTTCCTATAGAGCAAGACTAAAATCCAATAGGAATAGATGATTACCTCCATAACAGTCATAAATTATTTTACAGGTAGACACTTATCACCTGGTAGGTTAGTTCTGTGGTCCATAAGAATTATAGCTGAATAAGAACATGAATGTCCCCCAGTGGCCAAAAGACACCTTCTTTGAAATCTTGTCAGCAGGGTAGAATTTTGTAGCTCAGGTCCAGTGTGTTTTCTCTGTATCTCTTACTACAATTCAATGCAGAGAAAGGCTTTTATGAGGGTAGATTTTGACTATGCAAATAAATGCAAATATATAGAAAGAAATTACATTCCATTTCAATTTAGTTAAAGAACAGCACTGCACATGCTGTTTTTATCAATAGAGCCTCTTTTATGTTTTGGGTGGATAAACCAAACAGCAGACCACTCCAAGGTGATTCCACGTGAGAGAGGTTTATTAAGCAGGGATGGGGTGGGGTGGCGAAGCGAGTAAAAGAGCAGAGAAGAGGAGAGAGAAGGAGGAGAAGGAGAAAGAGAAGAGAAGAAGAGAGGGGAATGGGGAGAAGAGAAGAAGAGAAGAGCTAGGAGGGGTGAAGAGAGGAGGAGAAGATTGTGAGGAGGGGGTGATCCCCTAATTTATACAGAGAATGACATCACACCAATGAGGGTGGGGACTGAGCCAGGTGAGTTGTGGGATTGAGGGTCGTTGTCCTGGCAATGCAGGTCTAGTGTCACGTGGTTGGGCCAGGCCTTGGAGTGTCCTGGTGCTAACATTCCTCCCTTCTTGTTATTATAAAAAGAAGGGGAGAAAAAGAGAGGGGAAACCAATGGTGAAGAGGGAATAGGGGCGTCGTGTCTCTTAAGCTACTTCCTGCTGTTTAGGGGTGTCGTCACTTTTCAGGGTATATCTGGTCTTCACCATCGGAGTTTGTATGGCAATCGTCTGAATCAGGTTCTCCTATGGACAGTGATTCTTTTGTGGGCAGCAGCTGGTAATCCTATAATAGGAGCTGAATAACAGCCTGGTTAGAAATTTCTGTACTTGTCGCTGAAGGAATGTAGAGACAAGATTAATAAGACAAGGGACGATTGAGACATATTGCCTCTGGATGTGGATGGTACTTACTGGGAGCTGGGCTGAGTTTTGTGGTAAAGCTTACCAGCAACGCCTATTCTCACCTGGGATCCCATGGATCTCAAATGTAGAAGAGTATCTTGTGGAATCAATAGAAGAAGTGATTAATCTGTGTCCCTAGCAGGTGTGTCTCACAAGACCAGTATGGGCAGCCCCCATACTTGTCTGGCCATTTTCTGCAATAATCTTTTGTCTGGTCAAAGAGAAAACAGGTATAAAGGTCATAATATGCAGATGTAGTAACAGATATAGGGACGATGGCAATCTGGATTGGTTCCTGGCACCCAGCTATGGAGCAGTTTCCTATTTGGAAAGTCTGCTTGTCAGTGGCAGGCGTTTCTCGAACTTTGAATCTCCAGACTTAAGGACTACCCTTGATGGAAATGAACAGTAGGGAAAACATGAAAAAGCCACACTAATCCGGTGTCTCGTCCAGTGAGGTCGGGTTTGGCTGTCGGAGTGAAGCCTCATTCTCTAGGATGGGAGACAAGACGGGTGGTCTCGATGTCTTCCGGAACTTAATGGAACACGGTCCTGTCAGGGTTGATGTGTATGAAGAGGAATCATCTTTAGGTGGGGGAATGAAGGGTTTTAGGTGAGACAGGTGGACCCAATGAGAGAGTCCCTCAAGCTTTGCAGCTGTAGGAGTTACGAGGATTACTTTAAAAGGACCCTACCACCTTGGAGAGAGAGGTGAAAGTTGATGACCTGGAGGAGATAAAAGGACTTGGTCTCCAATATTAACAGGTAATGGGCAGGAAATAGAGTGTAGTTGAGGTAGGTGATGGTCAGCAAAGTTCCATAGGAGAGAGCGAAGATAAGAGAGTAATGGGGTAAGCAAATGATCTGGAAGGGGAGAGTACTTGGGCAAGAAGCCAGGAGTTAG
>NC_034604.1:38604798-38611743 GCF_900095145.1 Mus pahari
AGCAAGTTGCAGATGGGCAGTGTCCCTTCTATGCCAGCTGAATCAGTAGTCCCTTAGTTCTTGGGCAGAATTGGCCAGATTCTGTTCCATGAACTGGGGGCCCCCATCCTGCTGACAGGCCCTACCAATAGTATGCTGGTGTCTATGTGAGAGGTTTTCGAGAACCGGTAAGATGGGAACGTGGAAACCCAACCTATAAGGCACTGTGGTAATGGCACAGCTCGCTTAAAGTTTCTGCGCCCAGGGACAGCAGCGGTCACGTGGTGTAAATGGCGGACAGCTGCACTCCTCTCCCCCCTTTCCCCCTTAGGTCTTTGTGTGAGCTCCCCAGTCATTTGTAACCGCTTGGGGCAAAGGCTTAAACACAGGGGAGGTGGGGTCGCCAAGAGTTCTGGCTCGGAGGGAAAGTTGCAAGCCACTGTGCGGAGGGTTGGCATGTGCGCATGCGCGAGCAAGCGGCTGCAAGTGGGAATCTTACTGTGGATGTTGTGTTCGGAAGGGGGAAGGGGGGAAAGAGAAGAAGAGAAGAGCTAGGAGGGGTGAAGAGAGGAGGAGAAGAGAGCGGAGGAGGGGGTGATCCCCTAATTTATACAGAGAATGACATCACACCAATGAGGGTGGGGACTGAGCCAGGTGAGTGGTGGGATTGAGGGTTGTTGTCCTGGCAATGCAGGTCTAGTGTCACATGGTTGGGCCAGGCCTTGGAGTGTCCTGGTGCTAACAGCCTCTACTTCTGGTAGGCAATGAAAAAAAAAAAAAAAAAAAAAAAAAAAACTGGTTAAAACTTGTACTGTTTGGGGGCTTAGTGCCTCTCTGACCAATTCCTATGGAAGTATCTAATAACTAACAATACATTAGTTCAGTTTTCTTGAAACACTAATAAAAATTATCTATGTGCATCAAGGAGGACATATCTAATATAATTCAAGTTCTTTTCCACAAGAAAACCTGTAAAGTCACCTAACCTAGGCCCATGGGGCTCACAGAAACCCTGCCTAGGCAAATGTAGTAAGGGTCAAGAGGCAAAAGCAAGATCAAAGAAGAGTGAAATAAGTGAGATGTGGTTCTCCAGTTCCAATCATACAAGGCTAATCTTTCCTTTGAAGATAACTTGCCCTCATGCTTTCTGGGCTTCTTTAGGCTTGGCGTTTTAAACTGACTCTCAAGAAGCTCTATTGACATTGCCATCTTACATTGGAAGGAGAAGGTACCAAAAGGCGCCAGTCCCCAATCCCTCACACTTTTCCCCTTTGATTACTGTGCCCCCACCTACTTCCATAGGTGGTGACTTTTTTCTTCCAACTCAGAATTCTACCATTTGTGACAAAGAGGCAGTCTCAAACAGGTGCTTGAGTTATGTTACTTGGATGCAGTTAGCAGTAGCAGTCCTAGAGGAGACTGGAGGGGCTGAATATCTGGGTCAGATTCAGAAAAATGAAGTTTGCATGTTCACTCTCAGATGTAGAATCTTTATCATATATTTCACATATGCCATAGGACTGTGGACTTTTCTGCATGGTGGAAAGGTACAATATAATATGCATTTTCTCCTTTCTTGGGCTTACACTCCCCCCCCCCCACTATCTCACAGATCCACCATATTCTTTAATTTTTATCCCTTTCATGTTTACTTAAAAGAATTCTTATTCAACAGAGTGAACAATGGTTTTATCTATCTTCAGGCCCATCACTACAGGAGCTTCATCTTCATATGAGACCCTTTATCTTTAGCAAGAACAGGGTTTTGCTTAGTCATGTTCTTCAAAAGTCCCCAGATCTGTCAAGTATCAATCCTGGTATAATGTCCAGTTAATGAAGTGGCATTTGAGTTCCAGTTCTGAATGGTTTGAAACATATGGTGTGTATGTGTGCATGTGCCATATGAATGCTATTTGGCAGGAGAAAGGATGCAATAGAAGAAGAAAGAACAACAGTCAGTATCAGAGGGTACATGAGCAAAGCACATGATATGCAGGTGCCATAATAAAACCTATTATTTCATGCTAATTTTTAAAATGATAAATAATATAGATGTAGAGACAGAGATAGAAATGACAAAAAAGAAAAAGAGGCTAGAGACTAAAGTATAGAACAGAGAGAAACTTCTAAACATTTATAGTAGTCAGAAAACTTCAAATGTTTTATTGTTTTTTTCTTCTTAAAACATTCACTGTTTTACAGAAACAAAAAATTTGTGTATTACAATTTATATAATTGCATTTATTCTTTCATCAACCTTATGTTTTTAATTTTATTTTTAGGAAGCCCTGCTCTGAAAAATAATGTGTGTATGATCACATAATTATTCTTCTTCCATACTCCACCCTACCTGGATGATGTGGGCAGCTTACTTTCCCAAATAACAGGTCAAGTCTCAGATAGGAAATGCTGGAAAGAACTCTTAGTTTCAGAAAATTGTTGTTGTTTTTTTTTTTTTTAATGTATTTTGTAAGACTGATGTCCATATCTATGTTATTTGGTGTCAATCCCCAAACTCACAGGACATTCTTGGTACTTCGAGAAAAAAAAGTTAGTGCAGAGTCAGTTGCAATAAACTCAGAAATTGAGAACAAAAGAAGAAAGGCTGGGGCTTAGAACTAGAAGTTCCTATTGAATCTGGACTGAATCCTAGCTACTCTTGGCAGCTGTCTGATGAAGATGCTTAGACTGCATCTTTACATTTGAGCAGGAATGCAGGGGCATGTAATTCTCCTCCTGCTGCTGCTGTGGAAGAGGAAGAGGAGGAGGAGGGAGGGAAAAGAGGAGGAGGAGGAAAATGATAATTTTTTTCTACAATGGGATGCTCACTACAGAAACTTGGCATGGACTTAAACCATACTCTTCCTGGTGCTGTCTTGGTTTAACACAGAAAACAGATACTAAAATGACATTCATTCTCCTTTCATCCTATGTCATTTTAATATCCACTGTGAAGGGAACCTGGGAAATACAATTTGCAGGTTCCTATTCTTACCAACTTTGGAGAGAAACAAAATTAACCAAGCAAAAGACCACAGCCACATTAACCAAAGCATCTAGTGGGACTGGCAACTGTTAGATAATCAACAAAGCTCATCTTTTGGTGATACAGTGCTCAGTCAGTTCTTTTATATCCTTATTTAAACTTCATTCAATAACAATGATGTAATGCTTTTATATGTGGAATAACTTTGCATATAAGCCAAAATGTTCCAGTTATAAATATTCTACAGTTAAACATTAAATTGTAAAATTGCCTACATTTCCATTTCTGGCAAAATATAGAGTAGAAAAAAAAAGGAAGAGAATAAATAAATGATTGATTAATAAAAACAAATTAATAGAAAGGGCAAGAAAAATCATGCGCAATGGCCACAATTACCATTTCTATGAAAATTGCTAATAGGTCATGATGCTATGGTGATACTTATAATTCCTTCTTCGGCAACTAATTCCATGTTTCCTTTGACCTTGAGTACAACTTCTTCTAGTTGACATTTTTACCTGTTAGAATAATTCAAAACTTAGTTTGTAAAGAGTCTGAGTTCTTAGTAGTCTGTTTTGTTCAGTATCTATGGTTTTCCACCAACAATTATTATTGAATATAAAAACAGTCTGATAACTTCTCAGGGCTACTTGAGTTTTAAACATACCTTACTCTTTCTCGTTATATCCCAGCATTCTATCTTTCCCAAATAACAGTGATCAATTACCTCACTTTGCATTGTTTGTTGCCTTGGTGATAGGGAGACTTCCAAAATGACTGAATAACAGTACTGGCTCTAAGATCAATAGAACATGTGGTAGAAATACTTTTTCTTCAAAATTCAAACCTTGAAAAAAATAAACTTGAATTCTGAAGGACAGAAAGATGTAATTGTTCATCATAGTCTCTGTGTATGCTTCTGTGTTTTGATCCTTATATGTGTTAATCCTAACAAGAACTGAAACAACAACATATTTCAATGACTGGATTGAAACATATGCCATACTCATCAGGACAACTTTATATCTTTGGAGGATGATTTCAGCTAGAAAGTTCTTGCTTTCAGAAGTTAATTCATATTATTTTATTCATAGGTACAAGAGAGCTTGTATGTTATGGAATGACAAGTGAATTTCATATCACCCTGCTCACTAACGTGGTTTAGATTCTGTGGAGTAAATAATTGATCAATAGTTGCAAGAGCCCAAGTAATAATTTTCTAACATGTCTACTCCTAATCTCTGAGTCTCTCAATAAAGTGTGTGAAGAAGGGGATTTCATATGGGCTCAAGTAGTTGAAAGTTCCTGGGATGTGGAGTGAATCTTGGATGCTCTGGGTATTTCACTGATGTAATCATAGAGTGTTCTTAAAAGAGGGAGACGGAAGATGGTCAAGCTACAAAAAAGGGGTTGGAAAAAAAAGACAAAAAGAAACAACAGAGATGGTTTTCAAGAGATGATCGATGCTGCTCAAAGGTAGTCTCAGTTTTCAATACAAGACAATGGCTCCTGCATTGGCTGTGGGTTTGGGTGTGGTTTCAGTCAGGGTGGGCTTCAGAGAAATCTATTGGAAAGACTTACTCCCCCTGGAATCTAAGATGAAGTGAATCTAAGTGAAGTTTAAGGCAGCAACTAAGGAGTTTCCAGGACTCAGCCATAGGATGTTATAAAAAGCCCATGGACAAACACACAAACATAATAATCTGGTGGTTGGATCCACATATGAGAGAAAATATTTGGCATGTGGCTTTCTAGTGTCGAGTGGTTGAATGAATCTTTAGATTTGTGCATCTATATTGAAGGGCCTGGAGAAGTCAGAAAACCAGAAAAGGGCCACAGGTAGTGGGAGTAGAAAAGAAAGAAGTTAAGGGAGGAGACTGAGTAGAGCACAGGTACTATGAAGAGAGAAATAGCACTAAAGGGGACAGTCAGGTGGATAGAGAAATGAGAAGATAATGAAGGGGCCACAGGTAGTGGGAGTAGAAAAGAAAGAAGTTAAGGGNGGAGACCGAGTAGAGCACAGGTACTATGAAGAGAGAAATAGCACTAAAGGGGAGAGTCAGGTGGATAGAGAAATGAGAAGTTGGGACAAGTGGGTGGAATAACTACTGCTGAGTGCCAGAGTGCGGCTCTAGCAAGGTTTTGGACCACAGGATGGATATGTAGAGTCGGCGATAATGAGGAGTCTTACCACCAGTTGTCTCTCCAACAGATAGCCCTAAAAGCTCAAGCCTTCTTTATTTGTACAAGGTCTAAAGCACTCAAGCATGAGCAGTTTCCATTCATTTTTCTTTCATCATTTTCAAGAATTATTAACATTTACCCATTTCAGTTTCCTTTTCTCCTCCCCACTCCTTTGTCGTCATTAATTAACCTTTACTCTGTGTCTAAGCATTAATTAACCTTTACTTCATATCTAAGCATGAATTTTATATTGCAATCCAAGTGATTATATCTAGCCAGGTACCTCCTATTCGTACTTTGCGCAGGCCAGCAGCAGACACGCCGTTACAGAAATGAAAGATACTCAAGCTCTGTCAACATACTGTCTTTAACAGTATGTTGTTGTGTTTATATTTTTGAAGTCAGCAGAGAGTATGATAGCCTATCTAGAATAATATTTTTCAGGTATAGGTATAACTTCTATGGCCTATATATTACTTTTGTATGAACAGCATTTTTGGTCCTCTTCTTCATATATCCTCAGAATGATAATGATTAATATCTAAATCTTAACTGCTGGGACCAAGTCGCTATTCTTTCTGGCATTATCTTCTTGTACTTTTACCTCCAAAGGGACTGGAAGATTTAGATTCCTTTGTTGATTTTCTGGCAGTGGGTGGAAGTCTGACCTTTTATGCCCTTTATTTCTTCCTTATGAGGTCTATAGGTTTTTAATGCCATCTTTTAAGAAACCATCTCCTTTGATCTTGGGATATAGTTATCTCTTTTTTAGAACAGTTAAGTGAGCAAGAATCATTAACCTTAGTGAGTTCCTCCTGCAGAGTGCACCAAGAGCAACCAGAGGAACCGGCTTCTGTGGTAGACTGCAAAGAGGCTTAATTTCCTTGTAGAATCTTTAGAAAAATTATCAAAGACATTTTGAAAGGTCTTTTATTCCCAGGAAATTCAGCTGCAATCACAACTGACAAAGCAATCTAATAATTGTCCTGAGAGTAAGTAAGCATAGCAACAGCTAGAAAGGCTTGAAGCTCATGGCCTTCCCTAGGATGAGAGCAGAGGCCTGCAGCAGCTCCTCCACAGGTCCTCACTAGGTGGACAGGGAATCTCCAAAGAGCCTTTCCTAAGGATAGTCAAGAGCTGTTCCTAGAGGTTAGTTACAGCATAGCTTCTGGCAGCTGAAGATGTTTGAAAAGCCATAGACAGACACACTACTTCACAAACTTTATATATTGTTCAAATTTTGTTACCATATCTGGGGAGTAATGTTTCTCCAGAAGACACAAGTTGCTAAACTAAAGAGTTGTTGGGTAGGGGAATCCAAGAAATTTTCCAAATAATGCAGATTGGTGTGGTTGGTCTTGGTTGCCCACCATAACTAGGTGGTAGGATTCTATAGAGGAAAATACTTTAATCACAGAGAAACCAACCTCAAACTGATCTAGAAGCTTCCTTTGTGCCAGCCAGCTTTCAAAGGACCAGAAAGTGATATGCAAATGCTGTGAAGCAAAGGGAACATTCTTACTCAGCTCTGAGCACTGTGAGCTACAAGAATGATTGCTCTGACCAGATAGTCCATGGAGCAAGAGTGGCATGGAGGCTACTGAGGTAATCAGCTAATATTAATGACTAAATTTGAAGTCTGTTCCATAGAAAGAAACTTATCCATGATATGATAAATCTGTCCAAAAAGCCATACTTGAGGGACTGACAGGGCCTAGAAGTAAACCTACTGGTATTATTAGGTTGAATGGACATAGTATAATACTACTTTCTAAAAATATATATATATATATATA
>NC_034604.1:38611768-38612954 GCF_900095145.1 Mus pahari
ATATATATATATATATATATATATATATATATATATATATATATATATTCATTATTAGTGCACTTCTCAGCCATTATCAGAGAAGCATTTTTGTTCAGTTGATATAGAGACTCCCAACCAAATACAGAGAACATGTTTGTGTGGTGTTCTCTCCTATAACTGGGATATAAATATCACACCTCTCACTCCCAGACTCAAAAACATGAAAAAGTGGGTGGAAAGATTTTTTTAATATTCATTTATTCTCAAGAATTTTATACAATATATTTTATTGTATTCTTCCCTATCCCCCAACCCCTCCCAGATTTCCCCCACAACCGATTCCTATTCCTATTCACCCAACTTCAGGGTTTTTTTTCTTTGTCTTGAAAATAAGAACTAAAACAAAAATCAAAAGAAAAAAACACGTATAAAACATGGAGTTCTATCTATATTAGCCAATTGCTCCTGAGAATGGGGCCTGTCCAGGGATCGATCGTGGTTAATATACTCAGAATTTCTCTCTCCCAGCAGAAAGTGGAAGGATCTTTTGCCTTAATACAAAATGAAGTCAATCAACATTCCAGAGTGAATATGGGAGGGCCACCGAAGTACCCACCCCTAAACACGGAGCTATTGACAGCTGATGGTTTCTGGGGAGGGAGTCAATTTTCTTTAGGGGTGTGGTCTTTCGTATATTAACAGTAACAGTGAATGATGTAACACTCATGAGTATATGAGCAGCAGCAACTGGACTCAGTGAGCGGTTAAAAGAATACATTAAATTAGGAAGGGGAAACCCTGGAAAGGGGGACTCAGAATGAGTTTGAGGAAAGGAGTGCAGGTGATACAGATATTCTATTTAGAGCTGGGTTGCTAACATCCCTATTCTTAATCCTAGAAGTTCTTTTTAAAAGATGCTCCCAGTTCAGAGGGATTTTCTTTTCAGGCAATTTTCTTTCTTTGAATCATTCCTCATAGGTTGAAGCTTTATATACTTCTCGGTGTTGATAGTTTCGCTCTTTTAAGCATGTACTGGTTTACTAGATACTCCTTTTGAAATATAAGTACCCTACACAGAGACAGACTGTACATACCTGCCTTCTGATTGGCCCAGGAAGCCGAGCCATTAAAGATAGATTTGAGATTAGGTTTTATATCTTCTCTCTCTCTCTCTCTCTCTCTCTCTCTCTCTCTCTCTCTCTCT
>NC_034604.1:38612964-38638391 GCF_900095145.1 Mus pahari
GTCTGCATCTCTCTGTCTCTGTCTGTTTGTCTCTGTCTCTGTGTCTCTGTCTGTCTGTCTGTCTGTCTGTCTGTCTGTCTCTCTCTTTCTGTGTGTGTGTGTGTGTGTGTGTGTGTGTGTGTGTGTGTGTGTGTGTTGATTTGCAGACTGGTCTAACTAGACAGGATAACTTACAAGATTCAGTGATAAAAATAACTTTCCATTCCAGAACTCTTTAAGGTTTGGTGCCCTTCAAGTGTCCTCTGGCATCACAGATCAGATGCTGGGAGCCATCTTGCATCCATAACTTGAGACAGCAAGGTATTTGGTGAGAGCTGTCAGGCTGCTTGAGCTGAGTCAGTTGCTAGGTTACAGCATCCTCTAGTGGTAAGAGTTCAGTTTCAAGGCAGGAATACTGGAATATCACCAGAAGTGGGTAACGAGGCAATCCAGCTTTCCTAGTGTATTTCTGATATCCTTGGTTATTTCTGGCTTAGTGACTGACCCATTCCCCATTGAATTACAGATCCCAACACAGCCTCACCTGTGTTAGCTCTCTACCATCTTTCCATTTGAGACGTTTTGTTTGTTTGTTTGTTTGATTCTCAGAATCTCAAGATGCTTTCCCTTTTTATTTTTAAGTAGTTGTAGATATTTTCTCTCTTGAGAACATTTCCTTGTTTCTAATTTATTTGACTATATTCTGTTATATTACATCTGTATTTTATTATTGAATATAGACACGGGACACTCTTACAGTAGGGGGCTATTATCTAGAATTCCCATTGAAGAAAGGCAAGGCATAATCTTCAAGAGGTGATTGTGGTTAAAAGAAAGAGTGCTCATTGTGATTAAAGGTAGGTTAGCCAGATCTAAAAGGACACCCTGGCAACTTGTCTGCTGGGCTGTTCGTCAAGCAACTTACCTCTTCTAAGTGTCCTTACAGGACAAGAATAACTGCAGAGTTGTGATGGCTCACATGTGAAAACATGTGGGATCCACAAAGCACTAATACTCATTTCTTGGATAAACGCCCCCCTTTCTCCTTCTCAAGTTACTTCTTGGGCATGATGTAGGCCCCCTTGTTCATCCTAACATAAACTCTATTCATTACACATGTTCATGCTTAGCTGTGTGGTGTTGTCATCTGCAATGTCTGAGAGCTGGAAGAAGTAATTGGTGAAGCTTACTCTAGTCTGGGTCTTTTCCCAGTTCCATGTCCTCAATATATTCATCCACGCCTTTGAACAGAAAGTCTGGGAAGAAGAAGGTAAGTTCAGATGCATTTATTCAACGAACCCGCTTGCTAAACATTACGGTAGCCTTAACAGAGTTCAAAATCTTGACTTTCAGCACTGCCCACCTTTTCGAATGAGGACAGGCTCTATGCGTTTCCTGTAGAAGAGATTTAAGGAAAATAAATTAAGGGTCGGCTTGAAGTTTACTGGCACAAACAAATGACTATGGGAGAATAGCAATGAAACTTAAAAATAATTCTACCTTTCTTTAAAAGACAGGCTTATGATTTATTTGGTTTCCCCTTTTTCTAATCCATTTATTCATTCTTGTGTTTATTGAGTATCTGTTGCTTTTTATCATGTCCACACAGGATACAACAGAGTAGAAAAACTGTAGGTCATTGTTCTTTACAGGCCTAATGGAGTGTTACCGGGAACCCTTGAAGCGCATCTCAAATCCACCTCTGCTTCTTTTACTACTGATGCTATGCACTTAGTGACCAGGTGGCCATCTGAGCTCTTGTCCAGGCTAGGGCGGGGCTTTCTCGATGTTTAACAGTTCAGCTTAGAAGATGGGGGCTTGATTCTGTCAAGCAACCTTGATTCCCATAACAACAGCCAGTACCAAGGTCGTCTTCTTTGGATAAAATTTTCTCTGCTGTTCCCATGTTACCTTGACCAAGTCAGTTTCTCTCACAAAACCTAAATGTCCTTTCAACTTTAAAATTGTTCTTAGTTACCAGAGTGCTTCTAGAATTCTCTCTTTAGTAACTGTTTCCTTGACCATACTGGCATGAAACTTTTTTTTATTTTTATTTTTATTTTTTATTGCTGAAGGACATGTGATACTCATCTACTTTCACAGATACATTTTTTGGATCCATTGTTTCTTCATTTTAACATTAATGTTAAATTATGATAGTGGCAATGTCAACATCATGCACATAAGCCTGTTATCCACAGCTGTGCTGTTCACTTTGGTACACTCTGCTCATTAGGCACATTTAGTTGTTTAATCTTAAATATTTAACACTATTTAAATGTCAGTGCTTCAGTGTACTATCTGTGTTGAAGAGCCAATGACTACTAGTCATGTATCGGCCCATACCAACAGACAACTTTTCTAACACCACAGAATGACCTGTTAGTAGTTGATTTTCTATGGAAATGTTATTGACAGTTTCTCTAAGAAAGCACAGAAGGCATATATCACCCTGATTTAACAAATCTGACAACTTCTGATAAATTTTTTTTAGATTTATTCATTTATTATATGTAAGTACACTGTAGCTATCTTCAGACACCCCAGAAGAGGGCATCGGATCTCATTACAGATGGTTGTGAGCCACCATGTGGTTGCTGGGGTTTGAACTCAGGACCTTTGGAAGAGCAGGCAGTGCTCTTAACTGCTGAGCCATCTCCCCAGCCCTAAAACTCCTGATAATTATGGGGCCCATCTTAAGAAAGCCCTGTTTGGTGTTTTCAGAGCATCACAAACCCCAGTAGTTAGGTTCAGGTCCTGGCTGTGGTAATAGTGACAACATAGGTCATTTTTGTGCAACTTACAAAATTTGCATTTTAATTAAAATATAGTCACACCACTTCTCCTTTTTCTTTCTCCACACCCTCCAAGTTCCCTCCATCTCAACCCTTCATCCCCCATCCACTTCTTTTCTATGTTTACTATTGTTATATGTGTGTGTGTGTGTGTGTGTGTGTGTGTGTGTGTGTGTGTGTGTGTACCAATGCATAGATAACACCTGCTGAGACTATTTTTGTTGTTTGCATGGGCAACTTTTGAAAATATTATTAATTTTAGATCTCAACTGACCACAGTTTCTCTTTTCTCCTCCCCTCCAAGACCCTCCTCTCTGGCCCTTGCTATCCACTCCACTTACTCCATTTCTATTAAAAAGCGGATATCAGTCATAATATACAGGTACCATGTTACACCCCACAGACACAAAGAAGCTAAGCAATTAGAACAGCCCAAGAAAGGAAGCTTGAATCTCACTGAGAAGGGGAAATAAAATAGTCATAAGAGGCAGGTAGAGGGAGGGACCTCAGAGAGAAAGGGGATGGGAACGGATAGAGGGATTTAGCATTCCATGAAAATGAATGGAAAACTGCAATTGTTGGGGTGAGAAGGTAGAGGGCATCTCATCTCCAGGCTGAGACCTGGGATAAGAGAGGCCCAAAAATCAAAGGGGGTGCCCTTAACTGTGCTTCACTACATTGGGGATATGGAACCTGAACAGGCCACCTCCTGTAGCCAGGCAGGAACCCTAGTGGAGTAATAGAGACACCAACCTCCCCATAAATCATTCAATCCAAATTTATCCTCTCTACAAAAATGCAGGCATGGGGAATGGAGCAGAGACTGAGAGAATATATAACCAATAACTGGCCCAACTTGAGATTCATCCCATAGGCAAGCTATTAATGATTCTCTGTTATGCTTGCAGACAGAAGCAAGTTTTCCTCTGAAAGGCTACACTGGGCAGCATATTTAGACAGATACAGACACCCACAGCCAAACAGTGGATGGAATGTGAAGACTCTTATGGAAGGATAGGACAAAGGATTGTAGCCCAAAGGAGATAAGAACTCCACAGGAAGACCAATAGAGTCAACTAACCAGGACACTTGAGGCTCTCAGAGTCTGAATTACCAACCAAAAAACATACATGGGCTAGACTTAGGCTTCCCTGTGATGTGTAGCAGATGTGCAGCTTGGTCTTTGTGTGGGTCCCAAACAACTGGATCAGGAGCTGTCCCAAAAGCTGTTTGTTCCCTGTAGGTGGAATATGTTCTTATAGCTGGGATGACTTGTCTTGCCTCAGTGGGTAGAAAGCGCCTAGCCTCAAGGAGACTTGAAATGCTAGGGTCAGGGGATAGCAGGGGCAGGTCCACTTAACTCAGAGCAGAAGGGGAACAGGGTGGGCGAAGGACTATAGGAGGGGGTCACTGGAAGGGGGCAGTACACAGGATGTAAAGTGACTAGGTAAAAATCTTAAATTAAATTAATCTAACAAAAAAAATGAAAGAAAGAAAGAAAAAGAAAGAGAAAAAGAAAAGGCCACGCCTCCCATGGATCACCAACCAAACCTGGGCTAGCACATTACAGTAGAAGTAGACACCATTCTTGTATTAAGGCTGGACAAAGCCACCCAGTATGAGGAAAAGCATCCCAGATGCCAGCAAGAGAGTCAAAAACAGCCCCTGTTCCCACTGTTAGGACTCCCAGAAGAAGACCAAACTACACATCTGTAACATATGCAGAGGGCCTAAGTCAGTTGTATACAGGCTCTCTTGGTTGCCAAGTTCAGCCTCTGTGAGCCCCTATCAGCCCGGTTTAGTTGATTCTGTGGGGTTTTGTGTGGTGTCCTTGTCCCCTCTGGTTCCTACAGTCCTTTCTACCCTCCTTTCCCAAGTTCTACCTAAAGTTTGGATGTGGGTCTGTGTCAGCATCTCTGTTAGCAATCATGCTAGGCTCCTGTCTGCAAGCATAGTAGAGTATCATTAGGAATCATTTTATTGACTCCCCCCCCCCAATCCTGTTTGATTTTACCCTAGGTCTCTGGACTATCTAGTCTCTGGGTCTTCGGCAACCAAGCAGTGTAAGGGGTGGGCTCCCTGTTGGACTTTTAATGGGGGCAATAGAAACAAAGGCACTATAGAAACCTTAGAATATCTCTTATGTTTGAGAAAGCCTAACTTATATCGAGACCTAAGTATTATTTCAGAACACAGAGTGAAACGTTGCATGCTCAGACAGTCGAATGTGCCTCTTACATCTGCACGTATTTGAAAGAACGCAAAGAGAGAATGGCAGCCAGTAGGTTCAAAGGTCAGAGGAGTGAGTGTTCAGCACTTCCCTCGTATTTTCCCAATGCTTCACTCTAAATAGAGGCCTTTGGACTTTAGACCTCACACTTGGACTTTTCACAAGTCCCCAGGGGGTTCTGGGGCCTTCCTACGCCCTGTGGATGGGAATAATGATACTTGACCTTAATGTCAACAACATGGGTCATGAGAAAATTAACAAGTGGTTTCAAATGCACTCTTTCCAAAATGTTCACCTGCTCCTTCCAACCCCCGAGCCAGGGCCTCAACCACTGGCCCAGGTGGACAGGTGACAGAACAGACTGGTTTGGAACTCAGGTTTCTTCTGCCTGAGCCTGTCGTGCAGGAGAAACAGGCTTGTGCCTGGCACCTTTTACACAATGGACACACACCCATCATGAAGCCAAATGCCTACTGTTTGGAGTCTACAATGTGTACAATCCTGGATAAACAGAGAGACTTTTCTGAAATCATTTAGAGCCATCCTTGAGGAGAGTATGCATCATAGAAGAGAGATTTATGCAGAGCAATAATGACAATTTATAGTCCCTTGAGCCTGAGCTGAAGTCTTTAACATAGAGTCAATTATAGAAAATCTAAGTGTTTGCTGTCAGTTTGGGGGTCACTGTTGTTTGTTTGAAATTCAGAACCTCATTTAAAAGGCATTCTTTTCATTAGGCCTTTCTTGACCCTTTCAGTTAGAGGATATTATCATCGTTGTTTTGGTCATGTAACACTTTACACTCTGTTGGCAATTGCCACAACTTACAAGAAGCAATTACATGTGCTTATGAGGTTTTGTTTGTTTGTTTGTTTGTACTTTGTAACAGCCACATGGGAAACAGGGAAGGCTTAGCATAATGACTGGCATATAGAAACTACTTAGTCACATTGTAAGAGAAAAATTGTGACACAGCTGTTTGTCCCAGTGTTCTGAGTCTGATTGCTATTCCCCAACATTAAATATTTCAGAAAATTAAACTTTTTTGAGGCTAGCTCTCATAAACCATGAATACAAATGTTATAAAATATATGTTTGTTCACTAAAGTCTATATAAATCATACTTGTTAATGATAGGGTACATTAGAATTATGTAGTTTCTGCTATTATCAAGAACTGATCTGTTTTTTTCCAGATTAAAGACATTTTGTATGTATAAGCTTTTTGAAAATCTAAAATATCAATGTATTGCTTTAAAAAATGGGGCTTTTGGCCGGGCATGGTGGCACACGCCTTTAAGGATTAAAAAATTCTACAAACAAACAAAATGAAAAAGAGTCATTTTGCTTCTCAGGTTATAACAACAACAATGAAGTCAGGAAAAGAACTGAGCTTGGACCTGGCAGTGGTGGCGCACGCCTTTAATCCCAGCACTTGGGAGGCAGAGGCAGGCAGATTTCTGAGTTCGAGGCCAGCCTAGTCTACAGAGTGAGTTCCAGGACAGCCAAGGCTATACAGAGAAACCCTGTCTTGAACCCCCCCCCCAAAAAATGGGGCTTTTATCATCCAAGCAATTTTAAATCATATCATAACTAACTTATGAAAAGAAAGTTCCGTTTATTGACCTAGCATTTAAAACGATAACATATGTGAAATTCTAATGATAAATAACTTAAAATTAAACTTTATCCTCACCTGTTTTCAGAGCACAGAACACATTCATTGGCGTAAGTAATTCCATCAATCCCACACACAGGGTCATATATTCTGGGACATCCCACCATTGCATTACGGCAATCAGGCTAAACACAGAATTAAAGAGTCATTTTCTATCATTTCCCAATGTTTGGTTTTATAATAAAATATTAAGACTTTTAAGATTTGTTTGTTTGGTTTTTTTTTTTTTTTGAAGTTAAGATAATGACACTGGGCATTGTACAAAAAGACAACAACAACAATAGAAGTAAATCTGCCCTGAAATCAGAAAAGCTGAGTTAAAGCCAAATTATAGTCCTTTCCCAGTTATATGACATCATGGGTCTACTAGTTCCTTTCTTGATTTCAGCCAGTTCATCTGCAAGTTAGGAAAAATGAGCATTTCCCCACTTAAGGCGTGATGCTTCCATGAGATTGGATAAGAGGAGGGAGATAGCACCAACTGCTGACAGGATCGTCATCCTAGATGGCTGTGCTTGGGGTTCTTGGTTTGTGTTTTCTAGTAAAAGCTGATTTTCATTAAATACATCTTAGAGGGCTCTGTCTTATATTTTATGTATTGTTCTATTGGAAACGTCTCACCCTTTAATCAAAACTGTCAGTTATCCATTTATTGATCTATCCTTGAAAAACCTTGTAAAGTTATCATCGCACTCTCCTTCAAGGGAAGACTTACAAAGTGACGAATTGACTTAAAGTCACATATCTAGTGATCCTTGGATCCTGGTTCTCATTTCCTGGGCATTACCTCATTACCTTTTCATCATAGGATATCGTCCTTGCCTTGCTAACTTCTATTCTTCATGGATCAATACTTGGACAACTAGATTTTGGCTTCTAACGGTGCCAGGTTTTTTCTGTAGTGCTTACCCAAAATGTAATGATTTATCCACTTAAACTTCAGGTTCATCCCCGATTTTCTCTAGGTATTTGTATGTACTGAGATGAGGGTCATTTCCTCCTCTAGTCTACTTTGGGATTCAGAAGCAATGAAAGCCATCATGATCAAGTCAGGAGTAAGAGCTACTTGGAATGAACATGAGAGCTTCCACTTAAACTACTTGTCCCACCAGCCAGTCCTAGTGTATGTATAAAAATCTCCTTTAGAACAGGAAGTAGACAATTACAGGGGCATCAGTGGGCGGGTCTTTCAACACAGCACCATGCAGATGGGGGAATCCTGCATTTAGCAGCCGAGGTTCCCTAACAGTTGAACCCCTAGTCCTGACATGGATTACTAGAAAAGTAAATGCTAGATTGTACATTCCCCCTGTCCCTTTTCTGTCAAGGTCTTACTGTGTAGTCCAAACTGACCTTAAACTTGGTTCATAACCCAGGCTCCCAAGTGCTTTGGATTGTAAACATGCACAACTATACATGCTCCGATCCTGGCTATACTTTTACTGGATCAAACGATTTCAGTCTGTATAGGAGATTAGAGAATTAAGAAATTATAAAGTAGCTGGGTGGCAGTGGTGTGTACCTTTAACCCCAGCATTTGGGAGATCTCTGGGAGTTTAAGGGTAGCTTCCTCTATGGAGTGAGTTCCAGGAGAAGGAGGACTACACAGAGAAATCATTTCTCAACCCCTCCCAAAGAGATTATAAATTATAAAAGTCTCTTTACCTCTTTTCCAGTCACCTTAGCTGAAAAAGTGTCACCTAGAAAACATAAATCAAAATCAACCTGGATCCCAAATAAAGAAGCTAGAGCTGTTGTTAGTTGTCAAAGAATATAGTTTTCCTATGACACTTCTGCTTGCACAGTCTGCTTCCCAACTCTTTTATTTGCATGGACTTTCAAGGACACCAGATGAGTTTTCTTCACTCTCTGCCTGCTAAGATTTTGAATAGAAACAAGTAAAATGTTGACCATTTCTGAGTACTTCATTTTGGCATTTTAGGAAATTCGATCTACTTCCTTGAGAATAGAAACCGTCTACTCAGAACTTTAAATTTGTAGGCACTACTAACTGTTCAGATACCTTTGACATGTCCATCAGTGATCTTTCTGAATGCAATAGACTTTTCATCTCACAGTCAGTGAATTATAAGTATCTGTACCTCAGGGTATTGGTGGCAGTATGGGAAATAGCCATCAGGTCTTCTGATGTCATTAAGTTCCTTCTGTAAACAATGTTAAAAATAGGACTTTGCCGACAGCTCACCACCTGTTCTCAAAGAGCTTTTTCCTGCAGGTGCATTACACCAAGGCACCATATTTTAAACCTGTATTTCATGTATTTTCGAAGTTCAGAAAAGACTCAATTTGTTCTTCAGAAAACAAGTCTTGCAGACATGAACACATATGATACACATACACATATGTAACCACAATTGAAGAAAACTGAACTTGAAAGAGAGCGTGGAAGTCATGGCAGGGTTTGGCAGAAAGAATGGTAAGGGAAAATGATGTAATTATATTGTAATGTAAAAAAGTATTGCTTTTTGAAGTAGATGGTAACTGTGAATGGGAATGCTTGGGAAGGATCTAATCTGATAGCTCCCAAAGTAGAAATGTTTCCCAAACTTAATTTTCAGTCAGGAATCTCTGAGGGAAAAGAAAGATCTCTGGGACTCATCAAAGAAGATGCAGCTTTTGGGGTCCCCTTGGATCCAGAATGTAAATGAGGCTAAAAATTAATGAGCAGGGGCTCACTACAGGCATTTAGTTATATTAATTATTAGGCATGAGGTGGGATAAAGGGGCTCTTGCTTCCATAAATATTTGTCTGAAACAATAAGCAGCTTAGTGAAGCACAGCTTTGACTCTTGTCAAAAATCTCTGCTCAGTGAGTGACAGAGGTAAAAATATTAAATAATGTCAGTTACAAAAACCAAACTGACCGCAGACTCAGAATCCTCTCTCAACATTCTCATGGAAAGTATGGGGATTCCTTCCTGTGTTCAAACAGGATTTTTTTTTTTCTCGAAACATTTAACAGATCAAATATAAAACTTTTAATCAACAAAACTTCTCTGCAGACTAAGTGGCCGTCATTGTTATCTATTTTATGCAAGTTGCTAAGAATTTAAATTTTGGAAGTCAGCATTGGATTTACATAGTCCAGTAGCCATTTCTACAGTTAGAAGGGTATTTTTAGATGGAAACTCTTTCTTTGCCACCACATCCCTAATGAAGTAGCAGCCTTGTCTTTAGAGCAAGCCGCAACTATCTCTGGGGACATCTTACCTGAACATCTTTCCTCCTTTGTGTTAGCTATAACCATTTATCCTGTTTAATTTGTGCTAGAAACATTTCTGTTATTCAACTCATTGGCATCAGTTCACCAGACTATCTAAATTTACAGGATGTATAAAATGACAAAATGACAGGTATAAAATGACAGGCAGATTTAAAAAAAAATAATAATAATTTCTGAAGAATATATGAACACACCTACCTGCTAAACTCAGCAGGGTCAAAGCACTGAGAAGAAAGATGATAGCCACCTTCATTGTTGAAGATCTGGGTGCAAAAGCCAGAAGAACTGTACAGGGTGCTTCTCTTCAGAAACTGAGGAGTGGTCATATAGGCAGATGGTAATACAGGCTCCACCCACTGTGCCCTATAATAGGTATCTTTGGTTATTGATTGACATGTGTGGCCTCCGGGCTGGGGAAAATGTTACCTAGGTAGGAAAAAGGGCAGAAAAGATTGGACCCAAATTCTGCCAGGAAAAGCAAATTAGCTGCATTCCTGACATCTTCTTTTGGGCAAGCCTCCTCCATTCCTGAGCTGTGGTTTTCTTATCTGTTTGGGAAGTCAAAGGTCTCCTTTGTCTCTTCTGTAGTTCTGAATGGATGGGCAGACATGCAGAACCCAAACACGATTTCCATTCTTCTCTTTCTCCCGTTCTTCCGTTCTTGAATTTCCCCTCACCCCCCCCCCTTTTTTTTTCTCTTTATCTGCTGTGCATTCCTTAAATCCTGACAGACTGGTGCCAGGGTGGGGTACAAGATAAGGAGAGTTCGGTTCTGTCTCCTGTGTCCTGGGGCTGTGTGTCCTAACCAGATTAGCTGCATGCCTCTAGAAAATTCGTTTACTTTCCTATTGCCTGAACTTATGCAATTAAAATAATGGTAGTAAATAATCCAAAGGAATGATTCTTTATTAACCAATGTGTACTGAGCATCTACCAAACCTGTTATCTATTTTTTTTTTTCATTTTTCTGCCTGTCTTGCCAGTAGAAAAAAAACCTGTCACCTTGTTTCAGACTCTTTCCCAGGGTGTTTGTATAACAAGCAGTCTTGACCAATGAAGCAATGTCTCCCATTGTCACAAAGGGTCAGTTGTTTCTGTTTTGTTTTGTTTTTCTCTCTAGAACAATAGAGACACATATTTCCCAGCAACACTCAGATTTGGCTACTGCTTTCTTAACACAACTAGGGACTCTCCTAATAGCACAAGACAATTTCTCTTCAGCACTCATGTGATCCCCCCCTACATCATCTTTGGGAAATTGCCGTTTGATACAAATATTGACACGTTAGCCATTGTTATAAGATAATTAAATCACTTGCCAGAACGTGGTGCCTGGCTTCTGTCAACATCCCCAAATGGTGGCTGGCTAAAGTGTTAGCTAACTAGTAGGGTAAATTCTCAAACCTTCTCAAAGTCTTCAGAACTGTTCAACACTAGTCATGTCTTGGGATATATTAGTAGATACAAATAACATGGAAGTCTATGCTTTGTGAAGTTTGCATGCATTTTAGTTGAGGAGACAGACAAGAGATGATGCTAAAAGGCTATACAAATATTCAGATGACAAATTTTTGGAGAGAAGTAGAGAGACAATATAACGAAGGTGGGGATATGCATGACAAAGTGGTAAGAAGAGACATCGATGAGTAGGGGGCATCCAAACAGAAGGAAGTGAGGGTTCAATCTACAGGCATAGCTATGAGTGTCTACTCCACTCAGAGAGACTAGCCAGAGCCAGGAAGAAGGAGCTGATGTGCTTGACACACATCGAGCATGACAGTCCACCTGGAGGAAAGTGAGAAAGAGAAAAGTGGGTGATGATGTGAAGGATACAGGAAGGGCCCAAGTCATGAGGGGACATGAGGGACATGAGGGGATCGTTATGAATAGAAAAACTCGAGGGACATGAAGTTTGATATCTTCCACAGGACATCAAATAGGCATTGCTAGTGTGGCATACCCTGTGCTATTATTTTAACCACTTAACAACCTTAAGTATATTTTTCTTAATTTTTCTGTTTCTTTTTTATTTTATAGTGATTGCCCAAACTAAAACCAAAGTATTCACCTTGATGCTATCCTTACCAATCACCACCATCCCTCCCCAACCCCATAGATTTGGCTCTATCTCCAAAATGTACGCTTCCAACCATGTTCACTGTTGCATCTTAGACAACACTACGTCTTCCACTTTGGCTTGCCACCAGTTCTTCCAGATGTTTCCCCTCTGTCTTTTGTCTTCAGAAGTCTGTCCTGCGGAATGGTCTCTGTAGAATGATTCTGATCACACTTCCTCCAGTTTGTTGTTCTCCAAAGTCTTTGGGAAGAATTTAGACTCCTCTTGCTTTATCTCTGGCCAGCCTCCCTCTTAATCTCCCAGCCGTGTTGGTCATTTCTTTATTCCTCCTGGATAAGAAGTAAAACATAAAGCCTTCAACCTTTGAGACATGGTAATAAAATTTTTCTCAGTTACATTCAGCTCTCTGTTGTATATTTCATAGAATTGTTTATGTCACTTAAAATAATTTTAATTTTATGGACTTAAGAGATCGCCCTGAATTTATGAGTACACGCTGCTATTTCAGAAGAACAAGGTTCAATTTCCAGGACCTATTTGGATCCTCATAACCATCTGTAACTCAGTTCTAGTGAACCTTAGGTCTTCTTGTGACCTCTGCATGCATCAGACATACGCATAGCATACATACATGCACTCATAGGCAAAAAAGTTATATACATAACTATTTTTTAAAATAATTTTAAATCTATAATGATAGACAAAATCTGTTTACTTTTGGGTAATGAATATGGTTGTTGTACTTAGGAAAATACCTGCAAAATACTGGATATTAAATAATATTTGCTGAAAATAGACATTTAGTAAAATGTAAATATCTGGATTTTTCCAAAAGATCAAAGGTCATGTCTTGTTCATTTATGTGTTTTCATTCTTTCCCTTATGGTATTCTATTCTGGGTTCATTTATTGGTTTATCTATTCAAGTCTTGATATAATAAAAATACTCCTTGTTTTCTTCTATCTGTAAACTCTTGTGTGCATGTTTGGGACATGGCTGTTTTCTGCCACCACGAAGCGTTGTTTCAATCAGTAACATTCTTGCTTTTCACCTAATCTTATCAGTTATGTAGTGATAACACTGCTGTCAAGAAAGCTTCAAAGCCATTGTTAAGGTGAGTTCATACTTGATCAGGTAACTTCTTTTGTTACAACAATGTAAGGGGCAGTCTCAGTGTGGGTGAGGGCATTGTCCTAGGCATACTTTAAGCAATATTAGCAGCCATGACAGCATTCTGATTTAGGTTTGCAGATTCTAAAGTCTGGACAGTGATTTGAGCACTCATTGACTCTGAATCTGGGGTGGAGGAATCATGTTATAGTGAATAGCTATGCAAAAATCATGAAGACAGAAAAGTAAATGACATTATAGTGGCAACTTCACACTTTTGATTCTATTTGGCCTCATAATTCATTAATCTTCACCTGTGTCTTGGGAAACACTTCAGGGCAGTGTGAATTCCAAGTAATTTTGTGATTCTGAATGTTAACGTGGGAGTTCTGGTAAGAAATTAGCCATGGTGTTGGGGAAAGAATGGCCTTTTAAGTGTCACATTAAAGGCAGTGAAGAAAGCCCCTGAAGAAGGGAGGCCTGGTTTCAAGACTCAATTTACTATTTTACCTATGAGGTGACACTATTTCCCCAGAGACAAATGTATACATTAAAATGTATTTGTTTGGTAAGAGAATAAGCTTTGAATGTGTACATAAATATTGCACAGAGATATTTGATCTGGATTTACAATTGCTTGTCGGTAACAATATGATCCCCCTTTCGTGGGTTGGAGGAATGGAGAATGGATGTAAGCTTTCTGTGCTCAGTGTCTGGAGGACTGAGCAGGCTATGACTGGAACAACCCTGATACTCATGTACTCAACTTTTGGTCATGCTTAGAATGTTTACATCGCCTAACCTTGTGAACATCTCTTCACCTTCTTTATTTCTCTGTGTACATTGGGAACTCAAGCAAACACATGACCTATTCCCCACTGAGGTAAGGACTGATTATGTACGTGGAAAAAGAATGATGACAAGCCTTAGGAGAACTGTTTTAATGGATGCTGACGAAACTTGCTGGAATGAGGACGTTGGAAAGGCATCTGTTGATTTTCACATCCTGTACCAAGGTTTACCTTGTAAAGAAAAGGAAGACGTCAAGCCTAAGATGTTTGGGCTGACCTTTGCCAATGCTCTTGATAGCTGAGTCTTTCTGATGCCTGTCTTTTGAGATAGGGGCTCCTATAGCACAACCTGGCCTCACACTATGTAGTTAAGACAGAGCTTGAAATACTTATCCTCCAGATTCTGCCTCTTGAACGCAGGGATTAACATGTGACTTCATGTCCTGATTAACTCAGTTGCATCTTAGCATCATTCTTAGTTGATTATTATTATTATTATTATTATTATTATTAATTATTATTATTTCAAGGAACTTTGTCTCTGTCTCTGTCTCTCTCTGTCTCTCTGTCTCTGTCTGTCTGTCTGTCTGTCTGTCTGTCTGTCTGTCTGTCTGTCTGTCTGTCTGTCTGTATATCTGTCTCTTACTCTCATACAGTATGTGCATGAATACATGAATGCCCATGCATGAACCTGTAGAGGTCAAAGGATAAACTGAGGTACCTTGCTCTATCATCATGTGCTCTGCAGTGTCACCATTTACATCTAGGCTGACTGGCCAGTACACCCCAGCAATCATCCTGTCTCTGCGCCTAACACCAGTGCTGGACTTAATAAGCCTCTGTAGTTACACTCCACTTTTTAAAAAGCTTATATGGAGTTCTTCATTTTTTTTTAATTCTTCAATTTATTTCCTGCTCACTGACCCCTCCCAGTCATCCCCTCCTACAATCCTTTCACCATCCCCATCCCCATCCCCATCCCCATCCCCATCCCCTTAATCTCCGAGTGAGTGAGCTCCCCCACCCTGGGTAGTCTTCCATCCTGGCATATCAAGACTGTGAGACTAAATGAATTCTCTCCCATTGAGGCCATACAAGGCAGCCCAGCTTGATTAACATATCCCACATATGGGGAACAGCTTTTGGGATAGTTCCCACTCCAGTTGTTTGGGACCCACAATTGTATATCTTCTACATGTGAGCAGGGAGGTCAAGGTCCAGCCCATGTATGTTCTTTGGTTTGTGGTTTAGTCTCTGAGAGCCCCAAGGGTCCAGGCTAGTTGGCTCTGTTGGTCTTTCTGTGTTGTTCCTATCCTCTTCAGGTCTGCAATCCTATATCCTATTCTACCATAAGAGCCTCCAGGCTCCATCCACTGTTTGGCTGTAGGTGTCTGCATCTGTCTGAGGTCAACTTCTGGGTGGAGCCTCTCAGAGGACAGCCACGCTAGATTCCTGTCTGCAAGCATAACAGAATATGATAAATAGTGTCAGAAATTGGTGCTTGCTCACGGGATGGGTCTCAGGTTGGGCCTTTTATGGGTTGGCCATTCTCATATATGTGTGGGTGAATACCCTCTCCATTCTCTGTCTCTACATTTCTTGTGGACAGGATAAATTTTGGATCAATGTGTTTATGGGTGGGTTGGCATAATTATTGCTCCACTGGATACCTCACTTTTTTTATGTGGGTACTGAGGATCTGATCTAAGGTCTCATATTTGTGAGATAAACTCCCATGCCCTAGATACATCTATCATAATCACCTTCTAATGAGATGCTTACATTTTACAGGCTCCATGATACACTCTGAAGAAAACAATTTTTAATAATTGAGTCACATTTAGCAATATTTTCATTTATTTTTAGGATTTTTAAAAGTATATTCTCTTTGTAAAACAGTTTACCCACCATAAGGGAATCAGTTGATTATGGTGGATGGTGTTAACAGAAGTTACAATAGAACTTTTTAAAAGCATGGATTTGGGGGTCATTTTTGATGACTAAAGTTACAACAATTCATGCAGTTTGACTCTTGCTGGGAGCCATATGGCCATATATGTGTGGGTGCATATTCTCTACCTTTGCTGAGATGCTGGAAGGGCATGTTCATGGGGAAGAAAGGGAATTAATGGCTGCTGCTGCCATCTACTTCTGGGACATCCATCACTCTCACTCAGATGTCATGATCATGGGCCAGTAGCATCCTGGTACGTAGGAAGTGAAAGTCCTTGCAAGGGAGACAGGTCTTTCAAAGGGAGAATCTCTAAGCTGGTGGCAATTGTCTTTTAAGTTGCTGTTCTTCAGTGGTTAGACTAGAAATAAATGAACACCAAACAGGAAGTTATAAGGAACTATAGCTATTGTAACTAAACCGGATCCAAGTTAACCAAGCCAAAAGGAAACTTACCAGAAACAGATAATAATTAGTCACTCCTGACTTAAAACTAACTAAACTAGAAGATCACAAGACATAAGCTAAACATATTCTCTTTGGTTGGTCCCAAATGGTGGGATACTATGTTCATACCCAAGGCCCATGAAGTATAGTACCTGGGTCTCCGTTGTTCCCAGCTTGTCATGGCAGATTGCTTTTTACTTGTGCTCTGCTAAATCTGCAGTCTTTCTTCTTTCTTTCTCTTCTTTTACCTCTTTTCCCCCAATGCTGGCCAAATAGCTAAGTCTGTTTGCCCTATCTCTCAAGGTATTCTGTCTCCTGGATAACTTGACCCGACAGCTACTCGAGGAGGTCTAATGCTTAGCCTGCCTGACTTCTAGAGCTTACCTTCCTTTCACCATTTTCCCTTCCACTTGGCAGCTGCTAAGAACCACAGTTCCCTCAGTTTTCAATAAAATTATCATTGTCTTTCCTTCTGAGGGCGTTTTATATTTTCTTAATCTACAGATTTAAAAAGCTGCTAGTGGACTTGTATCCCCTTGTGGCAATACCATGGGAACCTTATGTTCCTGGAACTTTATTCTTACATCATACCTGCTGGCCCTTCTCCCACCATTTCTGTTTCTCACAAGTGTTCCATCTTTATTAATATCGTGCACATCAAGAGGAAGTTATCCTTCCTTCTACTATGTATTTCTTTGCTATTACAGGTATGCTTTTGAGTCTAAGGATTGCTTAAGCATATGGGAAATATACCCCAACCATTCCCGTAGAGAAGTTGAACTTCTCTAATCATTTAACTGGAGCTGAAGTCCCCCCACCCACCCTTTTCTTTTGTTGTTTGATAGACAATGAGGAAGATAGTGCTTATGTACAGATTGTTCTGATAGTTATCACACATTCGTTTGATGGTTGTTTTTAACCTGTTGCTTGCTTTCACTAAATGATTACCACAAAACATACATCAGTACGTTATTTTGGCCCCAGGGAGTGGAAGAGTTTAAAATTAAAGTTCCACATTTAGCTGAAGTTGTAAAGCTGATTACATTGAATGCACAAGGCAAGGTAAGGTTGCTTTCATTGTTTTCTTAAAGGCAAGTTAAACTTAAACAGGCTGTGTACACAAGAGGACAGGAGATTGAGTACACACTTTTAAATGATCTCAGAGCACTCTTTAACTTGTTTACAACATCTGAAGAGACCTTAGTCTTTAAGGGAAGTAATATTTTCAGATCAAGTTATTATCAAAAGAAATACAGCTAGGTTTAGGGGGATTTAAACACATTTTGAAATTTTTTAATTAGATATTTTCTTTATTTACATTTCCAATGTTATTCCCTTTCCTAGTTTATCCTCTGAAAAATCCCCTATCCTCTCCCCCTCCCCCTGCTCTCCAACCCACTCACTCCTGCTTATTGGCCCAGGCATTCCCTTATACTGGGGCATAGAACCTTCACAGGACCAAGGGCCTCTCCTCCCATTGATGACCTACTAGACCATCCTTTGCTACATATGCAGCTAGAGCCATGAGTTCCTCCATGTGTTTTCTTTGATTGGTGGTTTAGTCCCAGGGAGCTCTGGGGTTACTGGTTAGTTCATATTGTTGTTCCTCCTAGGGGGCTGCAAACTCCTTCATCTCCTTGGGTCCTTTTTCTAGCTCCTTCATTTGGGACCCTGTGCTCTGTCTAATGTATGAATGTGAGTATCCACTTCTGTATTAGTCAGGCATTGGCAAAGCCTCTCAGGAGACAGCTGTATCAGACTCCTGTAACCAAGCTCTTGTTGGCATATGCAATAGTGTCTAGGTTTGGTGGTTGTTTATGGGATGAATCCTCAGGTGGGGCACTTTCTGTATGGTCATTCCTTCAAGTTTATCACATGTTACGTGGCCATTTCAGCATGCGTTTCCAATGTCTGCAGCTGTCATATTTCTGAATCTCAGGCAGAGGTTTAAGTACTACAGATCTGCTGGTCATCAACTCAAACCTGATACTTCAGATGATGGGGAGCAGTGGATCCCAATACACAGTAGACACCTCCACGAGTGATAGAGTTCATTAGTCCTGTAACTGCAAGGTTATATGAGCCAGTGACTGGGTCTTACAGTCTGACAGCAGTGGATGCTCTCCTTTAGACTTTCCTGACCCCAAGCTAACAAACAGGAAGGTGACCTTAACATAGTAAATGCAGTTACTATTCCGTCTTAGCCATGCCCTGAGTTGGAGGCCACTCATCGCAACTCTTAGTGACCTTCAGGTTAAAACTAACAATGTTAAAAGGAAATACTTGTTGTTGGTTGGCCTAAAAGGGAGGGCTCTGCTTCCATGCCCAAGGCCAGTGTCTCCCTGTGATAAAGGCAATTTTGCATCTTTTCAATAAAGTATACAAGGAACAAAGGCCTTTATTCTTGAAGAGGTCTGTTTACTTGCACTCCTCTTAAAGTGGAGTCTTCTCTCTTCCTCTTTCTCCTTTCGAAACAGTCATTTATCTCATCTTTGGCCTCAGAGGAATTCTATTTGTATCCATGCTATACCTTTAGGTATTTTCTAATAATGTCTAAGGCCCAACTGAAATTCCCTCTTTGAGATGGCCTAGTCTAGCAAGTTCTCTATCTTGAACATTCTATTAAGCTTTTCATCTGTAGAGTGTGTTTGGTTTTACTTTTGTAATTTTAAAGAGGAATGTTTTCCCGGAACAATGAAATGCTTACACATCACCCCAGGGATTCCGATAAAGGCAGATAATGATGTCTCAGTTCCATTCATTATTTCCTGAAACTTGTACTTTTTGCTCACCTTCCACACAGACAGGAACTATATTTCCTTTATTTTCATGTTGTTTATGAGTGACAGCTTATTTTTGTTCTTAGTTCTGTTCTTCTGCTGATCGCAAACCCAAGAGGAAGTATCTCAACTTCACTACTTCCTTAGCATGTGGGAATAGTAAAGTGAAAGTTTCATTCAACAAGTTTTACCTGTATTTAATATATATCAGGAGTTGGGGGAAGGAATATATAAATTTCATTTTCATGAATCCCAAAAGATGGAGATAGAGGAATCATAAAAGGGAAGGCATTGGAGATGGCAAACACATGTACTTGTTTTGAAGACATCCATCACTGAAGTTTCTTCTGCATCCATTCTCACTCGGTCCTTATGTGTGCCTCCATAATACAGCATTAAATTAAGAGTTCTGTTTGTTTTTCTTTTTTTAAATCTTCTTTTCTAGACTAAACTACTGGATATGAAGAGTTTTATTTCCATAATCAAGTACATTACCCAATGAAGTCAAATAACTACACTCTGTGTGTGTGTGTGTGTGTGTGTGTGTGTGTGTGTGTGTGTGTGTGTTGGATCCCTTTAATCACGTTTTTTGGTACAGAAAATTTAATAAATTTGCAAAAGTATGGTCAAGGAGATAATAGCAAACACTGGACAACAAAATGCGTGAAAAAAAGAGTTTTTGTTTTGTTTTGTTTTTTCTTTTTTGTTTTCTGTTTTTTAATGTGCTCTTACCTAGAAACTACCCTGGCCATTTCCACACCTCAGTAGTCAAACGCATGCTTTTGATTACTTTGTTCTTTTTTTCTGCCCTCTGCCCAGAAATCAAACAACCAGTTTGTTTCTTGACCAGAACAAAACCCCAGAGCACCTCAGCTCTGATGATGTAATGGCCAACAGGTGCTTTTCAGACTATAACTCTATAAAGATAGTTCTTTCATTTCTTTGCTTTCCAGAATAATTGTGGAGCCAGCTGTGGAGAGACTACCATTGCCAGCACTCTGCAAGATGACCACATGCTTAGTTCAGGGGAAGGATGGCTCTCAGCTCAAAGCCTGCCAGTGTGACTGAGAACTAAGGTTAGCACTTAGGTTTCACAGGCTTTCCACAAAAATCTTGGGACCAGACAAGTGTAAGAATTCACACACACACACACACACACACACACACACACACACACCCCACATATTCAGAAACTTACATGTATATGCATACATATACACACATTTACACACATGCACACTCTCACATGTGTCAATCTATAGATCTATCTATATATGTATATATCTATTTATCACCTCCCATCTGTCTATCTATATGTGTTTTAGTAAGGTTATTTGTAACTGCATTACAGAAAGCTCAAGGGTGTCTGCTTATGGCACCTCATCAAAACACCAAAGACTCTTCTTCTTAAACAGGTCAGGGATATCCCAGCAAAACATAGATTATGCAGATGCTCCTAAACTCACAATTTGCATCTTGATAATTCAGGTAAGAGAAAACTCATTCAGTATACTTAACCTTCAGAACATTCTACTTGAGATTAGCCTGTTCTCAACATGCCTACAGTATGTGTATTAATATATATTAATCTAAGTTTCATGATATCAACATGCTCTAAGAGTATATATATATATATATGTATATATACTCATATACAATATGTATATATTAGATTTATCATGAATATTATTTAAATATTATTATAAATTATAAATCTTAATATATGAATTATTATAAAATGTGATATATTTATATATTATAATAATATATACTATTAAATATAACTTATTGAGTTATGGGATTAAAAATAAAAATACAATGACTATATGGGAACACTTTGGTACTATCATAGCATTGTTAAATGAACAAATGAAACCATTTTAAGTTGGGCATTGTTTACAAAGAAAATAAGTACCTTAAACTTCTTGACAAATTTTACTATTAATAGAACTACAACACAAAATGAAAACATTTGTTTCTTCAGATGTCTATGGGATTTCAGATATTGAAATAAGGATTGTGAACTTGAAGATATTTCATAAACTGTTATAGAAAATAAGTAGCACATTGTATGTAAATTCTATTATGACAAACACAATCATAAGCTTAATAAATGGTTACTAGTGAAGCTACTGAGATGCTCATTTTATATTAGGTATCAATCGCCTGCCTTCTTTCTTCTCTTATCCTATTTTTTCCTAGAGGTACAAGACACTGGTGAGGAAAATTGGTTGTGTCACATACAAAACAGTGTGAGTGCCTCCCGTCCAGCCTTTCCATTGAAAAGACCAAGTCTCTCCTTCCAGATGTCTTCTTCCTTAGCCAGTCACGAGTCCTCTCCTACAATGATTAAACCTTCAGCACAAAGAGAGGGAAGTATTCCAATTGTGAAATACAAATGTGTGTGGAAAGAAAGGAATTTATGTGATGTCTAGACGCCAAAGAATTTAGTAGTTAAAGATTATAGTGTATATCTAGGGGCAAAGATCAGCTACTAAGTTACTACATTTTAAATAAGGAAACATAGGTAGTGCAGGAAGCAAGTGTAGCTGATGGGTAAATACGAGAAGTAACCGCAAATATTTGGAGGAGATCCCCTTCTGGTGCCGTCCACTCCTGACCGACCTCTTGCACCTTCTAAGTGAGTGCCCAGGTCTTTCTCATGTCTTTAATGCACAGTTTATGTTTCCAGACTCTGCCTGGCCTTGCTTTCCCGTGAGCATTTCCAACACAGGTCCTGAGACCACTTCTCCTGTGCTATATAAATTTGATCTATTTAATCTTGTTGTCAGTTGTTCTGAGGGTTTCCACTTTCCTTGAGAGCATCATCATTACCCACCAGGGTCACTTTTGCCCTAGGCTCTGCAAGGAATTTATGCAGTCATTGCTATCCAGATGTGCAGTTGGTCTATATCATTCCTATTCCTCTTCCATCACTGTACCCTATTCCAGGATTATCTCTTCAGCTTAGGATGCTCTTTCTGATGTGTGAGAGGCTATAGTCCCAATGGCTTTGAGAGGCAGAGGACCTTGGAGTAGGTCTTGCTCCTCTTAGTCATGGTTCTACCCCTTTCTCTCAAAGCTCTCCTTGCTGCAATAACCAAGTCACCAAACCACGATGAACCAGTTTCTAAAACTTTGACTAGTTATATTTTCACTGGTGATTCCTTAGTTCAGACCCCCTACCAAGTGACCTACATTTTGTCATTAAAAGTAGATGTTTTACTTCATAATAGTTTTAAAATTATAGAAAAATAAAAATATGTACCACAGGGTACTTGGTTGTAGATATGTCATATGCCCCCAATGGACAGTAATCTGAGATTTTAAGATGAATAAAACTTTCCTTCATAAATTTCTTGTCGGGATATTTTATCTCAGCAATAGAAATGAAAATAGAATACCTACCAACACACATATTCTCTGTGGCACTGTAAATATAGTCAAGGTTGTATTAGGGTCAAGCTTCTATATATATATATATATGCACTATTTAAAATTTCACCTCGTATCTTCCTGTAAAAATTAAAGATGGCTTGCCTGCCCCTATAGAATGTGTCATTCTCATTGATGAAGTGCCTCACTTCCCCAACCCTCTACCATTTCCATCTCCTCTCCTCTTTTGGCTCTTTGCTCATACCCATCTCCTCATCTGCAGTTATTTTATGCCCACTACTACAATATTACTTACTCTGACTACATTGTATATCATAAATTAAGCAAACACTACATGTCTAGCACCTTGTGCACGTATCACATTCAATCTATTCCTGTCAGCAAGTCTCTGAAGTGGAATTAATTACAGACCATAAAACTAACATGCAGAGAGGTTAATAAGTTATAGAATGTCAGAAATGAATGGATCTTGAGTTTAGTTCTGGTCATTTAAAATTCACCTTTGTGGCCTGAAATTTGCTTCCCTCTGCCTATACCTCTCTGAATGGCATGCAAGAGATTCATATTTATAGTCCTAATTTAGTTTCAAAGGAGAATTCCTGTGCTTCACACTAGTATTTTGCAAAATCTCATGTTACTATTGAACAGAAAAATCATTTTCATAGCTCATTTAGAACCACTAAGAACCAGCACATTTGTGTTTGAACCATGCCTTCCAAGACAAATCCTGACTTGTCTACACATCACTATAGTGCCTTCCTATTATGGACAAAAGGGCATCCTGAAGCCTGTGTTCTGAAAGGATGAGGCTCTCCCAGTGACACTTCATCCTGCCTCAAAGAAAGACAGTCACCTTAGCCAAAAAATATAAAAATAAAATACAATAAATAAAATAAAAAAAATAAAAAAGGTACAGAATACCCAAGATAGAGTCTACAGAACTCAAAATGGTCAACAAGCTGAAGTGCTCAAGTGAGGACGCCTCAGTGCCACTTGGGAGAGAGAAGAAAGCAATCACAAGTTGTAAAAAAGGGAGGGACCTAGGAGAGGAAGTGGACAAGGGAGAGGAAGTGAGGGAGGGAGAGGGGAACCTGATCTAGTATTGGGTGAGGAAAAAGACTGAAGCCCTGAGATCCAGCAGAAAGAATGGAAACAGGCAACCTCAGGAGATAGGAGGTTGGGGGACCCTCCAGAATGCACCAGAGACCTGAGAGATAAGAGACTCTCGGGATTCAAAAGGAGACCTTAGATGAAATGCCCAATTGTAAGAAGAGGGAACTTATAGAGCCCACCTCCAGCAGGAAGACAGGGCATCAAGTAAGGGATGGGGCTGCCATCCCACAGTCACATCTCTGACCCATAATTGTTTCTGTCTGAAAGAATTACAGGGATGGAGATGGAGAGGAGCCTGAGGAAAAGAATGTCCAGAAACAGGACCAAAGTGGGATCCAGCTCAAGGGGAGGTCCCAAGGCCTGACACTATCTATTACTGAAGCTATGGAGCTCTCACAACAAGGGACCTAGCGTGACTGTTCTCCAGAAGACCCAACAAGCAGCTCAAAGAGTCAGATGCAGATATTTGCACCCAACCAGTGGACAGAAGCAGCTGGCCTCTGTTGTTGAATTAGGGAAGGCTGAAAGAAACTGAGGAGAAGGGCAATCCTGTAGGAGAACCAACAGTCTCAATTAATCTGGACCCCAGAGATCTCTCAAACACTGGACCACCAAGCAGACAGCATATACCAGCTGATATGAGGCCCTCAACACATACAGTAGAAAACTTTCTGGTCTCTGTTCATTCAGTGATGATGAACCTAACCCTCAAGAGACTGGAGGCCTCAGGGAGTGTAGAGGTCAGGTGGGGTAGGGGGGCATCCATGTGGAGACAGGGAGTGGAGAGGAGGTGTGGCATGTGGAACACTTGGAGGGTAGATGGGGGGAGCAGGGAATGGAATATGTAGTGTAAAAACTAAATTAAATTAAAAAAAAAAAGAGTCAAACTGGGAGCAAATGCAGAGACAAAGTGTGGAGCAGAAACTGAAGAAAAGGCCATCCAGAGATGGCCCCAGCTGGGGATCCATCCCATATACAGTCACAAAACTCAGACACTATTGTGGATACTAAGAAGTACATGCTGACAGGAGCCTGATATAGCTGTCTCCTGAGAGGCTTGTCCAGAGCCTGACAAACACAGAGGTAGATGATCTCATCCAACCATTGACTGAGCACGGGGTCTCCAATTGAAGAGTTAGAGAAAGGACTGAAGGAGCTGAAGGGGTTCGCAACCCTATAGGAAGAACAATAATATCAACCAGCCAGACGCCCCAGAGCTCCCAGGGACCAAGCCACCAACCAACAAGTACACATGGAGCGACCCATGGCTCTAGCCACATAAGTAGCAGAGGATAGCTTTGTTGGGCATCAATGGGAGGAGAGGCCCTTGCTCCTGTAAAGGCTTGATACCCCAGTGTAGGGGAATTTGAGGGTGGGGAGATAGGAGAGGGTAGGTGGGTAGGAGGACACCCTCATAGAAGCAGAGGGAGAGGAGATGGGTCAGGGGATTGGGGGAGGGTAAACTGGGAATAACATTTGCAATGTAAATAAACAGAATATCAATTAAAATAAAGAGTCAAACAAGCAAATTATTGCTTTCAGTTTCTATGGGAATCTTATTAATTTTGCTTCACAGTGTTTACACTGCTATCTGGTTCTGTTCCATCTCTCCATTTTTATTTTTTAAATCTCTCAGAGAAAGGACAGTGTTCAACGCTATCAATGTCTCCATTGTTTTCCTAGGGCTCTAAGATGCCTGAAATGCCTCCCTATCCACGCTTTCCTAGGGGTGAATTTCAGTGCACACACACACTCCAGCTGGCTGCCCATAACTTTTTCTTTTCTATCAGGATTTTATTTTCTATATTTAAATTTATATGACATACCTCATGCCTGT
>NC_034604.1:38639411-38654969 GCF_900095145.1 Mus pahari
ATTTCCAGAGTGTTTGTACAAGCTTGCAATCCCACCAGCAATGGAGGAGTGTTCCTCTTTCTCCACAACCTCGCCAGCATCTGTTGTCACCTGAATTTTTAATCTTAGCCATTCTGACTGGTGTAAGGTGAAATCTCAGGGTTGCTGCCCGTGACTTATACTTGACTCCTGCTGCAGTCTCTGGCTTTTAGAAATTGGTGTCTTGAGGTCTGTGTCAGGCATTCCTCTCATTCTCTTATTTTAACAGAAGCAGGTGGATCCTTTCTAAGCTTCACAACTCTCGTCTCTACAAGGGATAAATAATATAAGTACATATGCCACAGGGCTGTTGTGAAAAGTCAAAACAATAATTCAGAGAAATGTTTAGAAATATAACCAATGAAGCAAAAATTCAGTATATTGGTCATTATCACTTTGATTCCAATTTTTTTACTGTTCCATATAATATACATTCAAAGTGGTATTTTTTTGTTCTCTTAGTTTCATAGTACACATAAAGAATATGAATTCAATGAGATAATATACACAATCAAGACCGAAAGAAGTACCATGCAGTGCTGTGGCATTCCTTTGTCCAAAGTCCTTACTTTGGAACACTCACCGGCATGTGACAGACAGGCGGAGGTCATGTCTGTTAATAGGCATGTGAATGTGGTCTGTGCATCTCTTACTGGTGCTATTTTCTAAGTTCCTGTCCAATACTTATATATAGCTCCGTTCTTTCAAAATATTCCCCACAATTATTAATTACAATATCATGAAATCTTGGAACTTACAACTTACAAATGAAAGAATCCAAAGAGAGGTTGAGCATTTTACCAGCCCAGGTTCGCCAGAATGTCTGCTTATTTATCAAGGTCCTGGCATGACAGAATGATGCTGGTGTTAACCGCTTGAGTACACCGTGAACATCATCAGGCTAGAAGTGTCTATCTTTCCTGATCCAACAGCCTATTTGAATACCCTCCTCTCTGCACCCTTACCCCTCACTCCCACATATTAATAAATTCAGTAAGAAAGCATCCAAACTTTCTGGCAGATAGTGTCTCTTTTTTGTGGGCTTATCATTGCAAAAATAGAGCAAAAACAAAAAAACCAAACCAGACACATCACCAAGAATGCAACAATCTTCCATCTCAAAATGTTCCTTTTTGACTTTAAAATTTATAATCAATTATTTTCTCTAAATTGTAAGATAATGACTTCATATATATATATATATATATATATATATATATATATATGAAATTATTTTATTTATTTACATTTCAAATGTTATTCCCCCTTCCCAGTTTCCCCTCAGGAAACTGCCTATCCCATCACCTCTAACCACCCACCCACCCACTCTACCCTAGCATTCGCCTATGCTGGGGAATCAAGAATCCACAGGACCAAGGGGCTCCCCTCCTATTGATACCAGATAGGGAAGTCCTCTGCTACATATGCAGCTGGAGCCATAGGTCCCTCCATGTGTACTCTTTGGTTGGTTGTTTAGTCCCTCGGAGCTCTGGGTGCTATGATTAGTTGATATTGTTCTTCCTGTGGGGTTGCAAACCCCTTCAGCTCCTTCAGTCCTTACCCTAACTCCTCCACTGGGGTCTCTGTGCTCAGTCTGAAGGTTGGCTTTGAACATCTATATCTGTATTGGTCAGGCTCTGGCAGAGCCTCTCAGGGGACAGCATGCTCCTGTCAGCAAGTACTTCTTGGCATCAGCAATAGTGTCTGGGTTTGGGGTCTGTAGATGGAATCGATCTCTAGGTGGGGTCATCTCTGGATGGCCTTTCCTTCAGTCTCTGCTTCACTCTTTGTTCCTGTATTTTCTTTAGATGGGAACAATTCTGTGTTAATATCTTTGAGATGCATGGGTGGCCCTATCCCTCAATTGGAGGCTGTGCCTAACCTGTGGATATGGTCTCTATAGGCTCTCTCTCCCCTTTGTTGGGTATTTCAGCTAATGTCATTCCTGTTGAGGAGATGGCAGGAAATAATCAAACCCAGGGCTGAAATCAACCAATTAGAAATCAAAAGAACTATACAAAGAAAAAACAAAAAACACAAAAATCAGGAGCTGGTTCTTTGAGAAAATCAACAAGATAGATAAACCGTTAGGCCACAAAGACAGTATCCCATAACCCCTAAAGAAATAGAAGCAATCATTAAAAGTCTCTCAAAAAAGCCCAAGACCAGATGGTTTTAGTTCAGGATTCTATCAAACCTTCAAAGAAGACCTAATACCAATACCATTCAAACTATTCCACAAAATAGAAACAGAAGAAACACTACCTAATTCTTTATATGAAGCCACCATTACACCGATACATATACCACACAAAGACCCCCCCAAAAAAGAGTACTTCAGATCAATTTCCCTTATGAATATTGATGCAAAAATACTCAATAAAATTCTCACAAACTGAATCCAAGGACATGTCAAAATGATCATTCACCTCATGCTAGGCAAAATCCTAGGGATGCAAGGATGGCTCAATATATGGAAATCCATAAACACATTCATTTATAAACACAATCCATTATATAAACAAACTCAAAGGAAAAAAAACCCACATGATCACCTCATTGGATGCTGAAATGGCATTTGAAAAATACAACACCCCTTCATGTTAAAAGTCTTGGAAAGATCAGGAGTTCAAGGCTCATACCTAAATGTAATAAAAGCAACATACAGCAAACTAATAGCCAACATGGAAAATACATAGCGAGAAACTTGAGGCAATCTTACTAAAATCAGGGACCAGACAAGGCTGCCCACTCTCTCCCTATCTATTCAATATAGTACTTGAAGTCCTAGCCAGAGCAATTAGACAACAAAAGGAGGTCAAAGGGATACAAACTGGAAAGGAAGTAGTCAAGATATCACTGTTTGCAGATGATATGATTATATACTTAAGTCACCCCAAAAATTATAGCAGAGAACTCCTCCAGCTGGTAAACAACTTCAGCAAAGTGGCTGGATATAAAACTAACTCAAACAAATCAGTAGCCTTTCTCTACTCAAAGGATAAACAGACTGAGAAAGAAATGAGAGAAATAACACCCTTCACAGTAATCACAAGTAATGTAAAATATCTTGGAGTGACTCTAACCAATCAAGTGAAAGATGTCTCCTTAATACACTTCTTCTCCTCACTGTTGGGCATTTCAGGTGGCATACCTATTGAGTCCTGGGAGCCTCTCACATCCCAAGTCTCTGGTACTTTCCAGAGGTTCCCCTATCTTCCCACTCCCACTCCCTGCAGCAGCAGCAGCAGCAGCAGCAGCAGCAGCAGCAGCAGCAGCAGCAGCAGCAGCAGCAGCAGTAGCAGCAGCAGCAGCAGATTTCCATTCATTCTCTTGGCCCTTTGATCTCTCTTGTCTTCCCTCATAACTGATCCTGACATCCTTTTCCACTCGACCTCCCGTCTTTCATCCAGGTCCCTCCCTCCTTCTGCCACTGTGATCTTTTGGTTCCCCCTTCAAAGTGGGATTGATGCATCCTCACTTGAACCTTCATTCTTGTATAACTTCTAAGGGTCTATGGAGTGTATCACAGGTATTCTGTACTTTTTTGGCTAATGCCCACTTTTCAGTGAGTGTATACCATACATGTCCTTTTGTGTTTGGGTGACCTCACTCGGGATGATATTTTCTAGTTCTATCCATTTGCAAAATTGATAGATGCAAAATTCATGATGTCCTTGTTTTAATAGTTGAATAGTATTCCATTGTGTAAATGAGCCACATTTTCTGTATCCATTCTTTGATAAAGGGAGATCTGTATTTATTCCAGTTTCTGGGTATTATGAATAAAGCTGCTATGAACATAGTGGAGCACGTGTCGTTGTGGTATGGCAGAGCATATTTTCAGTATATGCTCAGGATTGGTATAGCTGAGTTTTCAGGTAGAACTATTTCCAGTTTTTTTTTTTTTTTTTTTTTTTGAGGAACCACTAGATTGATTTCCAGACAGATTATACCAGTTTGTAATCCTACCAGCAATATAGGAGTATTTTCTTTTCTCTACATATATAATAGAGGACTGCCTTGTTTGGCCTCAGTGGGAGAAGATGCCCCTAATTTTGTAAGAAGTAATGCCCTAGGAAATGGGGGTGCTGTGTGTGTGTGTGCACACGCACACACCCTTTCAGAGGCAAATGGGAGAGGGGATGGGATGACAAACTCTGGGAGAGGAAACCTGCAGGGGTCAACAGTTGGGATGTAAATAAATAAAATAATTAATTAAAAAATATGCTTTGCTCGATAGACAAACTGCAGTGTAATCTCTACCTTGGCCACAAGAGAGCATATGTACACCACAATTTCAAAGTGTTTCTTGATCAGTATCAGTTTCACAAATCCTCATGATTTTTCTCATGACTTGCAATTTTACTTTTTCCTCCATGCCCACTCTAAAACAAAAGAAAATAAAACAATAAAGATGAGATCTCATGTAGACCACGTTAGCCGAAATCTCAGTCGGTAGCTGTGAACTCTTGTCTTCTTGCCTCGATCTCCTGTTGCTGAGAATATAGATATACACTTCCAAACCTGATTTCTGTGGCACTTGGCACCTCTGTTCTTAATAATTAAGAACCAAGAATAAAGCACTTAAGCAGGAAAAGATCTCCCTCAATGTTTGACAGGCCTCAAGAAGCCGGAGAAGTATTTTGCAAACACCATGCTTGCCAGGAACCCCTGCAACTACCCCAGCACTGGACCTTGGTCATTAAAACACACTGAGTCCAAACACTTAGGAGAAAGGAAATGAGTTCTAGCCAAGCCATTAATCCCACTCCTTTACTCTGGGAAAGTGCAGTCTGAACTCTGAGAGTCACTGATTGTGGTCACGTTCACTTTGACACCGATTGGGAGGGAATGCAGTTCCCATGTACAACATGGTCCAAGGCCAAAGCCTGACAGTAAAGGGAGAAGGTGCCACTGTTAGATTTTGCCAGGTTACTATTTGGAATGCAGAAATATAAGACAAAGGCCCCAGCTCCCTGGCATTGACCCATGCACCAGAAAGGACCACACAAAAGAAGTTAATGACTACAGGGTAGGTGTGGGAGCACCCTGTTGCCATGGAGCTAATTGTAGCACGCTGATCACAATTTTGTGAGGACCAATGCTCTGGACACAAGCCCTGCCTTTTTGTTTCTAAATGTGTTTCTTTTCCCCATTTCCTCCAGTCACGTATTCTGAGATCAAATGTCAATCCCATTCAGTTAATCATGGTTTAGAATACAAGTGTCACACTTCCCTGATAAGCCTTCAGATACACAGTGCTTGTTTGAAAGCATGCATGTGTACCATGTGTTTGACTTTTTGTGCTAGGAACATGCTGTGAGATAGAAGAATAGTACAAAAAATAGAAAGTTATGAGACCTCAACCTACCTAGAAACTTACTGTTCTCAGTCTAACAAATTACCTCAGTTTGCTTTCTAAAAAAGGCGTTGAAAATTCTGTTTTGTTTTCTGTCTTCTCATCCAAATCTTTAACGTCAAGAACCATTTGAAGCGACAGAGCCTTGACTGAAAACATCCAGTCAGGTGTGACAGGCTGCCTCTTTTTCTGCTGTTTCCCCAATTTTGTTCTGGTTTTCTCTCCATTAATCAGTTATTCTCTCTGCTTTTGCCTTCCAGGCTTCCATTCTATCGGGATTTTTCTGTAAAGCCTGGAAAGACCATTGACCCAAGGTAGCATGACATTATCTCCCTAAACAGGATTAAATCCACATGGCTCCCTTCTTACTGGCTATGCTGAGAACCTGTGACCGCTCAGTGTGTGTGGGGTGATGCTGAAGAGATGGGGGCCTCCTGAAAAACCACGGGTCACTATTCAATGTTGGAAGGTGAAAGACCCTGGAGTTTTGTGTCTGAGAAGGATAGCATGGTGCCTCATCAGCAGGATGTCAATAATTTATAAACATCCCTGAGTCCCACCTGAGACAAGATGACAAAAAGAAAAGACAATTAACCTTGGACCTCTTTATGTCTTCTCTGCCCCTGGAGATGGCACTAGCTCACATCCTGGGAGAGGATGTCTTCCCACTTTAGTCAACACCATCAAGACAGTCCTGTAAGGGTACGCTGAGGCTTGTCTCTCAGTTGATTCCTGACCCAGTCAAACTGACAGTGAAGACTAACCATCACAGTATGTTTCACTGTTGCTTAGTGGAAATGCATCTTCATTACTTAAACATAGCAAAATTCAGGGCAGAATAGAAAGGCCTTACATCTTGGCTGTTCGTTTTAATTCTTATAATTTATTCATTGTCATAGTTTCATTGTATGTAGTATAGAGTTTCATAAAGACGATTTCTTCCATGTATGTAGCACATTTTCACTGTATTCTCTTCCTCACCCACCACTTACCCTTTCTGCCTATCTCACTGTAATTTTAGTTCACTTTTCCTTAATCGCTAAAACGAACTTTTAAAAGTACAACTCTTGACCTTCTATATTCCACCTTTTGCAAACCTAACTATACATCTCACTAACTCACTTATTGAATGGGTTGTTTAGTTTTGTGGTACTCAGGATTGTCTGTTTGTTCTAGTTCTTTTTTTAAAAAAGAATTCCAGATATTACTTTTCTGTCAGAATAGCTAGCCACCATACTTTTCTCTCATTCTATGGACTGCCTAACTTGGTTTATGTATGTTTCCTGTACTATGCAGAAGGTTTTGAAAGACACCGAATAAGTTCAGTTACCACACTTCCTGAAGGACTAGCATCTTCTTAAGAAAGTTCTTACCTGAATCTGAGGGCCATCTGGCTGCAGCTCTCTCTCCCCATGGCTCAGCAGAGTTGATCTGGATGATTTAACTGCCTAGGCAGGTGTTCCCTTTCTCCCAGACCATTCCAGGGGCATCCTTTCTGAAACTGCGGGTTCCATTGAAGAGGACTTTCCCAGAATAGAGGAGGACCAATCTTTGGTTGAGGGCATGCAAGTAGCATACCTTTAAAGAGCTCTCAAGAAAGTCCTCCCTCCCCTATGTCTATCAAGTTTCCCTTTAATAATTTTATGCTTTCAGGTCTAACATGAAAGTTTTTCATCCATTTCAAGTTGGGGTTTGAGTAACAAAGAGGAGACAGGGTTCTAGATTCATGGTGCATGTGAATGCCAAGTTTTCTCAGCATGATTTTTTGAAGTGTTTCTTTTCTTGAATATATGCTTCTTTGTATAAAAAGCATCATGTGGGTTATAATTCTGTACACTTAGTCTATTATGTCCCATTGATATAAGTTCAATTTTTGTACCAGTGTCATATGGATTTTTTTACTATGACTCTGTAGTGGGATGTCTCATCAGATATTATGTTACTTTAGATTGCTTTAGTCATTCTGGAGTCTTTATAATTCCACACAACTTTTAGGACTAGTTTTCCCCCTTTTGAGAGTAATGTCATTGAAAATTTAATGAAATTTAATCAGTAGATCACTTTTAGCAACACAGGTATTTCACTGCCATTAATTCAGCTAATTCATGGGCCTAAGAAGTCAAATGTCTTCTATTTGGCTCCAGTGTTTTTTTTGTTTGTTTGTTTGTTTTTGTTTTGATCATTTTCCTTGGCGATGTCATTCACTTCCTTGGTTAGCCTCATTCTTAGGTATTTAAAATTGTTTGAAGGCATTGTGAATGTAATTCACTTTCTGATTTCTTTATCTACATATTTGTTATTAGCCTATAGAAAATCTACTGATCTTTACATGTTTAATTTGTATTTTACTACTTTACTGAAAGTGTTTTTTGTTAGAATCTTTATGGGTCTCATATGTAGATTTGCAAATAAGTAGCTAGCCTTCTTCCTTTCCTATTTTTACAGTTTCTATTTCTTTTCTTTTATTGATCTAGCTTAGATGTCTAAAACCACATTAAATAAGAGCAAGTGGGAACCCATGTCATTTCATTGATTTTAATGGAAACGCAATGAGTTTTTCCTCCATCAGTGTAATGTTGGGTATAGATTTATAGGCTGCAGCTTTATACTACGTTTTTTTCCTAGTTTTTTCAGAATGTTTAACAAGAAGGAATCCTGAAATTTGTCAAAAGTTTATATATATATATATATATATATATATATATATATATGTATAAATATATATATATATACTTTTGACAAATTTCAGGATTATATATATATAATCTCAATAATAATAAAGATTCTGTCTTTAAGTGATCTTAACAATTAGCCCAATACTTTTAGTTCTCTGTATTTATTAAAGATAACTTGATAGTCATGAAGACTTATCAACTGAAGGTTTATTATAAAAATAAAATGATCACATATGGACCTGGCACTGAGATTCCTCATAACTATTAATTTTGATGGGCTCTGTATTAGGATCCAAAATGAGGAAATAACTTCTTCAAGATACTCACAACTAAACCTTAACATGAGCATCTACAATGAGAAGAAAGGCACTAAGGATGTAAGAACAAACACACAGGAAAGGGATTGAGAAGACTCAAAGAATAAATAAAAAAAAAGAGAAGTTTCTGTCCTATAATTATTCTTACCAACAGATAAGGAGATTACTTTCAGTATAAATAAAGTTTGCTATCTGGTATAGGAGCATGACATGGCATAGGGCCAAGGAGCTCACAGGAGAGGTAAGAGACTGGGGGAGGTGGAGGAGGGAGAGAGAGAGAGAGAGAGAGAGAGATTTAAAATCAAACAGCCAATGACAACCCTAATAAAGATAGCCGAGGTTTACTGTGACAAAAGAAATTACACAATGCTTAGGGGAGGTGGATTCAAGGGGTTAACTTAGCTGCATCATGTACTAATATATGTGTTAAAATATCTGAGAAACAGAAACAGTATACAGCAGAGAAAGCAGCATTGGCTGCACAGCAGTCACCAGTAGTCTTTTCATTTAGTTGATCAGGTAGCTGAAATTAATGACGGTGCAACAGTCAAATGGTTATAGAATTTAGTAACAGATGACCTATGTATTAGTTTTAATTTGGCATACATATTCCTTTGCATAATTTATCAAATCTTTAAAGCAATAACATACCTTCAGATGGAGTCAAGATTGAACTCAAATATTAAGGGACTGACAGCACACTTTGTCTTCTTAGCATTTTTGCATTTTTTTTTTTAGTGTTGGAAATTGTAAAGTATGATCAATGGGTTGTAAGGTCATTTCAGAAACCACCTGTAGTCTGTTCTCTATTTCTCCCATTGAAGATATTCTTGTACCCTTCCTTGAATTCAATGCTCAGCCAATGCCCCCAGTGAACTCCAGTAAATGTTGTTTACAAATATGGTCATTCTGGTGTCCCATGGCTGAGCCCTGGCTTCCAGAAGGGCAGCCTTGGAAATAGATTGGTTCTTAGAATGTTGACTGATAGAAACAATGATATAGATGACACATACACAGACATAGTGGATAATAGATAAGCACATGCTCAGGTTCCCCTGGATTACTCCAGGACATTAGGAAAGGTAACAGAAATCTGGTGAACTTCTCTTAGTCAATATGTGAGTACTGACACATGAATAAATTCATGAGAAATGCGGCAGTTCCAGTCAGCTAAGTCTTAGAGTTCAACAAGTAATGTAATTCTCCAAACTTTGAATAAACAGAAAACGAACTGTAGGAAAACATCCCTCTTAATCCCAATAGAAAGCCTTCACATCTGCTTTAGTGTCCTTCCAGGAGGAAAGCCTTTGCCATCTGTCATCATTTCTATGCTAGGGCTTGGGAAAGACCTACTTGAGACTACTTCTGTGAACAGCTTTGTTTCTCACGAGAAGGTGATGAAAAGTAGAAAACCCTTCAGAATGTTTAGTTAGGAAGACTGCCCTTCATGCTCTTCTTTGCTGGGTTAAGTCAACAGGCATTGGTTTAAATTCAGGTCTTCGGTGCATATATTAGTACCTCTGAGGAAAAGCAGCCATCAGGTGACAGCGAGCAGAACTATTGATGTAATTTTTTTTTTTTTAGGTTTTCTGACTGCATTCCGAAGACCAGGAAAACATCACAGGCACCAGCTATGAAGCCGGTATCCATCTTTCTGCTGGTGACCATTGGTATTTGTGGTTACTCTGGTAAGTCATTATCTGGAGCATTGATAGCTCTCTCCTTTTCTGTTTCTATTGTAACACAACTTATCCTATCATACTGGCAATAGAGTACTGTAAAAGGAGTCTCAGAGTCACAGAAAATTATAACTGCTGGAAGAAAGTGGAGCTCCTCCATCGATCAAGGTGTAACACACTATAAGTACTTCTCCCAATGCACAGTAAATTAGGTTGCTAGATTGAATCGCCTGAAGTAGGTACATTCATCAGCTATAAAGACTGTTGTAAATGAGCTTATAGTGGGTCAGAGGATGAACTTTCTATAGAAATTGCTGTACTGCACTCTCCAGTGAGGAGCACAGATAGGGGTCAGTGGTCGTACTGGGGAGTGAAATACTTAATTTTCTTTTCTTTTTTTTTGTAATTTCTTTTTTTTCTTTTTTTCTTTGATATTTTCTTTATTTACATTTCAAATGCTATCCCGAAAGTTCCCCATACCCTCCCGACGCCCCTGCTCCCCTACCCGCCCACTCCCACTTCTTGGCCCTGGCCTTCCCCTGTGCTGGGTCATATAGTTTGCAAGACCAAGGGGCCTCTCCTGGTTCTTTAGAAGGCTGAGAGAGTCCTTTGAGAGGGAGTTTCTGTAACTATCAGGATGAGATGTTTGTATTCTTGAGAAAAATCCTTGATAGTATCCATTGCTCTCACAGGGGAAAGGGGTTTGGAGAATGTTATCCAGAAAGATGTAGGACTCGCAGAAACGTTTAAGGTGAACATGATGAAGATTAACCATGAGATTTTATGTGCTAGCTGTACCCAGAATTCTGAACGAAGATGGGTGCTTTTACTAGATTCTCTTTGTTGAGAAATTTGTCAGATTTGAATATTTCATGGTCCCTTAGTGTGTAAGGAAAGTTTTTTCAGACAAAGATGACAGCAGAAAAAAAAGCACAGATTAAAATAACTAGCAGTCTATGAAGAGAAAGTTTGAAGGGAAAATAAGTGACAGAAGATGAAAACAGAGCAAGCCACAGGCTCCAGTTTCGTATTTTGAATTGGGAATCAGGAAACAGGTTATCAGAGAAATAATGAACCTCAGAAAAATCTTAGCTACTGAGATGCAATTTATTAGGTAATAGTCACATACACATATATATTTAAATATCTGCACAGGTTTTCCTAAAACTACATTACACATATTTTTCTATTCTGCTTATCTTTTATGCAAAGTAATTTCTCTCCTTTTTAGCAGAAAAGATTTTAAAAACTTTAAGTTGTAATTATTATCTTGCCAACTGTATAAATTGATAGGCTTTACTGTGATATGTGCTTACATTCATACATCCTGAGCTAACCGTGTGCAGCTTTTCTTCTGTCCACACCTCTCTTTTATAAGTACCTTGTTCAGCCTCTCTATACCTCTTCTGATTTATTTCTGTCCCTCATCCTCCCTGACCCTTAGTATCCCTAGTGATCACTATTCCTTAAATCAAAGATATAAAATGAAATTTCCTCATGCAAAACATTGATAACTCCCTAATGTCCTCAGGGAAAAGTTCTGTAATTATGGGCATGGCATTGAAGGCTTTCAAATATCTTATTTGTTTGATTATTTTTCTGCATGGCCCAATTATCTAGTTGTTGGCCACACCCACTGAAATTCTGCATTCTGACCCCACTCTCTGGACAGATAGGCAGCCATTCTATATATATATACACATTCATTTTAACATCACAAGGATTTTCTGATCTTGTATCAAATTGCATTCACTCTTCTTAACCCAGAACTGTTCCTTTTCTAACTGGTGACAATTATGGTGTGACACTGAGTTGAATTGATTTCATGCACTCTAGTTTAGTTCATCCTTGCTTGGTCTTGACTGGTGAAGCTTTATGGCAAGCCTCCTTAGGCTGAAGGTTATCACTGTGAACAACCTATATACAAAAATATTTCTCATTCAATGCCTCTTTAGTACCTACTGAATGAATTTTCAGTACTTTCCCTTACTACCTGACAAAATGAGTTCTCAACATCAGGCATAGCAGCAAATACAAACACCTTACTCTTATGGATCTTCTAGGGAAAGGATGAAACTGGTAAAATAACACATATATAATATAGTAGGTAATAATAAGAAAATATGAGAGAAGAGCAACACAAGATGCTTTTTAAATATAGCGGCTGCCACAGCCTTCTGTAAGGGATAATCTTTAAAAAGAAACCAGACCACAGGAGGACAGAAGGGCTATAGCTAACTGGAGAAAGTTCTAGGGAGCTGGACTACCATATGCCATGACCCAAAACCATCAAAATGCATGGGAAACCCAAAGGAGTGCATGTGGACTGGAGATGCTGATGGACAGAGAGGGGTAGGATGGAGTCCTAGACAGAGATGGGTGTACCATGTTTCACTCTTTGCTCCCCTTTGCTCTGCAGCCACTGCCTTTCTCATCAACAGTGTTCCTCTTGTTGACAAAGTACCTTTACCTTTGGACAACCTCATTCCCATATTTGATCCCTTGAAGATGCTTCTGAAAACCCTGGGCATTTCTGTAGAACATCTGGTGGCAGGGCTGAAGAAGTGTGTGGATGAGCTGGGGCCAGAGGCTTCCGAGGCCGTGAAGAAACTTCTGGTAATTATAATTTGTTCTTATGTCCCTGGGAGAAGCCTTTGCTACCTGAACACCTCCCATCACTTATAAGTGCATTATTTCTTCTTCATTGGTTATACTCATGATATGTGCATATCCCAGGGACTCGAAAAGGCAAAACATTTACATTTATAGAAAGAATGTTTAAACAGTTTAACAGTGACTTTATCTAATTGCATAGCTTTGGGATCCTTGATAAAACACACTGAGTCTTTTCTTCAACATCAGGACAATGTTGTCAAACAGAATAAAAGTAAATATTTTTGAAACATACTAATCACAGGCAAGAAGGCTTATCATATTTATCTTTGTGTTTCTATTTTCCAGGAGGCTCTTTCACACCTGGTATAAAATCTGCATAAAGAGATTTAAGGATGAAGTGTAAAGAGAAGGATTTGCTCACTCTGGCTGGCTGGATCTCATTCTATCATTTGTAGACTGAATGTCCCAGAGTTTATGGAGTCTAGAAAAGTATGAATAAAGCAATGAAAAGATCTGTGGCTTAACCTGTGTTCATTCTAGAATATAACTAGACAGTTTTCCTCTTGCGTCCCACTCTGAAGAGACTATTATTGGACATAGAGTCTAGCATATGAAGTAGGATGCACTCCGTAAGTCAATTTTGTCCATTACCTACCATACTTCATGTACTTGTGTTTATAGATTCCTCATCTGATTCCACACTAAAAAAAAATCTCATTAAAAATGAAAAAAATAGGCAGAGGCAGGCGGATTTCTGAGTTGGAGGCCAGCCTGGTCTACCAAGTGAGTTCCAGGACAGCCAGAGCTATACAGAGAAACCCTGTCTCGAAAAAAAAAATGAAAAAAAATGTAAGTAACCTTCAATAATACAAAGACCATGCTAATATCATTGCAACCCCAAGATGGCAAGATAGTTAAGATTTCTGTTAAATCTGTAGTTACATTAAGACCATTCAATAGCTTTAATACTTAGACGAAGCACTTATAAATTATTTATTTCTTCTGCAAAATCTAGTATCTGCAGCAATATTGTTGAGGCAGGAGTCCTGGGGGGTGGATAGAAACACCAACCCACCCACAAAACTTTCAACCCCAAATTTATCCTGTCCATAAGAAATGCGGGCACAGGAATGGAGCAGATACTGGGGGAATGGCCAACCAATAACTGTCCCAACTTGGGATCCATCTCATGTTCAAACACTCATCCCTGACACTATTAATGATATAATTATGCTTGTGGACAGGAGTCTAACATGGCTGTCCTCTGAGAGGCCCCATCTACCACCTGACTCCAATAGAGCCATACACCCACAGCTAAACACAGGTTGGAACTTGGACCCTTGGGGCTCTCAGAGACTGAACCACCAACAGAAAAATATACATGGACTGGTCCAGGATTCCTGCCTGGCCATAGGACACAACCTCCCCAGGCTCCATATTCTCAATGCCATGAATCACAGTAGGACACTCCATTGATTCTGGGGTGCCACCCTTATCTCAGGTCTCTGTCTCTTCCTAGAGATACTCCCTACCTCCCCCCCACACCCCTGTTGGTTGCATGTTTCCATTCATTCTCATAGCCAGTCAGCCATCCCCCTGCCCCTCCCCACACCAGACTCCCGGACTCCCCCTGTCTTTAGCACCTCTCCCAACAAGATCCTTCCCTCCATCTGCCTTTCATTACCATTCCATTCCCCCATCCAAGTGAAGCTCAAGCATCCTTCCTTGTGCCCTCCTTTCTAGCCAGCCTCCTCGGGTGTGTGCCGTATAGCACCCTGTATTTTATGGCTAATATCCACTTAAAACTGAATACATACCATGTGTATATGTTCTTTTTGGGACTGGGTTACCTCACTCAGGATGATATCCACAAGATCCATCCATTTGCCTGCAAAATTCATAATGTATTTGTTTTTCATAGCTGAATACTATTTCATTGTGCAGATGTAACACATTTTGTTTATCCATTCTACAACTGAGGGACAACTAGGTCATTTCCAGCTACTGGTTATTATGAATAAAGGTGCTATGAATATAGTTGAGCAAGTGTTCCTGTAGTGTTCTGTGGCATATTTTGGGTATACACCCAGGAGTGGTATGGCTAGGTCTTGAGGTAGAACTACCCCCAGTTCTCTGAGAAACTGCCAAACTGATTTCCAAAGTGGTTTTAAAAGTTTTCACTCCCACCAGCAATGGAGGAGTGTTCTCTCTTACTCCACATCCTCCCCACCATCAATGGAGTTTTTGATCTTAGTTTTTTATCTTAGTTTTTGATTAGTGTAAGGTGGAATCTCAGGTTTGTTGTGTTTTACATATCCCTGATGACTAGGGGTAAAAAGTGCTCCTTGGCCATTTGAGATTCCTCTGATAAGAATTCTCTGTTTAGCTCTGTGCTCCATTTTTTAATTGGGTTAAGTTGTTAGTGTTTAACCTCATGAGTACTTTCTACATTTTTGATATTAGCTCTCTGTCAGTTGTAGAGTTGGGGAAAATCCTTACCCTACCTGTAGGCTGCTATTTTGTCTTATTGACAGTATCCTTTGCCTTACAGAAGTTTTGCAGTTTCATGAGGTCCCATTTACCTGTTGTTTATCTTAGAGTCTGAACCATTGGTATTCTGCCAGGAAGTTGTCTCCTTGACCAATGAGTTAAAAGGTATTTCCCACTTTCTCCTCTATGAGACTTACTGTAAAAGGTTTTATGTTGAGGTCCTTCATCCACTTGGACTTTTTTGTGCAGCATGATAAATATGTATTTATTTTCTTTTTTTTAATGTTTTGGTTTGTTACATTTCTTTCTTTTTCTTTTTTTTATTTGATATTTTCTTTTTTTTCACATTTTTTAAAATTTTCTTTATTTACATTTCAAATGCTATCCGGAAAGTTCCCTAT
>NC_034604.1:38656429-38689183 GCF_900095145.1 Mus pahari
ATTCCATTGATCAACATGTCTGTTTCTTTACCAATACCATTCAGTTTTGATCACTATTGCTTTGTAGTACACAGCTTGAAGTCAGTGATGGTGATTTCTCCAGAAGTTCTTTTATTGTTGGGAATTGTTTTACTTATTCTGGGTTTATTATTTTTCCTTATGAAGTTGAAAATTTCTGTTTTAAGGGCTATAAAAATTGTGTTGGATTTTTGATGGGGTTGCATTGAATCTGTAGAGTGCTTTTGGTAAGATGGCCATTTTCACAACGTTAATCCTACTGAACCATTTTCATGGGAGCTCTTTTAAACTTTTGAGGTTTTCTTCGATTTTTTTTATTCAGGAACTTGTTCGTGTTATGCAGATCTTTCACTTACTTGGTTTGAGTTAAACCAAGATATTTTATATTACTCATGGCTATTGTAAGGAGCGTTGTTTCCCTAATTTCTTTGTCATTCCAGTTATCAGTTGTATAAAGTGTGGCAACTGATTTATTTGAGTTAAGTTTGTATCACGCCATTTTGTTGAAATTGTTTATCATCTATAAGAGTTCTCCAGTAAAATTTTGGGGGTTGCTTATGTATACTATCATACCTGCAAATGGCAATACTTCCTTTTCACTTTCTTTTTTCCCTTTCTTTCTTTCTTTCTTTCTTTCTTTCTTTCTTTCTTTCTTTCTTTCTTTCTTTCTTTCTTTCTTTCATTCTTTCTTTCTTTCTTTTTTTATCCTTTTCAATTTCTATCCCCTTGATCTCCATTAGTTGTGTTATTGCTCTGGCTAGGTCTTCAAGTACTATATTGAATAGCTAGAGAGAGGGTGAGAAGCCATGACTTGTCCCTGATTTTAGTGTCATTGCTTTAAGTTTCTCTCCATTTAGCCTGATGTTGTCTATTAGCTTGTTGTATATTGTTTCGATTATGTTTAGGTATAGGCCTTGTGTTTTTGAACTCTCTAATACATTTTAATGTGAAGGGATGTTAAATATTCTCAAAGATTTTTTTCAGCATCTAATGAGATGATTGCGTGATTTTTTTTCTTTCAGTTTGTTTATGTGGTGGATTACGTTGATGAATTTTTGTATAGTGAAGCATTGCTGCATCCCTGGGATGCAGCCTATTTGATCATGGAGGATGATGTTTTTGATGTGTTCCTAGATTCAGTTTGCAAGTATTTTATTGAATACTTTTTCATCAATATTAATAAGTGAAATTGGTCTGAAATTCTTTCTTTGTTGGGTCTTTGTGTGGTTTAAGTATCAGGGTGACTGTGACTTTAGAGGATGAGTTTGGCAGTGTACCTTGTGTTTTCATTTTTTGGAATAGTTTTAGGAGTATTGGTATTATCTCCTCCTCCTCCTCCTCCTCCTCCTCCTCCTCCTCCTCCTCCTTCTTTTATTTTTTTATTTTTTGGATAGTCTGATAGAATTCTGCACTAAAACCATCTGTCCTTGGGCTCCTTTTGGTTAAAAGACTTTTAATAACTGTTTCTATTTCTTTAGGAGTTACAGGGCTATTTAAATAGTTTACCTGATCTTGATATAACTTTTGTAAGTGGTATCTGTCTTAAAATTTGTTCAATTCCTTGCAATTTTTCAATTTTTTGGAATATAGGCTTTTGAAGTAAGACCTAATGATTCTTTGAATTTCTTCAGTGTCTGTTGTTATATCTCCCTTTTCTCTTCTGACTTTGTTTATTTGTATACTGTCTCTCTGTCTTTTGCTTAGTTTGGCTAAGGGTTAGTTTATCTTGCTAATTTTCTCCAAGGACCAGCTCTTGGTTTTATCAATTCTTTGTACTGTTTTCCTTGTTTCTAACTGATTGATTTCAGCCCTGATGTTGATTATTTTCGGCTTTCTACTCCTCTCTGCTGTGCTTGCTTTTCTTCTTCTTCTAGATCTTTCAGGTGTACTTTCTAAGTTGCTACTATGAGAACTTTCTAATTTCTTTATGGAAGGACTTAGTGTTATGAACTTTTTTTCAGGCATTATTTTAAAGCCTGCTTACTACACAGATATAGACACTCCTTAGTTTAAGATACTTATGTCAAAGTTAATTCTTTGCAATTCCTGTAACCAGGAGTGTAACTCAATCAACTGTAAACATATCTACTGAGTAGCTAAAAATGACAATTATTGGTCGTTTGTTGCTTTATGTATGTATTTTATTCAATAACTGGTTATTAATATTGATTGAAGTATTTTTAATTGATATTAAACATACAATGACAAGTGAAACTCACATGCCCCACTCATCTAGAGATCTTACAGAGACCAGATTAGCCAAATAGTGCTCTAGAAAGAAATCAATGGAGTGAATATTCTCATAATGCAGAGAACTTGGCTTCTTCAAAGAAATGACATATATCTGTGTGTCTAAAGCTGTTTGAGCAGATTTAGGGAACACAAACTTGGGCTGTACAGGTAGAAGAGTAGAAACAAAGTGTTGAGTATCAGAATCACGGCCACTTCTTACTCTAACAACCCAGGAAAGCTTTGTATAGTTTTGTTTCTGGTGTCCTTTATCTCCCTGAATGACATCACCATACATACTGAGACATTAGTTAGCCGCCTACCAATACTTCACTCTCTCTGACAGATACTATCTGACTCATGGCCATATCTGTGTAGAGTCAGCTCCTAGTTTCATTTACTCTCCCACATCACTCCTCTGCAATGACACTAATTTGCCTTGGTCTGTCTACCTCATTTTTGTTTGTTTGTTTTTTTGTTTTTTTTGAGACAGGGTTTCTCTGTATAGCCCTGGCAGTCCTGGAACTCACTTTGTAGACCATGCTGGCCTCGAACTCAGAAATCCGCCTGCCTCTGCTTCCCGAGTGCTGGGATTAAAGGCGTGTGCCACCACGCCCGGCTGGTCTGTCTACCCCTTACAAGTGCTCCTGAATCAGCCTTTCAATTTTCTCTGGCCTCTACATCAAGCAAGTGGAATTTTAAAATGTAATCCAGTGTTTGCATTAATAATTTTAATGATTAAACATTTTTATTAAATCTGGGAAGCATTATTTTTAGGATAACATGTGAGATCCTATAAGATTACTTTTCTCCTCGACTTCGTTGATTCTTGTTCACAGCTTCGTTATTTTGGCTTTCTTCTGTGGATAAGCATAGCACTATTAGAACTATCACTCCATCAACTTTGAGTGCCTTTGTTTCTGTCTGTTTTGTTTTTTTATCTTTTTGAGATTTTGTCATATTTAATCAGTTTGCCATGTTGTTTCTTTTCCCCTGTACATATCAACAAAAGTATTACTTCTTTAAAACCCTCCATGATCACTTGTACTGGCAAGATACAATTGTAATAGGTTATAAGAAAAACAATGTTTTTTTCTTTCTGAACACTTTTTTTCTAAACAGAATAAGGCATTCATGAATGATTAATTGTAATTTCTCTCTCACTTTGGAGAAGTTCAAAGAGAGGAGAGCATAGCATCTTCCAGTGTCCATGAAGCCTGACAACCCCATGGGATTTCTGAATGAATGAGTAACGTGACAAAGCCCTTTGAATGACTCACACTTTAGATATCCTCCCAGACAATTTATTTGAAGAAATGATAGGAGATGAATTGTTCTCAATTTTGTTTCTAGTGATTTATCTTTAGGTTAATACATGTTCTACCCACATTCCCAAGCAAGTTGCATTGACAATAGGAGAAGTCAGCTACATGGCTGCCTTCTCACTTTATCTGAATGTGGAGGTGGGTTAACAGATTGGGGCTTCCCAAGTTAGCAGCCCAGGAACCATATAAGCCAACTCATCCCAAGATGCTGTCAAGTTTTATCTTAATGCCTGAAACAGAATTGCATGTATAGTACTTTAACATCAACCTTTGGACTCTAGAAGGTTCACGCCAATCTATTGTGAAAGCAAATGGATTACAAATGGCAAGAGAAATTTTTGCATACAATGAGCATGTTCAGTATCTTATTAGATGACAGTTTTGTGGGTACACATTTATCAAAATTCCTCAAAGACATACTTAAATTTTTATGGGTATATTGCATCAGTCATGATTCAATAAACATATAAACTTTCTTATACACCATGAAATGTAGATCTACTCTTCTTTTTAACAGTAGTGCCAATTCTAACCAATAGTGTAATTGCTATACTTCCAAGTCTTTCTCACAATATTCATTAACCTTTGAAAATGGGTACTTTACCCAGGAAGCACCTCCAATGTCCCTCATGAAAATCTCCTAAGGGCTTGTCAAAGTCATATTGGAAATGATGCTGTAATAAAAACCGAGCCTTTTAAGGAAGTAGATGTAGACCCTTCATTATTTCATAAGTATGGCGACTGGAAGATGCTAGTTACAAACAGGCATTCTGACTGAGATCCAGTCCTCAGTAAGTTGTCCACAGTTACCTTGTTTGGGATTGTCATTCCTTTTTTTTTCTCTTTACTTTCTGTCAGGTCATGACTCCAATATTGCTGCCTTTGAGAAGTCCTCCCACATCTCTCCACAGAGCACGAGAGATGCTGTTCCATATCTCACATTGCCAGGATCATCCTCATGGTTAGGCATTTTGTATGTTATGTGACTGCTTGATTAGACACTTAGCCATTGTGTGAAGACTCTAAGCCACATGAGAGCAACCTTGGGCTTGAAGCCATCTTCACTTTGAACTCATAATGTGTTCCCCTTAAGTAAACTTTCCATTGCTTCCATTTTCTTCCTTAATATTTCCTTAAGAAATGTTTACTGAAGAACTATCTGATACTAGAGTCTGCTTTTGGTGCTCACACCTGGTCAAGGAACTTTGAACAAAAGAGTCATGATTCCTGTCTCATGGGATTACATTTTTATTTTTAAAAATATTTTAAATATTTATTCTATTTATTTTCTTTTTAAAAAATACTTTTTTTGTTGGGTGGTATTGGTGCACACCTTTAATCTCAACACTTGGAAGGCAGAAGCAGGAATATCTCTGTGAGTCTGCAGCCAGCCTGATGCACAGAGTGAGTTCCATGGCAGCCAGGACTACACAGAGAAACCCTAGCTAGGAAGATGAACAACAAAGAGATAAAAATTATTTCTTTAATTTTTTCAGCTTATATTAGATTTACATCATTTCCCCTTCCCTTTTCTGAATCAAAACCTTCTCATATGGTAATTATTGCTTTCTTGTAGATTCATGGCCTCTTATTTCATTAATTGTGATAGACATGCATGTATGTGTATATATATGAATTTATAAATGTGTAAATACAACATTCTAACAAATAAATGAAATAAATCAAGTTTAAAAAAATCATGTTAAGAGATGGACTTGATGGAATGAAATGAGACATCCCAAATGGCATGGGAAATTCTAGCCAGCAGATGTGATTTTAAACACTAGAACCTATGATGTACTTTCTGGGAAGCTAATCTTGGAGAAAACTTTAATGAAAAGAAGGCAAAGCCACATGGTGCTATTTTATGATAATATGTTAAATAAGGGTAAAGGACTTTCAAGGGTGAAAAAGAACATTCGTGCTTGAAGGCTCCTTCCATGTGCCTGCAGAGAAGGAGCAAAGGGATGAGAAATAGGAGAGGGTATGGCAAGTAGGCATCTCCAGCAGGGTTAGCCACTGTGAGGTGACTGAAACAAGCATTTCCCAGAAAAATACGATGGAGAGTGGTGGAAGGAATTGATACAATTTGAATTCTATTTAAATAGAAGCTTTCCTTCCACCTAGCACTTCCATGAAGGGCATAATGCTGACTCCACAAGCTGTGGAGTTAAGGCAGGAACTTGTGAAGTCAGAGTAACGGTGCTGCAAAACATGTTCACAGGAAGCTGCAGATGCTATGCTTACACTTACATGTGCCTGTTTTGTGGTCACCCAGTTTTTCTCCCTGTCTTTTGCTATCCTGTACTCGATCCCTGATGAACATGGGGAGTCTCACTATCTCTCTTCAATCACACAGGGATTATGAAGTTTCAGTGAGACCACAAATTCATACAAGGAAAAAAAAGAGCACTATTCACATGAATGAAAACTTTGCTTTTAAAATAAATATATTTGCTGCCTGAATATATGGATCTTATTGAGAGTTGAGGAAAGATAACAGCATAAGTTGAGAAGAGAAAATGTTTTGTATAAAACTGAGAATTACTGGAGTTCTTGAGGAGCAACTATGTAGCCTCTCTCCAAATCGTGTTGACATTGTACCCTGTTCCTATTCCATCCTGAAAGAATCAATTTAAATGGATGGCAGAAGTATATTGTTTACATGGGTATTGCATTGACTTGTAGTAAATTACTACACATGCACAAATTTGTGAATTAAAGTCTAAAAGAGGCTAAGCATATACCATAGTGGTTAAGAGTGTTTGGTGTGCAACTTGAGTTTGGACCCAGCACACAAGTAACAAGCTATATGCTATATAAGTATTAGGTTCTTGCCCTGACCTGTAATCCCAGCATTATGGAGTATGGAGACAAGAGGCTTACTTGGATTGCCAACCAGTCAACACACTCAAATTCCTTATTCAAGGAGAAACCCCATCTCAAAGAATTAAGGCAGAATGATAAAAATAGAGAAGTCCGATGGATGCTCTCCTCTGGTCTTCACATGATCAGTGGCTCTGGGTGACACAGAGGTACACACACACACACACACACACACACACACACACACACACACACAGAGAGAGAGAGAGAGAGAGAGAGAGAGAGAGAGAGAGAGAGAGAGAGAGAATAGAGGTTGCAGCTCAGTAGAAAAAATACTTGCCTACATGTGAAAGTCTCTGGGATGCTCGTACCCCACAGTACTATAAACAAACAACGTCAACCATCTCCAAAAAAAAACTCTGAAAAGAGATTTTAGGATCACATTTGGTAGAGAAGCCTTCTAATTGTCAGATGCTGAGTTTAATGCATTTAGGTAACTTGGTTAAGAAGGATATGATAGTTGAAACTGACATCATTGATCAAAATACAAAGGGAAGACTATTGAAAATCACCATAAAATGCAACATACATCCTCATTTCATCTCATTTCATTTTCTTTTCCTACTAGGTTCAATATTCCATCCACCAATATCATGAAAAGTTCTTTGTGCTGTATGCAAACCTATCACAGATAAATTAAAAAAGCACGAGAGAAAAGCAAGAGTTATTGGTGGCTTTCAGGATGAGATTGGAAATAGGAGTGGTACTTGAGAAAGACAGGACTGAGGAGCAACTCTGGTGAACTGAACAGAGGAAGCATAATGGGTTGGTCTTCAAGACCCCAGCACTGCCATGCTCATCTTCCTCCAAGACTTCAGTCTTCTCTTGAACACATTAGGTCACTCTTGGGGAATGTGTCTGTCAAGTGGGTTGCTATTGCTGCTAAGGACTCTGCTCTGTTCCCTGACACACCAGTGTGAAAGGGCTGTACTCAGCAATTTAAGCACACTGTATTCCAGAAAAGCAATGGTGACCACAGAAGAGAGACAGACATTTGAAGGAAAATAAGAAGTCTAGCTTTTAATTCAGCAACACAGGATATACGACTCAAAAATTTTCCAATGGAAAACATTTTAAAAATCTGGAAACTATTGAAACGTTTTCACATAGCTTTAGAAATTAAGAACATAGTTTTTGGAATAAGAATTAAGTCCTCTCTCTACTACATACTGCCATTTTTATTATAAATATGTTATTTTATCTTTTAGAGTCTGTTAATATGTATGTATTGCATACATGAAGAAACCTTGACCTAGCTTTTGCACATAAGCATATGTCATATATAATCTCATTTTTCCCTCATTAGAAAATGAAATACAGCATGGAAAATTCCTAGGAAACACAAAAATATCTATGAAGCCAGGTGTGTAATCCTAAAACTCTAAGAGGATACTTATTTTCTGACTTTGCAGAAAGAGGAATGCAAAGTCAAAGAGCTCGATTGAATTATAGTTGACTGAAACTGGGGCTCAATTCCCAGTGACTTGCTGGGAGCTGCCTTGAGGTCTTTGGATCTGCACAACTTGTGAAACAGAACTGGATGTTCAGGATCTGGCTGTCCTTGATCTGCATGGTTGCCAAACGGGTGTGCCCTTCAAAACACAAATAGAGAGAACGATTTAGCAAGTACACCTAAGTCTTTCTACTTTTTCATCAAAATTTTAATGCTTCTGCACTTTGAAGCATGAGAGAACTTGCAATAAAATCAACCACCATATGGGTTTGAGGAAATAATTAACTAAAATAACAGAAACAAAGAGCCAAAAAACCCCATCAGGATACAGAAACAAAGACACAGCAACAGGAGTGAGAATGGAATGCATGAAGAACAATCTTAAGAATGGTTAAGAGACAGCACTTTCACTATCATTTGGATATTTGGCAGAAGGAAGAGACACGGCAGTCACAACCATCTCATGATTGGAGGAGAGCAAGCTGACCCAAGGAGATGCAATAGTGTGCTCAAATTTAATTCTGATCATCATTTGTACCAGAACATTCTATTTAATTCACTCATTTTCAGGTAGGACATAGTAAATCTAAGCACACAATGTTTTCTTAATCCGAGTACTGTGCATAGAAATCAAAATTAATAAAGGACATTCTAGTCTACTATTTCTTCTCAAGGTCTTAATTATCTAATGAGGTTTATCAGGCTTTTTTGAGAAATGAAAGTATAAAGACAAATGTGTCAAATGACTTAAGATCAAAAAAAAAAAAAAAGAAATAAGGAAAGAAAGATAGAGAAAACATTGAATTTAGTTGCCTTCAACTAATGGAGGGCAACAACAGTTAAGGTGTTTGGAAACCCTTAGCCTGTTGGAAGTCACATCAGTGTTGGGGAGCTGGGACTGAGGGTGAAGGGATCTTAGGTGTTCAGTTACTGGAGCATCATCATTTTTCTGATCTCCATAGTGCCCTTTCTTTATCTCCTTAGACTGTGTGTTGACTTAGTATGGTTCACCTTCTTTCTAAAGACTCCATCATGCTCATCACCCCTCCTCCAGGGGCTCCTTGTTGCTTTTACTCATAAGTCCCTATCATTGACCTGCATGTTCTCCAGGTACACTGAGCTCAGAGATAGACCAGATGATGAGCTTTCCAATGACAGTAATGATGAACACATGACTGGCATGGGTCAAATTCTCATGAAAAACAGTAATAAATGATACGAAATGGTGTTAAACACATTGCTAAGAGAATCATAGGATGTCTATTTATCACCTCTATCAATTATCTTTAATTATGTATATTTTTAAAAGCATCATGTTATTACTTATACACATGTGTAAGTCTCTCTGTATATGGAAGCATGTGTTCAGGGAGGATAGAGTTTTGGTTGCCTTGGAGCTGAAATCAGTCACTTTTGAAAGACCCTACATGGGAGCTGGGAGCCAAACACAGGTCCTTTGGAGAGCAGTAAGCATTCATAAATTGCTAATCTATCCTTCCAGCCCCATTAGACTATATATCTTAATTTAAGGCATAAGTAGAAGTTTTGTCAAATTTCCTGAGCTGGAGAAACAAACATTGCTCTGAATCACTTAATTGTAAAGTTATGACTTAGTTTTGATTAAACAAGTCAATTACCATAGAACGAAAACATCTCAACTACCCATTGAGTGCTACCCATTAGTGATCATGTTGTGGTCATTTAAACTGATGTTCCTTATCAAAACTCATTTATTTATTTATTTATTTATTTATTTATTTATTTATTCACAACTCCATATTGAATTATTTCTCCTGGATCATGATAGCATCTAGAGTTCACTCAGAAATCTCTCTATTCACAACTTTTTTTTTTTTTAGTGTATAGTCAAAAAAAGAAATCTCACCATTATACTTAGGAACCATGACATTTCTCTAGTGTTTCCAATGCAAAAGGGAGAAATGTGGCTTAGCGAGACAGGGCTACCTGTTGATGGGGGTACAGACAGCAGGTGTCTATGGTACAGGTTGAACTTGTGCTATCATGATATTTTTTTACTCCTCCTTTTACTTCATCTACTTTATTCCTCCTACACTGAAGCCCAGATTGGTCCTGCAAGGATTTGGAATATGACCACAAACGACTGCATGTGTGGAGTTGCTGCCTGAATGAAGACAAGTATCTGGGCACTTGAAACTAGAGGAAAGCTTTTACCTGAAGAGAAGATGGAAACATGAACACACAAGTCAGTGTTTTTAGAAGCTTATCTGGCTTTAGGAGCAAGGCAGGATTATGTGTCTTGGGCATATATTGATTACAATGCCCAAGCCTTATATCCATCCTTAAAAGCTCATGAAAGAGTAAGCTATGTTCTGGGGTAATATAATAGTGGCTTTCTGAGCTGGACACACCCAAATTATGCAATGGAACCAGCAGATATAAGGAACTTTCCCAGCCTAGATGGCAACAGAAGTTGGGAAAGGTCATGATTCTGGAGGTGTACCTAAGAGACATCAACTAATCAAGAGGGAAGTGTTTTAGTTTAGCATGCATCAAAGCTTAATCATTAGTCGCAGCTGCTTCCTCCTAGGTCATTCTCTGCTCTCTAGCAGTGACATATGGCTTAGATATAGGGCACAGAATCTTGGCATGAGGTTCAGGTTCTAGCCTTTTCCTCCTTCCTTATTAATATGGCCATATCAACAACATTCCCAAACCTTCATTTCCCCACTTGTGAAACTTAAAAATAATAATGCTTATCTCTCACAGAGACTATAAATTAGTTATATATCCAGCATTTAAAATGGAGCAGGAACTCATTTCACATCAGGTATTGGTACTATTTTTTCATTGCTAAAATGTTTGTCTTTATATTTCAACATAAGTTCTTAGGACATTATTGAGTGAAAAGAATGGGTGTTCTTGGTATTCAAACCATAAATGTGTGTGACAGAGAAATTTTTAGTGCTTTCTCCATGTGTTAAACTCTGAAAATTCCACTCTTCCTATTACTACTGACTAACTGCGTGTTTGCCTGGTCCTTAGATTTTGTTTTAGGTGTGTGCTGCCCTCTTATCGTATAGGTGGACTTGTACAAAGCAAACTAGAGTTTGGATGTGGAATGCTCTATCAAAGGTCTAGATGTAAAAGACTTAGTTCCTAGCTTAGTGATATTTGGGATGGTTAAAAAAAAATTGAAGGGTAGGGACAGATGGAAAGTCTTCATGCTTAAAGGTATGATTGGAAAGTGATTATGGGATTTTAGTTTGTTCCTTTCTCTTTGTGGACATGAGTTGAGGGGTTCATAGGCCCCTGATGTGATACACTGTGGGGATCTCCAGTCTCTGCTATGGTGTGCCGCTTCACTATTGGCCTAAAGCAATGACACCAGGACACTGGAGATCGAAACCATGAAAACTGAGATCCAAAATTGATGATTTCTTTTTATAACCTGATTATGTCAGGTATTTGTCAAAGGGACAGAAATCTAACAGCAGGTTCCTAGGAGAATGTTGCACAGATCAGACCTCATCACTCCTCACACGTGGCTTCCTCCTTTAGAAGCCTACTGGGATGTTGGCACAGAAAATGATAGCAATATAGGGATTTAATGTAATTTAAGAAACTACAGTTAGAGTAAAGAAGGAACCGAAACCTTACCTGTCTGGTTATATTTATGCATGAGTTCCCCAAATCAAAGAATACAATTATCCAAACACTTGTTTTCTGTATCTATTATGCTATTTTACTTGTAAAGTTTAAGTTAAAATCACCTTAGGAGGACACTTTTGAAGGTTGCTGTCCAGGATCGTCTTCAACTTCCATAAAACTTCTTGAAAAAGAGAAGAGAGTAAGCAAGAGTTAGGTAGACTTACGGGAATGTTAATATTACCTCACCTACCACACTATCTCAATTTTCCTTTACTTTCTTAATTTTTTTAAATTAAAATTTTTATTTTTTATGGTTTTTTTGAAATGGAGTCTCACTTGTTCCATAAGCTGGCTTCATACTTGTGATCCTCCTGCCTCATCATCTCAAGTAATCTGGGTTACAGGCCTGTGCTGCTGTGCTCAAAACTAACCCTGCTAACAAAAGCTGAGGCATAACTTTCTTCTCCAGATCTTCCTACATTACAGCGAAGTAAGACCCAACATCTTAACAATAGTTTATAGTTCTCACTCAGAATGGCTCAAGAATAAACTATCTCTTATTCCCTTTAAGATGAGAGCTGCTGTTTGCATTGACAGTACAAAGTACTATGAATTCCAAGTTGCAAAACAATACAAAAATGAAGAAATAAGCAAGCCAACAAAAAACTAGATTTTGTAATTCTAAGAGTCTATAACTTCTTTCTGGAGCTTGTTTCTACATTGGATTTTAGGAAGTGATTAGGTTTGATGAATAATTAAAGAATTATGGGTTTCAGACTAAACACTGCTGGCAGAGGAAGAAAAAGCTCACACAAAGGCTTTGAGGTTTCATACAAATACCATCCATGGTTCAGGCTTAGGTGGCTAGTGGGAGGGAACAGTAGATATAACAGAAAGTATAAGTTCATCAAGGATGGACCTTCATCATCAGGCCTAGGCATGTGTTCTGCTCGAAGGAAGGGAAGATTTATGAAAGGATTTCAGGAATGATAATGAATGAGCAAATTTGTGGGAATTTTTTTTGATAATGAGTAGATTTGCACACATACACGCACATATAAAACACACACATGTATGTGTGTATGTGTGTGAGTTCAGCTGTTTGCATTTGAATGTATGAAGTTTTGGAACAATAGGCAAGTCAGCTCCCATTGTTCCAACAAACCTTAAAAGCAAATGGAGAGAGAAACCACGTTTCTTCAGTTTCTTCAGAGGATATCTGTATGTAGTACATGTTATGAACCTGACACCCTATTCAGGCATCTGATATATTGGGATGAATAAAGCATATTTTTCACACTGAGAATTCCCCAACAGTTCTTCCATTCCCTTCGAGTCAAATCTCACTAGGTCCTTCAAGACCTATGATATAGTTCACATCGGCCACAAACATTTTGCTATAGGTATTAGTCCCATCACATACTCTGGAAGTTGACTTTAATATTCACACAGAATTTATCTTGCTAGTCATTTGTAATTGTCACTGCATGAGCTCATGTTGTCTAACCTTAAAGACTGAAGATTTGTTGAGAAGCAATTTATGCTCTGTATCTGGTTCTTAACAAGTTTCAAGTCAACTTTTCACATAATCAAACCCTAGCAATGCATTTTTGGAAGCTTCTTCTTATGCTGCACATCAACAGCACCCATGGTCTTCCTTTGTAAATGGACTTTGTGATGTTTTACATCCTGACTCTACCCTCATCTAGACTTATTCTCGTGGACAAGGAATACTTTGCCTTTAAACAAAGACTCTTCAGCTTTCCATATTCAGTTTGCAATACATGGAGTTCAGGTATAATCTCTAAGATATTTACTGATTGCCTGACATCCATAGAAAAGATGCTATGATAGAATATTAGAATAGAGAGATTCATCTGATTTCCTTTGTTCATTAAGCGCCATGATTTAAAACAATTTTATAATGCTGTAATAGTACACAATCTCAAAGCAAAGTGACAGAGGACAGTGAGTAAGGAAGGAGAGGATAATAACAATATGATAAGATGGTTTTCTAAGAAGGAGAGTAGAGATAAGTTACAGGACCAAACTGTGGCCATGAGCAGTACGTAGAACATTTCAGGTTCAAGGGAGAACTTAAGCAACACTTAGGTCTGACCTCATCCAAAGCTCTAGTAGCACAAAGAAGGATCAGCTCTGCATATGATAAGTATATAGACAAGAAGGTAACATTTCTGAGCTTAGACCTTACAGGTTCCAAATGGAACAGAGAGCAAACTTACAATGGCATATTTTTACATTTTGTATAAGGGGACTTCTCTAGTGAAAGAGAGCAAAGGAGTAATTATTCTGCCTCCTTGCTCTGGTATGTTTTCCATGTGACATTATTAGTTATTTTTTATTTTGCATTCATTGGATGTTTTATTTATTAGTTTTCTTATTACTTTCCTTCTTGCTTCTGTTAATAATCATGAGAAGGCAACAGATGCAAATAAAACTTCCACAAAGGGAAATGTAATAAGAAAATAAAATTATTTTTGTTATTTTACAATGTGTGGAGAAAAATCATTTGCAGAACATCATACAACCAAATGCATTCATTTAAGCATATCAAAGATTACTAGATGATCCTTTATACTTCAATTACTCCTTTATAATGGATCTTCATTTATTGTAAGTTGAGTATAAGAAGCCAAGGATACTCCAGGATAATCTGTATTTAACTAAAATATGTATTAACTAAAATCTGTATTTAACTAAAATATGAACATAATTTTCAGGTTTCATAGAACTTTAGAGCCCAGCTATGTAGTTGAGCACCTGGTTAGGTGTGGCTTTCATATCAGGGTTACTCAGAAAGCTTTTTAAAATATGTGAGTCCTTATCCTTGGTTTTTGGTACATATGCTATGGAATGTAGGAAGACTAATTCAAACAATTCTCCACCGACTTTTGAACTGGTAGATAATAAAGCAGAGTTTTCTCAAACTCTGCTTAGGTGTCTATGTATACAAAAATTTAAAAACAGCACCTTTCAGGGGCACAGAGTGAAAGAAGTATGAAGAATAAGGAGAGGTCATGTGAGATCCAAGCTCTGTCAAATCCAAGGAGCATTAGAAAGCAGGCTGAGAACATTAGAAGGACTCTGGGCTGGATCATCTTTCATGGTGGCCAACACACTGATCCTAAGAGTTCTGCAGCTCGTGTCCAGTGAGAGATAATCAGTGACATTATCTATCCTCTATGAGCTACTCACACTCAAAACCAAGCACAGCACTCATAACATTCATCATCAGGAACAAAGTTTGTCTTCCAAGTTTTGGTTCTGCATCCTTCTGCCTTCTTATTATGGCCTTGAGATTTTAAAGCATTATGATAAAGATATCAACGAAGCACTCTCATACCAGAAAAGTTTAGGGCAATTCATTCATATATAAAATGTAAATTAAGGTAGGGGGACTTTTAAAAAAAAATGTAATGAACGCATTTGCTCCATTTCACTGGTTTTCAGGAGTGTGATCATTATCTACAATAAAGCTGGCAAAACAAAGTTTGTCTCAGTGCTTACGATCCCCTGGACATGGAGCGAAGGATGAAGTCCACTGCATTTTCAATGATTTCTGAACCCAGGATGCTTAAGAATTTGGGGAAGCCTGGTTCTGGATTTTTACTAGAGTCATCGGGCTTGCTGTCTGGGTTGTCATTTTCATGTGGGTTGTCATCTGTAAATAAAAAATAAACAGAAAAAAGTCAGATGTGATTCTTAGCAACAAGAATGGAAAATCTATTTCTCATCACATAGGAGCTCTTGAGCTCCTGGCTATTCACCTGGTACTGAGTTATGCCATCAGTTACATCTTCCAGTCTTTACAGCATTATCTCATTTAATGCTATTCTCAAAACAGTTTCTGTTTACCAGCTCGTTCTTGGACTGGGGTGTATACTGGCATCAGTCAGCCTATTAGAGTGAGGTGTTAAAGAAAACTGACTTTTCTCAGAAACATCAAATGGTATGAGTTCCTCTGCCAGTGTTGGGTGTAATGTCAGGCTGTTCCCTTCTATGCTGAGATTTTACTTTGCAGGGATTGTAAAGGTCTTGTGCATGCTGTCACAACTCTTGTGAGTTCATGTGCATCTTTCTTTGTGTGTATGAAATCAATGTTTTCTGATGTTATCAACCACTCCTGGCTTTTTACAATCTTTCCAACTCCTCTTCCATGAAAGTCCTTGAAACTTGGGGAACAATTATGTGATATGAATGTCCAGTTTAGGGGTGAACACTCCACTGTCTTGTTCTCTGCATGTTGACAAGTCAAAGGGTGTCTCTGTGTGAATTGCTATCTGCTACAAGTAGAGGCTTCTCTGAAGAGGATGGAGATAGGTTCTCATCTACAGGTTCAACAATTAGTCTGTACAGTTAAGGAGATAACCAATGTAGCTAATGTCAGTTCCAGGCTAGAGATACAGAAAGCATAGATGCTCGAAGTCACGAGTGTTTCCATGTGGTTCCTGTGCCAGTGGTAATGGAAATAAAGAAAATAAAATCTTGCTGGGTAGTTTCCCTGAGCACATTTCTCTAACTGAAAGTTCACATATATTGGGTTTCTTTAACATCACAATTCTATGAGGTATGAAAATTACTAAGCCAAATGAAAGTTGAAGAAATAAAGTTAGACAGAGATTTCAAAGCTGCTTCTTTGAGAAAAAAAATACCAGGATGTAGAAATATAATCAAACACCATGTTTGTCTGATATCAAAATCTAGATTTTTTATAGTATTCTGTGATAAACTGTGTTGCTTGTAGAAAGAGTATGCAACTTGTACTTTTTTATGATAGCGAACAGAAGATAAATGATAAATAGTTTTGTCATTTTTATATCATTTATTTGGTTTACAAACAATGGTTTTACAAATGCCATATAACTTTTCTCCCTGAGTAATGATTTAAGATATGCAATTTTTATCTTAGTGGATGGAGAAACTGAAATGTTTGGGGATCAGAAGGCTGTGCAATAGAAAGAGAAAGCAGCAAGTCAAAGGATGACTATAGTACTTCATCAGCCATGATGGAGTGTGTCCCTTGGATGTTAATGGTGGTCACTTTCATGAGGTGAAAAGGCCTTGAAGAGTGGCATAAACTACAGCGTGTTGCCTTCTCTCTGAATCCTAATAATAGGATGAGGTAGGACCTTTCCTTTTTCATTTTATTAACAGAACTATAGTATGGCCAGACTCTATATAAAATTATTTGATGCCTTGTTCATTTTTAGTTAAATATCAAATTATTTTTAGGATAAGACTGATAAATGTTACATAGGATCAAATTACATTGACAATAGTTCATTGCTTATTTGAAAACACAAATGTATAAGAAAATCAGTGGCAAATTATTTTTTGCTGAAGCAACTACAAGTGCTAGAAAAAGGAATTTTTTAAAAAGTCCATTTATTTGGTATGATCTCCTTTTTTAAAAGCTAAAGAATCTATCTTGTTCCTCATTCTCAAAGTTTGTAAAATTTAAGATCAATACTAAGCATTGTTTGTATAAAGAACATTTTTTAAGACACACAACAGTGTCCTGTATCTATCCTGCATGCTCACTACAGGTTTTGATTCATAAAGTCTCAACTCCTTAACACTTCAGCTGTAACCTCATTTGAATGATGTATAGTCACCCCTATTCCCAGGCTGGTAAACAATAAAAAATGTGTAATCTGAGTTATATTCAAAAATATAAACTATTAGTAAAAATGTCATTAGATTCTTAAAGCATTTACAATTTACTATGGCATAAAGAAATATTTCACAAACTGCTTATTCTGAGGATTATAACAGACAATAATCAACTATTTATCTAGCAGTTGAGTTACTCATTTAGAACACATTTTCCTTTGGTTTGATTTCTTTCAGAGTGGAGTATATACATAGCTTTTTCACTTAAGAATTAAAATAAAGATGGTGACTCTCACATAGAGGTAACAAAGTGCCCAGAATGGGTTTATTTTGACTGTGAGAAGCAGCAGATTCCTTTTGTGGAGTTTCTGACACGCAGTGCTGTCATAGTAGATCCTCACAGACTGTATCCTTATCCTCCTCCAAGATGGGGCCACAGTCTCCAGAGGAGAATTGAGATGCTCTGGGAAATTAAACAATTTACCTAAAGTCACTCAGAAAAAAGTGACTGAGCTAGTGTATGAATTCCATCTAACTCCAGGACACATGGTCTTGATGTTGCATTGCATTGTTATCCAAGGTTACCAGCTACGTGTAAAGCAAAATTTTCCCACATAAATATGAGCCCCTCCCTGTCAATACAATAACAGTTTTACTCACTCTTAATGTCCTACTAAATACTAGCTTTTCAACATCCTGGAGCTAGAGCTTAGGGTATGGAAAGCTGGGGGCTAGTCTCAGTCTTTGGGCCACATGCATATTCATTGGTGTGTGTTGTGCAACATGGGTTAAGGTTCTACAATCTTATTTTTCTTTTGTTTTTCAGCAAAATAATAGTCATGTATTTTTACAAATTATACTTAACCACTGTCTTTTAGTTTTTTCATTGGAATGTTGTAAGGATGAAAAGTATTATATATATTGCTCATGTATTCATGTGTATATAGATATATAAACATAGTATATATACCTCCTCTCAGAGATTCAGACCCAAAGTAAGTTAATAGCAATTTACCTATGGCACTATTAGTGCTATTATTAATAACAGCAGCACAGTTATAGTATCTTCATTTTCCTTTAACATTTTAGAATATTATGAGAATGCAAAATGCTATTAGAATGCCCAGAAATCTCAACTCACAATGTCCATAATTAAGTATTTCCTCTTTTAAAATATAATAAAGAGCAGGTTTTATTTACATTTAATAATCGGCTGACTTTCTTAACTGAATGTGACTATAAAATTCTGAGTAAATACAAGAAGTATATAGTATTCTACATTGTACAAAGTGATTATAAAGGTATATTCATTTCATCTGGTAACATCAAAATTATGTTTTCTTTTTAAGATTTATTTATTTATATTATGTATATAAGTGCCCTATCTGCATGTACACCTATATGCTAGAAGAGAGCATCAGATCTAGATCACACTGAGAATTGAACTCAGGACTTCTGGGAGAGCAGACAGTGCTCTTAACCACTAAGCCATCTCTCTAGCCCCTGATCGTGTTATTTTATAGGAAAGGAAATTAACATTTAAAACTGTCCTTATTTAACCAGTTTCAGAGGTTATGGGGTGAACCAACAATTGTCTTTACAACATAAATCTCACCCTTCCCATCACTCTGTTGATAACTTCAGAAGCAGAGTTGACACAGACATTCCCGCGTGCCCTATTCCATAATTTTTTTGCATTGTTCATCTGGGTTTCATATTGGACATCTGGAGCTTGAGTTATGCTAGTTTGCACGTGAAGGTGCCTGGTGCCAAGTGGCTACACATCCTGCTTTCTGCAATACCCTGAACACAGGCAAGTCAAGAATTCACAGTCTTCAGTAGACAAAATGTTGAATTGCTAAATGAGAATGCTGCATGTGCTCTCAGTCCTCTATGTGCCTCCTGGGACACAAATGAAACATGTGCTTAGTCGCAGTGGAAATAATCCAGGAACTTAAAGTTCACAATTAGAGACATTTTCACTTATGCCTGTACAAAAAATGCTTGCCCTCTGAAAGCTTAGTTTACTAATCTATACCAAGCAAGGACAATGAGAAAATAGGATGCTTATTTAGAAGGATTATTATGAGAGCCTATTAAGTTTATACATGATTTCAGAATGGGAAAGAAAACCAGAAAGATTAAGGAAGTTATGGAGGTCTGGGTAAATTATATAGAGTGTGGAAAGGATCAGACTTAAAATACACACACACACACACACACACACACACACACACACACACACACACACACACCAAATTTCAATATGTTGATGTCTAACTTTTATTTAAATCAATGGGGTTCTCTTATTAATCTGTTTTTTGGTCTTATGTTATAATTACTGCCTTAAAATAATCATGTAACATTATTTCTAAACTGTATAATATATTTAAAATATCATATGTGTTTAATGAAAGTTTATATAAATTTCATGTTTTGGGTTAGGTTTTATTTAAACATTAAACAGTAGTTAAAAATACCAAGCCGGTGTAACTGAACTTCTGAGTGTTCAACCACCTAATGTGGAGGCCGATAATAATGTGGACAGAAAAATATAAAGTGACAATACTAGTTCTCAGGGAACATCTCAGGACATGTCCTGTAGCTCTGAAGAGTCACTTGTCCTGTTGCTCAGGGAGGCAATGGAGACAAAACTGAATGTGATATAGCCACTGTCTAGTCTACAAACAGGAGGATCAACGCAGAAGAAAAACCTGCCTTAGTGCCTCCAAATGAAGCCATAGTCAAGCAAGGCCTTTGATGTTTGATCAGAAAAGGAGACAAATGGTACAAGAAAAGCCAAAGGAGACAGGACAGGAGTTCCTCTGGATCCCAAGAGACCACTGAGGATCAGAACCTCAACTGACCTTGGTTACAAAATGAAAATGATTAATTTGGGTCATTGGCATGGTCTTAAACACCTGACTGGAAAGTACAGTTGAAGACTAAGATGTATGTTGGTTAATTGTCCAAGGAATCACACTCATTGATATTAAGCTCAAGTGTACATAAAGTGTTGCTTAGGCAGCCATTTCTCACTCATGCTTTTCGTCCTAGTAAGAAAATTGCTACACAAGATGAACGACATCAGGATATTGGTTCAATTTGGCACTGCACTTTCTACTTGCAGCCCAGAGAGATGGGACCATTGTTGTGTTCAAATGAAAATCATGTGATAGATAAGTTTCTTCTTTGTCTCCCCCCTCTAGAACCCATCTGGGCAGGATCTCACACTGTGCTTCAATACACTCCAACAGCTACTGAAACACCTGAAAAGTGCATCCTGAGTTCATCACTCTTGAGACCAATCTGTAGGCCAAAAGAAATACTTAAAAGAAAAACAAGACTAATGTATGCATGCTCTTGTGGGCCCAACAAGATATTCCAGTGGGCTTTGATTTGGGTATTTTTTAAATACCCTCTCTTTTGGCTTCTCCTGATTATTTGTCTAGAGCTTGTAATGCTAATATCTTGTCTTTACTTCTCTTTCACATCTATTTCAAGGCAATAGTCAAGGACTTCCTTTGTTCCATATACCTAGCTTTTATGAAATCATCAGTACCTGTTCGGGTCTTTCTGAAAGACCCACTGAACTGCTACTCAAACTGCTGTGCCCAACATAATCTTTCACTATAAGAAGTCAGATTGGTCATTGCCATACTTTCATAAAATCATTTAACTTACTTCTTATGAAGGGTGAATAGTGAGAATAGGAGGTAAAAAATTGGCTAAGCAGCTTAGGGTAAAAACAAACAAACAGACAGACAAAAACTCCAAACCTAGTTATGCTCAGTTCTTTCTCCACTAAAAGTAAGAAATGTATTTGGATTACTTAGCAACCCTGTATTTGCCAGAGACCAAATATTCCAGAGGGGTTTTGGGGGAGGGGTGTCTCTGGTACCTGATATGGTCCCTAAATGATTTCAAGGTTAGTGGAGAGTATCAAAAAAGCAATAAAGGCCCGTGAATGTAAGACACCTATGCTGAAGAGAATAGATATCTGGCTCGGTGAAGATCTATCATTCCACTTGTGCCAGGTTAGTCACCTGGCTAAAGTACTACCCCTCACAAAAGAAGGAAGGTGAGCTTACCTTAAGCTATGCCGAAAAGATAGGTGTAATACTATCACCTTAATGAGATTCTGTACCTTTCCCTTCCAGAATTCCCACCCCTAGCACAGTAGCTTACTAGGTTGCAGCCAGGCAGCTTGGTGAGTCTGCTAGATTGTCTGAACTACTCAGAAAGCGTAACTTGTCATCTTGTTCTATCTCTACATTAAGCATGCACCTTCCCGAATCACTTTAGAGTTTTCTGATACTGAGTACCTTCTTAATATATTAAGTCTCCTCCCTGCCATGTGTCTGTCTGCTACCACATGTCTAATAGCTCAAATAGCATTACTTATTTTTCTGTAGCCAAGAAGCAGCTGAGATGTACAAACTGCCTGAGGTGTTTTTCTTAAACGCTAATAATTCTGTCCTCAAACTTAAAAAAAAAAATATTGTGCACGATAACAATAGTGTTTAATAGTCTTTGGTGATTATTATTAACCAGGCACTATTATAAACTGTTGTCTCTTTAATTTTATTTTTTATAAATTTGTGAGACCATTCCCTTATTTGTTTGACATCTACATGTATTAAATATCATACCTTAATCTACATTTCTCTTTAATGATCTTTATCATAAATTGAACATTATTAGTTATCATCATCAAAACACCCCACAGACATTTCTCAAAGAATGTAATATAATAAAATAGTGTCACCTTATCATTTAAAATTATAAGAAAGGACTCTTCAAATATCATACATTTTTTTGAGAATGGAGAATACCACAAAAACTAAGCTTAATAAAACTGCTTTCTGTATTAGATGTGTTTCCAACAGCCCAGCCCAGTGTTCTTTCTGCAGCGCCAAATGCCCCTCCCCTTTAGTGTTCTGGATCAGTGCCAGCTTCCACCCATCACGACCAACTATGGCCAAGTTTCTGGGCTGTGATCACAAACACTTACCTGCCTGGCATGTCAGGATTAGGGCACTCAGTCCCAGGACAACCATCAGGCGGAGAACTGAGACAGCCATTCCTGTTGTCTTGGGTATTGGTGCAGATAAGTTGCCAAGGTGCACCTAAAGGTTTGCTCAATTTATAGGACAGTTGTGATGACATCACCTGCTGTGAAATGTAGGCAGTTGCACAAGACATCTACATGGCTCGCTCTGACATCTCTACCAATGAGCTCTGCCCTGTCTTTCAAAATCAAAGCAGTTGAGTTTAATTTTTTTCTCAATATTCTCCATTTTCTCTTGTTCTACTTCTAATAGGCTCCCATCAATTTTCCTATAACATTCCTATCAAGTTCCATAGTCGATAGCACTCTCATAACTCCTCATTTACATTCATGTAAACATTAAAAGTTAGGGTTTGCATATGTGGCAGAACATGTGATTTTGTCTTTATAGACTAGAGCACCTTATTTTTTAAATTTTTTATTAGATATTCTCTTTATTTACATTTCAAGTGTTATCCCCTTTGCTAGTTTCCCCCTCCAAAACTCCTCTATCCCCTTCCCCCTCCCCCTGCTCCCCAATCCACCCACTCCCATTCCTGGCCCTGGCATTCCCCTATACTGGAGCATAGAACCTTCACAGGACCAAGGGCCTCTCCTCCCGTTGATGACTGACTAGGCAATCCTCTGCTACATATGCAGCTAGAGCCAAGAGTCCTACCATGTGTTTTCTTTGATTGGTGGTTTAGTCCCTGGGAGCTCTGGAGGTACTGTTTTTTTTTTTTTTCATATTAATGTTCCTCCCATGGGGTTACAAACCCCTTCAGCTTCTTGGGTACTTTCTCTATCTCCTTCATTGGGGACCCTGTGTTAAAGTACCTTATTAATACAATATTCTCCAGCTTTTTCAACACTGCAGAAACTATATAATTTCTTTTCCTTGGAGGCTAATAATATATTTTCATTTCCTAGGTAGCACATACACTCTTTTGAGTATATCCCAAGAAGAGTACAGTTAAGCTGTATGATAACTCTACTTCTCATTTTGTTGAGGAACCTCCATATTGGTTGCATTAGTTTGCACTCCCACCAACAATGGATAATAATTCCTCTTTCTCATCAGTCACTGTTGTCATTTGTTGTCCTGGTCATAGGCAAACTAATTTTGATGAGATAGACTATCAACGTAGTTCACATTTGCATTTTCCTTACGGTTGAGGATGCTGAATATTTAAAATACGTATCATTGGTATTTGTGTTTCATCTACTCAGATCTATCTATTCATCAGCCTATGTTTTAAATGACAGCTTTGTGATTTAGGTGTGATTTTTGCAATTCTTTATATATTCTGGATATCAGTTTCATGTCTGAGTTGTAGCTGGCAAATGTATCTAACATTGTGTAGGCTGGCTGTTTGTGTTGATAGTAGTTTCCTTACTGTGCAGAAACATTTTAATCTCATGTAATCCCATATGCTAATACTTAAAAGAGACATTTCCTATACTATTTAAGTCTGGTCCAGAAAGTCCTTGCCTCTACCTACAACCTCAAGTGAAATTCCTCCGTTTTCTGCTAAAAGAATCAGCATTTTTGATTTTTGGCTAATGCACTTGATTCATTTTAATTGCTTTTTTTTGTATTCTGCACAGAATGAGAGATGTGGATCTAAGTTTGTAGAAACATGTTTTTATGAGCACCATTTGTTAAAGAGACTTTATAGATACAATGCAATTGTCTTCAAAATGTCTATGATCTTACATAACTAGAAAAAAATGCAAGAATTTGCTGGGAAACAGAAAAGACTATGCATTGAGAAAGCATTTTTAATTCATTGCTAATTTTTAAATAGTAGTTTTGTTCATTCTCTAAGAATTTCATGTTATATTTTAATCATATTATTTCTTCCACTCCAGATCCTCCCCCACACCCTTGCCCATTCAACTTCATGTTCTTTCTCTTTCTTGAATAAATACAAACTAGCAAGCAAACAAAACGAGCATGAACTCCAATTTTTGTTGGCTGACTGCTCCTGGGCAAGGAGGCTTGTCTAGGAGTACAGTTGATATACTTACTGTGACTCCACTGAAGAAATCTGATTTTCCATTTCCCACTATCAATCAATTACAAATAGCTTCTCTTAAGCTGAATGAATATCACAAGAAGTATCATAATATCTGACTTGAAAACATGCTTTTGAGCTGATAAATTCAGCTTCCTCCTGACACAAAAATGCACATATAGACAAATGGTAGAAGACCCAGAGATAAGAATAAACTTCTTTCTCTACCAAACTTTACAAAGTCACCAAGAATATACATTGTATAAAATAAAGGTTTTTCAGATAAGGAAAAAATTCTAATGTGTACCTATCTACAACACTGAAGTACATCTTTGAGGTAAAGTTTCAATGTCAATCAACAGATACTACATAAATTATTAAGCAACAAGTAAAACACCATGCTAACAATGTGTTCTATGCACCCATTTGTGCACCGGATTCTCTCTCCATGCTTGGAGATGACTTCTCATTCATAGGTGGGCATGTTCTCTCAGATCATCTTTCTTTGTCTCTGTTCATACTCTTTCTTATTGCTGGAATAACATCCCCATCTCCTCTCCCTGGAACATTACAATTTCTTCCTTGGGCTTGGGTCCAATGCCCACATTCTGTGTAATTATTATGAAATCCATTGTACCTCACTCTAGGTGGACCTTCTTTCTTCTTTAACTGTCCTTAGAACCTTTAATTTCATTGCCCAAGAGTTAGTTAATGACTTTAATTGTTCTCTCTTCATACATCCTGTGAATCTATCTATCTATCTATCTATCTATCTATCTATCTATCTATCTATCTATCTATCTATCTCTATCAACATATCTTCTGCTAAATTATCTAAAGTTATCTAAAAATTGTCAAAAAGTATATTAAAGCACACAAGGTCTTTCCATCTATTCCTCTCAAAGACCTGACACTCATCCTCCTTAAAGTTTGCTCTGCAGACAGTCTCTACTATCAGGAAGCCTGCCTTAAGGTAGCCTCATGGACTTGAGACTAAAGGAAGGACCATCCAGAGACTGTCCCAACCAGGGATCCATCCCATAAACAACCACCAAACCCAGACACTATTGCATATCCCAACAAGATTTTGCTGACAGGACCCTGATATAGCTGTCTCCTGTGATGCTATGCCAATTCCAGGAAAACACAGAAGTGGATTCTCACAGTCAACTTTTGGATGGAACACAGGGTCCCCTATGAAGGAGCTAGAGAAAGTACCCAAGGAGCTGAAGGGGTCTGCAACCCTATAAAAGGAACAACAATATGAACTAATCAGTAGCCTCAGAGCTCATGTCTCTAACTGCATATGTAGCAGATGATGGCTTAGTTGGCCATCAGTGGAAAGAGAAGTCCTTGGTCTTGTGAAGATTATATGTCCCAGTATAGGGGAATGCCAGGGCCATGAAGCAGGAGTGCGTGGGTTGGGGAGCAGGGGGAGGGTTAGGGGATTTTTAGAGTGGAAACTAGGAAAGAGGATAGCATGAAATGTAAATGAAGAAAATTTCTAATAAAAAAGTAGCCTCATGAAATTTTCTACACTGATTACCATGGAACACTGCTTGTATTGTGGATCACTGGGGAAAAATATCCCAGTGACCTTTATGAACAGTGTCATGGATTCTGCCATGTGGCTGAGTTTGGTGAGATAAAATAATATGTAACAACAACTCATAAAGGTTTTTTTTAAGTACACTACAGGGAAGCAAAATCTATAGACAGTGTAATTATGGCAGAATTCTGTTGTCTTCTTGGGAGATCAACAAGATAGAGCTGGTAAAACTTTGCATGAACTGCTTTCATTGGTTGGATAGCAAGAAAGTGGCATTGCTATAAGTAGCATATTACTAACAGCAGGTCTACATATAGGAGGTAACTAATTAATATGAACTGAATAAATAACTTAATGAATACTTTTGAGAGGAGAAACCTAACCTGCATGCCTCAAGTAGATCTGTCAACCAGTATCTTTGTGACAATGACTGGTTCCACTCTGAGATTCAGTTGCTTTATCTGTAAAAGCAGGACACTGCATTTTCTGTCTTATGTCTCCATAATACATTAAATAACAATGATGAAATGTCTGATAAGCTGTAAGGAGCCTTTCATGCATGCCTGGCTAATAACAGTTAGTCATCTGGGCCTCATTATCCACAGGCACAGTAAAATGAACTTGATTTAGATACGGAGAAAATGAAGAAGGGTTTTAAGCAAGCTGGTAAATGGAAGCAGAGGATCTTTTTTCTAGAACACTTCTCCAACTTGGTTAGGAAGTATGCAAATGCAACAAGTATGTTTTAACTCCTATAAATGATGAAATATCCCCCACTTTCTCTGTGCCCATGTCTGGAAAATATATGTGAAAAATATGTTTCTAGTGTCCAGAAAATAATAGTTATATTTCTTGAGATTGTCTGTAGATTCAATTGGAAAATATACCTGAGCAGGTAGCACAATGCCTTGCACACACTAAAGGGAAATAAATGGTGGGCTTATTCTTCTCTTTCCTCCTCTTCTCTCCTCTTCATCCTTCTTTCTTATATTGTATCTTCCCTTTGCTTTCACTTTACTTCATGTAATCCCATCCCACCCCTTCCCATCCAGCTCACTGGGATTGTCCCAGGAAAGAATTGACACTTAGCTGTGCAAGAAACATTGAGATTAAAACTACTCTTCCTAACTATTCTGGCCGCATGATAAATCAGATAAAACACATATACGAAATTGTGTGAATCCATTACCTTCATTTTATATAATGAAAAACAAGCTTAGAAAGATTAGTTAGTTTGTCCAAGGTTATAAATCCTGTGTGAGACAGAAGAAGTTATTGGACCCAAAGTTGTGTGAGTCCAAAGGATCTCCTTGCAACTATGACATTATTTTCACTGGCATCCACTGAGCTGCTCTGATAAAGTGCCTGGAGCAAGCCCTGGATGCTGCACTCCCCAGCCTAATTCACTAATCCAACCGAGTCTGCTCCGTTCCTCGTATTAAATTCTTCATTTCATATTGGCCTCTGAAGGAAATGTTGGTCTTCTGTATTCATATTTGCATGAATTCAGTTTGCAGAATAGGATGGGCAGTATTCATAGTGACTCTTTAATTCTTGGCAGAAGGTTAACAGCAGATAAAGCTTTGGGATAAAACACTGTAGCTGATCACACTTGAAGTTCAAGTGAACAATTAGAAGTACACCACAGATATTTCACAGACTACAACTATATTAAAATGACTTGTTCTTTGAGGTAAAATTGATTTTATTCTTTTACCCAACACTTTAATATGGAAACCTACACTTATTTTATTTGTTGAATCTAGTATCTGTGTTTGGTTATGCCCCTCATAAATGTTTTCACACATAAAATATTATATCACAGAATTACATTGAAGACCAAAAGGAGTCAAGTGCATAATAAAGGACTAGTATATAAGAATAAATAGTATAAGAATAAATAGTGTATGAAAAGATTTGACACCTTGACCCTTTCACAGGGGTTGCCTGGGACCATCAGAAAACATATATACTTATAATTCAAGACAGTAGCAAAAATACAGTCCTGAGTTAGCAATAAAAAATGTATGGTTACAGGGGTCACCACAACGTGTGAAACTATTAAAGCATCCCAGCATCAGAAGGTTGAGAGCTACTGCACTAGGTGCAATTTAATAGGAGACCTGGGATGTGTTTTCCTCCAAGTCTTCCCTAAGAGAATTCTATCTGGAACATGTATGCCCCCGTATTCCTCATCAAAATGTCATAAAGACCCTCTCTCATTCCAGCTAGATCTCAGCTGATATTTTTGGACATTCCCTGGTAGGGACATTTATAGTTCAGGTGGTGCTCCAGCTGCTAAGGAGTGGCAGTGTTCTGTCATTGTAAGGCCTTCCTGTCTGAGGGTTGTCACTTGACCAATTCTCATGACTTAAACTCTATTATCAATTATTTATTCAGTGTGCCTTTTGACTTTGTACTATTTGTCATCTATTCAGCTCAGCATGGGAAAATCCAAAACACTAATAGTATCTTGCTTAAGAAGACAAACTTGTAACCAAGTAGTTCCAGTAACTATAGGAGAAATATATGCTAATGGAAGTACAGAGTGTCCTACTGGACATCAGCAGGGTGGGAAGGGTCATGGAGGGTCATTTGCATGCTGAAAGGCAATTATATGAGTGTTAGCTATGCAATAAAGGTTTAAAAAAGACACACTTTAGGCAAGAGGAATGATACATATACAGGCAGAGGCTCCTGGAAGAACAGAGCTTGACTCTAAAAATTAACTCTCAACTTCTAGAGAGATTACTGTATATGTTAGGAAGAGATAATGGGATGCAAAAAAAGCAGGGGAGACGAAGTGGCAAGGGGAATGAAAAAGAAAGAGAAATGTTTCCAGGGCGGTAATAAAAAAATCCACTAAATGTTAAAACTCTTGCCAGTACTGTGCAGTAACTAGTAGTCTGCTGTGCTTTCTAAACAGAATTTTAAAGAGCACCTTCTCATCCACACCAATACTACTTAGAAATGTTAATTTTATTTAGCACTTTATCACTGAAGAAACAATTTTCTCAACAAAGTCCTGTGGATTCTCTTTTCAGATGTCCTTAAAATGGTTTCTCCTACCTCCACAGTAAGCTTTACTTCTGTGATTTTGTCTGGTGCACTGAAAGGACCACCCAAAGTCTGTATATTGTGATAGTCTCCATTCTAGGTTGCACTCCACGTTACTGCAATTTTTCTTCACTTTTTAAAACAATGTCGTAGGCCCACTCCCAGTACTTTCTATGGCTTCTTACTACATACTGATAAGACCTCCCAGGTTTCATCCACATTTGCTGCTTGAAGCTTACTCTCAGGCATAGAGTAGAATAATTCTTAAAGCACAGATCAGATGGACACCAATCAATTTGTGTCATCATCAGAAGGAGAATTTGCCTGGCATGTACTGGAATGTACATACTGGTTGTTTACATCAGATGCCAAGGCTGGGTTGGCATCTATACCCTACTTACTAAATCGCTTAGCATTCTCTGAGTTCCTGAGTTTTTATTTGGCAAATTGCTTATTCCCACTAACTTCACGTATCTCATTTTTAGCATGAAGATAATCAGAACATCAGCTTCATATAAATTTCATGGATATAACTGAGATTATGCTATGAAGACCTTAGTATTGTGCATTTCCAATAAATACTATAACCCTTCACTACTTTCTGTTCATGCAGTGTAGCCTTTTGGCTGTTTCTATCAGGTCTCTCCCTCTATTTTCTTATCAGAAGCACTGCCCCTGAAGCATGGCTTTACCACTCATCATGCTGTATATTCTGCTTAGAATAACCAGCACCCACCAACTTGTTGTTTCAACATTACAACCTTCAGAAAGACACTGTGATCACATCGCTGATTTAACCCATGACAAATCAATCATTTCTTCTGTTCGCTCATGCTGCACACACCTTCATGATAACATGCATTGTACTGAATCATAAGTTATTGCTTATATACTTGCCACACCAACTAAGCTACATGTGCCTCAACAGTGAGCCATTGCTTATTTAACCTTGAATACTCTTTGCCTTGAATACTCAGTAATGATGGCAAGTTAAGGATGTTGGATAAATACATTGAGTGTCCAATGGGTGTCTATTAAATGTGGGGATAACAACTGAGTTCAAAACTGGTTTCTGACATCCATTGGAATGAGGCTCAAGGCTTGAGACAAAGGAATGGGTGTAAACAAGTAGGTGGCTAGGTGTTTAGGGCTCTTGATTTATTAGTAGTTAAAGCATGACTGAGGAAAGAGGTGACATTTCAGCAGATGGGCATTGTCATACCTCACTTGAGGAGTAAGAGATAGTTGTACATGCATACTATCGACCTCAGACACAGAAACACTAACCTTATCAAAGAGCTTCTCCCTTAGTCTCTTCTCCAAACAGACCTCTGTCTGTCTGTCTGTCTGTCTGTCTGTCTGTCTGTCTGTCAATCTGTCTGTCTGTCTGTTTCTCTCTCTCTCTCTCTCTCTCTCTCTCTCTCTCTCTCTCTCTCTCTCTCCTTCTCCTCTCTGTCTCTCAACTTTTCCTAATAATATGAGTATGTGGATATATATATATATATATATATATATATATATATATATATATATATACAAAAGAAAGAGACAAAAGAAAAGGAAAAGAAAGAAAAGAACAATGTTAATAATTACATAAAATAGGAACAAGAAAGTCAGTAACCTTGTTTAGTAGACAAGGGAATTTGTTACCAAGCATGATGACCTAAGTTCAATCTTCGCTACCCACATGATGGAATGTCGGAATAACATCCACCTGGTATCTTTAAATCCCCATATAGCCTATGCCATGCATACACATATCTCCAATAAATAAATGAACAATAATTTTTAAAGAATACCAGAAGATGTAGCATCAAACACTAATCAAAAGAAATCTGTATTGTTTACATTAATAACAAGACACATGGTATTCAGAAGAGATAGTATTCTGAGGTGTGGAGAGGCATAATAAAGCTATAAAGGAGTTAATTGACTAAGAAAAGACTGTGTGATGGGTTTACACAAATGGCAACATGTGTACAAAGCGGAGGAAGAAAAACTGACAGACAATAAGAACTCAAGTTTCCCAGTGATTCACAGAACAACATGATGCCCAAAAGAATACAGAGGAGTTGATAGAGCAGTCCTCCCCCCTCCCCCAGTGGATATCCAGAACTGCCAATAGCATCCCATTCTATAATACTGTTTTCATATACAAACATATCTGTGATACAGTTTAATTCACAAATCAGACACAGTAAGTCACATAACTCTTTATAACTAATGATAAAGTTAATTTATAGCAAAATGATAATGTTAATAAAATATAATGATCTCATTATATGATTTCCTTCCTTATTAAGAATTCACACTTACAGGTGACTTCTCTGTAGCTCAGCTGGAGTGACAGAGGGTATGGAAAAAAACAGGAGAAAATGGCTCAATGAATGAACTAAGCAGGGCTTGCATGGGCTCAGAGACTGAAGCAGCAAGTGTGGGACCTGGGAGAATCTGTTCTACATCTGCAAATATGTTACAGCTGTTAGTTTGGTGTTTTGCAGGATTCCTAACAATGGGAGCAGAAGTATCTCGGACTCTTTTGCCTGATCTTGGGACTCTTTCCCTCCTATTGGGTTACCAGCCTAGACAGGAAGACTTTTGCTTTGTCTTATTGTACCTTGCTTTGACTCTGTTTGACAGTCATTTCTTGGAGGTATGCTTTTTTTTCTGAACAGAAAACAGAGGAGGTGTGGATCTTAGGAAGAGAGGAGGAATAGAGGGAGGAAAATTGTGGGTGGGATGTATTGTATAACAGAAGAATCTATTTTCAATAAATATTTTATTTCAAGTAAAAAAGTATCAATATCTGGAAATTTCTATGTACTAATTTAGCCTATAGATGATTCTAGATAGATAAATGAAATTATGAAAAGTGAAGTTCTGGATAATGTAGCTGCCATACCACAACTAACTGCATTGAACTAATTAGTATTTAAAGTCTGGGGAGAAGGCTCAGCAGTTAAGAGAGTGTACAACACTGTTCTAGAGGAGTCATGTTTGGCTCTCAGCCCTGTGTCATCAGATGGTTGGTAATTCTAAGGATATCCAAAATTCCAGGGCAATCCTCAGTTCTGTGTGTGTGTGTGTGTGTGTGTGTGTGTGTGTGCACTCACACACACGTATGTGTACTCATACAGTTGTGCCCACACACACTTGATTAAACATTAATTCATATATACCTTTAAAAATCCTATACAGTGATATATACACTTTTATATGTGGAAAAAGGAACATTAATCAATATAGACTTCATAAGATCATGAAATGGCCATTAAAAATTATCAGAACTGATATAATAAAAAGATTTCCTCCTACAGTGGAATCAAACAAACTAGAAGTCAAATTAGCACTTAAAATAAATGTCTCAAAATACTTGTAAATAAAATTTAAAAGTTCAACATAAGACTGGGCCAAAAAAGAAGTATCAACAAACATGGAAAGATATTTTAAATAAAATAATGGTATACCTGAAGAAAACTTGTGAATGGTAATAAAAGTAGTGCAAAGAGGAATGTTTATGATATTAAACACTTTCAATAGCAGTGTACAAAATCAATGACCTTACTTCTGATTTAAACTAAAAGGGAAAAGTTGAATTAAGATAAAAATAAACTGAAGAATTAAAATAATAAAGAAAATTAGTATAGGGACCAGAGAGGTGGATCATCAGTTAAGAGAGAGCACTGCTCTTGTGGAGGACCCCAGTTCAGTTCCTACAACCCATAGTGGTTGCTGCACAACCATCCATGACTAAGAGCTCTACAAGAGAATATACATCTGTTAAATTGAGAAAAGAACAACTAACAAGTCAGAATCTGATTAGAATATATCCCTAAAACTGACAGATCAAATTTTCTTAGAGAGAGAGAGAGAGAGAGAGAGAGAGAGAGAGAGAGAGAGAGAGA
>NC_034604.1:38690538-38705929 GCF_900095145.1 Mus pahari
TAGATACATAGATACATACATAGATAAACACATAGATAGATAGATAGATAGATAGATAGATAGATAGATAGATAGATAGATAGATAGATAGATAGATACATAGATAGATAGATAGATACATAGATAGATAGATAGATAGATAGATAGATAGATAGATAGATAGATAGATAGATAGATAGATACAGACAGAGACAGACAGACAGACAGACAGACAGACAGACAGACAGACAGACAGACAAAGAGAGATACAGAGACTCAGAGAAAGTCAGAAACAGTGAAAGAGAGAGACAGACAGAGAGACAAAGTGAGGGGAGATAAGATATTAAGAGCAGAACTTAGGTCAAACAGACACTGTTCTTAAAGAAAGAAATGAATAAGGATCACTGGAGAAGTAATAGATAGGCTTGTCAGGAAGCTTAGCACATCCAGGTTGAGAACATATGTTTTATCTTCAGAAGCCACCAAGGATGGCCATGGTGGTACAAACTAAAATCGCAGCAGAGGGGAGAAAGATCTGTGTGACTTACTACCTCATCAGCCTAGATATGTGGTGAGCACTAGACCAATAAGAGATCCTGTTTCAAAAGACAAGGTGGTCAGCCCGTGATGAATTATGCCCGGAGCTAGCCTCTGGAATGCACATACATATTCATGTGAACACACACACATATACATGCACACACACACACACACACACACACACACACACACACACGAGAAAGAGAGAAAGAAGGAGAGGAGAAGGAGGAAGGGGAAGAAGAAGATGAAGAAGACAGAGAAGATAAAGGAGGAGAAGGAGGAGGAGGAGGAGGAGGAGGAGGAGGAGAAGAAAAAAAAGACATAGATTGCCCAGTTAGTTCTGTGTCTATTAGTCAAGTAACCTGGACACTTGGGGCTCTTAGAGACTGAATCACCAACCAAAGAATGTACATGAGCTGGACCTAGGTCTTCCTGCACATATGTAGATGTGCAGCTTGGTTTTCATGTGAGTTCTGAACAGCTGAAATGGGGGAATATCCCAGAAGCTGTTGTCTATTCATGGGATATGTTCTTCTACCTTGACTGACTTATCTGGCCTCAGTGGGAGAGAATGTGCCTAGCCTTGCAGATTTGATGTGACAGAGTGGAGGGATACACAGGAGGGACCCCACCCACACAGAGACAAAGGGGGAAATGGGTGAAAGGAGGGGGTGACCAGGAGGGTGCAGTGAGAAAGATGTAAAAGGAATAAGTAAAAAAAATTAAATAAAAAAACAAAATTTAACATATACTTGAATATTTCATGCATGATGGTTCATGTCTATAATTTCAGCACTTGAAAGGCCAAGGCAGAAGGTTGGTAAATTTGAGACCAGCTTAGGTTGCCTGGCAAGTTCAAACTCAACCTGAGCTGCTTAATGAGGTCCTTTCTCAAAGAAGGTGGGGACATAGCACAAGGGTGCTTAGTGTACAGGAAGACTTTCAGCGATAAAATGTGTAAACACTGAGCAAGCAAATAATAACAGATCTACAACTCATTCACAATATTAAGAGAACAATTTCCAACTAATTTTCAGAGGGATTTTTTTTTGAGCTGTAGTTCATAGACCACACAACTTCCTAGTGTCAATTTCACTACTTCAGTACATCCATAGCCCTATTACAGGCAGGTTTAGAAACATTCGTCAACCACAAAAGAAAACCATACACACTAATACCTGTGGCTCACCTCTGAACTTTTCCCTTCCTTATCTAAGCAACCAGTAGACCACTTATGGTTTCTACAGTCTGGCCCTTATAAAGATGAATAGTGCGATGTATGGCTTTGTGTCAAACTTCTTTCACATATCACGATGTTACTGAGGTTCTTGTGCATTGGTTTTGTTTTTGTTGTTTGTATTTACAGGTCATTCCCTTTTATTTCTGAATGGTATTCAATTGCATGAGTATACTAAACTTTAATTTTCAATTCACAGGGTAATAGATATTTTGCACTTTTCGACTTTTCTTTTCTCTTTCTTTCTTTCTTTCTTTCTTTCTTTCTTTCTTTCTTTCTTTCTTTCTTCCTTCCTTCCTTCCTTCCTTCCTTCCTTCCTTCCTTCCTTCCTTCCTTCCTTCCTTGCCCCATCTCTCTTTCTTTTTTTCCTTCTGTTTTGAGACAGGTTTCTCTGTGTAGCCCTGGCCATCCTAGACTCACTCTATAGATCAGGCTGGCCTGGAACTCACAGAGATCACTTTGTCTCTGTCTTCTGAGTGCTGGGATTAAAGACCTGCACCTGTAAAGTCTTTTCTTTTAGGGGACATACATTTTTAGATTTCATAGATATGAACACAACAATAGAATTTCCTTATGATCTCATGACTCACTTTGACCTTAAGAAGATTTTCAAACTCTTCAAAGCAACTGTACCATTTTATATTCATAGAAGTATTTTATGAGAGCTACAGTTTTCTCTATGTTATAAACAATCTGCTATGATTTTTTTGTTCTGGCTTTTTTCAACTGATGTGAAGTATCATTTTTTTGAGGTCAACATTGTCTTGATACCAGAATAATAATAAGAGATGACAATAGCATTACAGATCAATAATTACAATATGAGCATATTTAAAAGGAAAAAATGTAATTATAATAGTGACAAAATCATTCATTTCATGGTTTAATGTTAGTTTTGTGAAATTATAGGTAAAATATACAGTATTGTGTGTCTGTGTTTGTGTGTGTTTCTCTGTGTGTACATTGATGCATATGAGTTTATATCTGTGTGTTTGCGTGTGTGTGAGTGTGTTTGTGTGTGTCTGGTGTTTAGATGTGGTTCTCTGTGTATATGTTTGTATGTTTGTACTTGTGTATATATGTGCTTATGAGTTTGTGTGTTTGTGTGTGTGTGTACATGCATGTGTGATTTCCAGTAAAATGGAACATGAAAGGAAAATCTATAAAACATCTTTGGTTGATTCACTTAGTCATGATGACAGCCTCTCCACTATGATCGCAACTAAGTGCAAATATCCTTTCTTGCTCCTTTCTGTGCCATGTTGAAGTCTTTACCAGAGCAGTTAGGGCAGTGGAGATGTATATCAGAAAGAACGAAGAGCAGCTCTATTCACAGAAGACACTGACTGTTCAAAGAGTATGAAAGACTCAACACAAGTGCTATCAACACTGACTTGATGTGTAGTCATGGCAAGAGGGAGGTTTAATACATGACAATCGACTCTGTTTCTATGGGCCACTTAGAAGTTGAGATTTAATTGTAACTAACACTGAACACAATGTTACTTAAATATATATCTAAGACAACAAGTATGTTGTATACGGATAAACATATACTATTCTGTTGAAATAATTTTAAAAGTAAAGAAACTTAATGTGCTCATGTCATAAAAAAATAGGCTTCCCTAAATGTCCTACAAATTTAATATAACTCTCACAATTCTAAGAAGGTGTTGCACAGAAACTCGTAAAGTGGTTTTAGGAGTGAAATCGCCAACTCATTGAAAGAATGTGTGTGTGTGTGTGTGTGTGTGTGTGTGTATTCTTAATAAAATATGAAACATTTGAAGAGAGGGAGGCTATGCTATTTATGGAATAGAATGGAGTCCAGAAGTATGTGGATGCTTTTGTGACCAACTCATTTACAGTGAAGGCACACAGGTAACACAACAGAGAAAGAACTCTCTTTTTAGCACATGACAAATATTTGAGCATTCTCATGCAAAATGAGAAAGGAAATATAATTTTGGTTTATATTCTGTGTTGTGTAGAAATTAGTTCAAACTGGGTCATATAAAAAATTTTACCTTTCAGGAATAAATTACAGTGGAAAAAAATCTTTCAATTATAGGCCAGAAAAAATTTCTTAGATACAACCCTAAATATAAGATAAGCACACATACACCTAGACTCTTTATAGTAAAGAAAAATATACTATCATTTCTCACATTTCTTTGTAAATATTATAAGCAGTCTACATAAATTATTTTCAGAATGAAATATGTAGAAAATTTCCAAATTTTAAAATGTGGAAAAAACATTTGAGCAAATGTCTTATTGAAGTACAACCATGAATATACAATGTATATGATGCAGTGCCCTGCTCCTTCTGTCTAGGAGAATAAAACTAAAACCAAAAGAATTTATTTCCACCCATCTGTCAAAGTGGTTGGAATTAAAAAGAAATTCAACACAATCAACAGGAAATAGAGAAGTAGAAAATCATATACATTGTTGGTAGAGTTAGAAACACATTCTCCACATTCTCCTGCATCCTATTTATGGCATATATATATATATATATATATATATATATATCAACATATCTTTGGCCATATTGAACCATTAAAGACTTAGCTGAACTACTTATATATGTTTTTCTGAATATTACTTTATATACCCAAGCATAGTTATAGTGACTTTATTAATAACTCTAAATTGAAATTAATCCAAATGTTCATCAGATGAAAAATGAAGAATAAACTGGGAGTGTTTCATGAGGTAGTTGCCTATGCAGCACCAAGAAAGAACTACTGATACATGTGACAGTAAGAGTGGACTCTAAAGCATTGCTATAAATGATAGCAGATAAATGCAAAATTTGGATTAAGGAATTCCATTTATCCAACTTTCTCAGAAGAAATAAAGAGTTGTAGATAGAGGGCACTGTGAGGGATTAGTGGGGAGAGAGAAGGATACAGGAGAAGGGGGTGGTTTTTCTGAGACACAGTGTGTCACGAGTATAAGCACATTTGCTGTGTTTGAAAAACTCCAGTTGGATTTATACCTTAATAATTTAAAACTGTGTGTAAAATATACATAAATGTTTTATTCCATTCAAATTATACTCTAGCAAAATAAAAAAAGTAAGTTGTTAACAATATTTGTGATGGTGGAAGTGCTTAGGGTAACTGAGGACTAATGGTGTTTGTTATATGCCATTTGTGCAATTAACTTGATGAGTAAACTTGAACTCATCCTTTTTCCTGTTCTTCAGTCCAAATTTTTGTGGTTTTTCAGTGAGGAGGAGAGAAGGACTAATGACCATCATCCTCTCTTCTCTTGTAATCCTATGATGGCTAATGAAGTGATTTCTTAGGTTATTTTTATTTTCCCCAATCTCTGAGAACCCATATTTTTGCTGGAATCTGGGCTGGGTTTATATCCTGGCATATTACTATGCATATGAGTAGGTGTATGTTATAGATGACTAGGCTAGATTTTATATTGTCATCATCCTTTAGTGTTTAGCAAGCTGTGTATGACTTAGCTGTGAACAAGAGTTGTCATCCGCAATCCAGATCCTGGGAATGAATGAAAACAAAAAGAACAAAACAAAACAAGAATCAAACCTCAGGCAATTATCCTGTACATGACATGTTCTGTTTTCTCTGCTTCTCCTGATTGAATAGCTCAAATAACTTACTAAGAACAATTTCCATTCCATAGGCTCACTCCCATTGGGAACTCATGCATTCCTCACATTTATCCCATCCTGAAAGGTAGGGCAGGATGGGTGCAATTATTCTCATTTTGTAATTACAAAAAACCCTAATATTAATGATAGCAAAATGAATTGAGGTGTGGACATTTTAAGGCACAAGTCATCCTCACTCCGGCAAAAAGGCAGAGGTTGTAGGTTTATAGTTTTTAAAAATTAACTTTAGTAAGTGTGCTTAAATGTTTTAAGCTTCCTTTTTAGCACACATCCCAGAGGTAGTGGAAAGAAAAGGTTACTAGAGCCAAGGAGGATGTGGACCTGTTTAGAAATAGTTCTTCAGGGTGAAGCCAATCTGCATTGTCAGGAATAACAGCAGTTTAGTTCACATGAATCAGCCCTGGTAGTTTGACCTGCCTGCAAACACTGTTCTTGAATCAACAATGGCAGGCAGCTCGATCCAGAAGAAACCATGAGACTTTGCCAATCTGCTGGAGTTTATAAAAGTGACAAGAAGCTGCCAGAATGCCACTAGAAGTTCTTTGGTGTATTTCTCTCTACAAAGTCACAACAAACAATGATCAGTGATGAAGGCATGACAAACCAGTGCCATACAGTGTAGTCTACTGTCTGTTGGGTTGTATTTATACTCTTTCCAAACATCACATGTTCTCTCAAGCATCCACTCTAGAAAAAAACATCACATGTCCTTTTCCCAGGCTGCTTCCAGAAAAACAACACGTGTCTGTTTTCAGCAAAACATCCTCCCACATGCCTATTTCATAAAAAACATCCTCTCATAAGTCAGTTTCCAGAAAAAAATCACATGACACAACTGATTCTCCAAAGAAACCAGAAGTTTCCGCTTGAGATGTAGAACTTACACTCATTGCTTTGAGTTGTGGACAAAACCAGGATAAAGGAGGCCAGATAACTGCTTTCTGACTTGGATTGCACAAACTCGGTGCCTTAGGATTTCTACTGCTGTCAAGAGATGCCAGGGCATGGAATCTGACATGCAGGCAGAAATGTGCTGGAGAAGAAGCCAGTGGTTCTGAATCAGCAGGCAGCAGGAAGAGAGAGAGAGAGAGAGAGAGAGAGAGAGAGAGAGAGAGAGAGAGAGAGAGACTAACTTGACTTTATGAAACCTCAAAGCCTGTCCCCAGTGGCACACTTCCTCCAAAAAGGCCACACCTCTTCTATATATTTTTTGGAATATTTTACGTATTTACATTTCGTTTCCCCTCCGGAACCCCCTATCCCATCCCCTCTCCATATGCTTCTATGAAGGTGCTCCCCATCCCACCCACCCACTCCCACCTGCACTGGGGAATAGAGCCTTCACAGCACCAAGGGCCTATCTTCCTACTGATGCCAGACAAGGCCATCCTCTGCTAGATATGTGGCTGGAGCCATGGGTCCCTCCATGTGTACTCTTTGGTTGGTGGTTTAGTCCCTGGAGCTGGTTGGTTTATATTGCTTTCCTTCCTATGGTGTTGCAAACCCCATCAGCTCCTTCAGTCCTTTCTCTAATTCCTCCATTGAAGACCCTGTGCTCAGTCCAATGGTTAGCTGTGAGTATCCACCTCTATATTTGTCAGACTCTGGCAGAGCCTCTCAGAAGACAGCTATATCAGTCTCCTGCCAGCAAGCTCTTCTTGGCATCAGCAATAGCACCTGGGCTTGCTGTTTGTATATGGGACAGATCCCCAGGTAGGGCAGTCTCTGGATGGCCTTTCTTTCAGTCTCTCCTCCTTCCACACTTTGTCCCCGTATTTCTTTTAGACAGGAGCAATTCTGGGTTAAAAATTTGGAGATGAGTGGGTGGCCCCATCCCAGAACCAGGGTCTTGCTTAACCTCTAAATATGGTTTCTACAGGTTATCCCTCTCCTTTATTGGTGGTTTCAGCTAATCTCATCCAGTTGGGTCCTGAGAGCCCCTAGCTTTCCTGGCATCTGGGACTTACTGGTGGCTACCCCCAGTTCCCCATCTCCCATTGCTACACACCTCTGTTGAAATTACTGACAGTCCCATAACCCCTAAAGAAATAGAAGCAGTTATTAAAAGTCTCCCAACCAAGGCCACACTTATAGGAGCTATTTTCATTCAAACCACCACACCTGATTAGTATTTTAGTTAGGTAGTGTATTTCTTTCTTTTCTTTCTTTCCAAATACTAGCCTATAGAGTGCCAAAAGCCTTACTACACCATACTCAGGAAACAGCAATGGCCCAACCAAGCACAATCCCAGCCTTCATGGAACCTGCTGACAATGTATGCAAACAGATCAGAGAATTCTGCCTCAGCAAGTTCATTGTTCAATAGCTTTTTACAGCCATGTGAGAGAGGGCTGAAGAAAAATCAAAGAGGGCATCAACTGTCCTGAGGTGTGAATGGTAGAACAGAGGCAGACCAAGATTTACAGGAAGAAAAGGAAAGTAGATGACAGGTCCAAGGATCTCATGATATTGTCATAGGTGGTATATAGACTGGAGAATACTCAGGGTTCTACTCGTTCAAAATTCTGTAGGCTAATTTGCATAACTGGGATTTATGCTTAGGAAAATGTGAAAGGGATTTAAATAGAGAAGTACTGTGGCCAGATTGCATTTATCAGATTATTCATCTGTAGCAGAAGCCAATAGTGAGACAATACTGAATGCAAAGCGACTGTTCTTAAGACTGTTTTGGTAATAATCACACTGTCATCATATTAATGCTATGGACATTATGATGTGAGGCAGAGCAGGAGCAGTAGTGATATAAATGAACAGATAGACTGACGCCTAGGACCTTTTATAGTTTCTCACTTTAATACTTTTGTTGTTGTTTGTTCTCATTTTTGTTTGTTTTTGTAGTTTCTCACTTTAATACTTTTGTTGTTGTTTGTTCTCATTTTTGTTTGCTTTTGTAGTTCTTGTTATTGTTTGAGGCAGGTTCTCATGTTGTCTAGCCTCAAACTCACTATATATATAGAATGACCTTAAATTTCTAATTCCACTGCCCATCTTTCAAGTTGTACAAGGGGTAAGGTTTCAGGTATGTGCTTCTGAGCTTGACCTGCATTCCTCTGTGTGTGTGTGTGTGTGTGTGTGTGTGTGTGTGTGTGCACGTGTGTGTATATGTGTGTGTGTGTGTGTGTGCATGTGTATGTGTGTGTGTGTGTGTGTGTGTGTCTGTGTCTGTGTGTAATACCAGAGCTAAAATTAGTAGATTATATGTTTTTATATGTGTGATCTTTTAAAATGCACAAAATTTCATAAATATAAGTTAAGAATTTCTGGGGAAGAGGTTGAGGCAGGGGAGGACTGGGACGAGTGGAGGGAGGAAAGGGTATAGCCAGATATATTGTATGGAAGAAGAATAAATAATGATTATATAAAGAAAAAAGTAATAAGTAATATAGTGTTATCAAGGGCGTTCTTCAAGGCATGACCATTTTCACTGAGACTCATTAGCACAGAATGAGATGAGGCAGTAACCCAGGCAATTCTCTACAGTGCCTTGGTTTGCTGTTGTGTGAGGCCAAGGGAGAAGTCAAACCTGTGTTTCTTCCCTTTCCATTGTAGGCTACAAAGAGTTGTGCATTTCAAATACTAAATAATGAGGGTCTTCTCCAGGCTACAAGGTAATTTGAGTGTTAGATATGCTGAATATAGATATCTTGTTGCACTTACATTGAAAACTATTACTAATTATACATTTCATATGACTTAATATTAATGTGAAGCTCAGAAGTGAGGAGTTTGCTACTATGCACATGGAAGATGTAGCCTTAAGGCAGATGAGACTTGCTATGTACTATGTATAATTAGAAGAGAATACTTAGATAGGAAATTTTGACCACACAACATAAATAGACCTTAAATAAGAAACATAGTAAAGGCGACCTAAAATAAGTCATGGAAAAGAAACATTTAAATGCCATGGAAAGAAAGAACAAAATTAGGACCCATGAAGGGAAGACATGTTCTACCAAATTGGGTACCACTAACAGGTAGAGGAATGAGGATCGGGGTGTTTTACTGGACTAGTAACCAGCAGATTTGCTCTTATCCACACTACCCACATGAGTGTCAGGTAGTGTTGTGATGAGCCTCTTGTCATCAGATTAGTGTGAAGTATTTGTGGGTAACAAGGAGACAGGCTTCATCTAAGTTACCATCTTCTTGAAGACTAGTTTTCAAATCTATGAGTCACAGATGCTGAAAGCCATGGTCCCTTTCTGTAGTGTACGGTTTGAGAAGAACGTAATGTTGGCCAGAGATGAGAGAATTTTAAAGGTGACATAAACAATAGAGCAGAGGAAGTCTTGTTTTGGTAATTCTGCTGTTTATACACTAAATAGCTCATTGAATGCATGTTTGTTCAAAAACCACTCAGACAATCAGACCCCCATGCAATTGTGAAAGCTAAGGTGTCGATATTGTAACTCCTGACTATCTGTCCAGAGCTTCTTTCATTGCTCCCTAGCAATAACTCTAGTCTTTGCATTCATAGTTCACAAAGATGGGGTTCCCTGGAGGACTCGCTGGGTACATATGGCACTGATTTTGAAGTCAGAAAGGATAAAGTTTGGATGCTGCTTCAGTCCAGCATTAGCCAAGACATCATTGGCAAATTATTGAATCTCTCAAAGTTTTATTGTCCATAAAATAAGAAATTAAAAGCCTGTCTCTTAGATTTTATAAGAGACAGACTTGGCAATACATGTAAAATAAACAGCATAAGCTTTGGAGTAGAGTTCTAAAGGGTAATTTTTGTTTTTATTTTCTGGTAGAATATTCCTTAATTATTTTAGTTTCAAGATTTCTCCTTCTATTTCCCCCAAATTGGCCATAGTTGTTGATCTCAGTTACGAGTTCTTCTCATTTCAGTGCCTAGAACTTTCATCAAAGGATGAGCCTTAAGCACTCCTGCTCTTTTCAAATGTGCTTTAAGGCATCCCTATCCATTCAAAGTGGAGATGGTTCAGATGCTGACAGCTGAAGGACAGCAAAACTGTCAGTGATGTGTTCAAAGATGTTGAGACTAAGTAAGCAAAAACTAGAGTCTGAGAGTAGATGTGCTTAAAAATCCCACAAGAAGACCATTTTTAGTCCTCTTTTAGGAATTAATTGTATTTGTTTGTCAATGGAAATTCCTCAATATTCCTGAAGTAAATGATCTCAGAAATTTTTGTGCACTGTTACAGAAATGCAATAGATATAGATATAAAGAAAAATGGAGAGAAAACGAGCAATGGTCTGTGTACATAAAATGATATTGCATACAAATAGTGTGATTTGGCAGAAAGAAGCCAGTGAAAGGCACTGTCAATGACTTTCCTTTTTGCCCCGGCCCGTGGGACACTTTATTCCGTGGTCCTTGAAGGGGATCACAAACCTAGAGAGAAATGGGAATAAAGAAAGAGACTGAGACTATGCATGTGTGTCATAGTCTCTTTTACTAAGGGGAGATGCTCAGGTTATATACAATTTGGAGAGGGGTGATCAAAGGTATACAGTGAGAGAAATAATTGGGAAGAGTTATTTGCAAGTCTAATACATTTAGTGATTCATCTAGGGTCCTTGGCGCCACTTGCCCTGGGACATAGGGCGGCTTATCTAAGAGTTCTAGATCCTCCTGACAGTTCAAGGTGACAGCTCTGGGCATCTCTGGAATGTGAGAAGACTCCATCAGTCCTTGATGTCTGTTTAGGTCTTGCTGGTTCCCAGGAGTGGCCTTGCAGAGGGAGAGGGGGAAGGGCTCTTGACAAAGAACTATGTGGCTCTTAGCAGCATACTGTGAAAACACCTGGGCTTCAGGATGCCCTGGGTGTAAAATGTCTGGGTTTTCTCAACCTGGTTCCTGACACCTTTTCCTAGAATATTTGGAATGGATGTATTTATTTATATATTTTTTAGAATTATGTGCTTGTTAACACTTTTAGAAAACTTTACAAGTGACAGGAAATTACCAATGAATAAGTGCATTGGGGGTTTTAACAATTCTGTATTTCGACTTCAGTTAAAAAGATAGCTAAACTTAAGTGATATGACTGCAAAGACTAGGTTCAGGAGGAAAAACTAGAAAAGGGAGACAGGAAATGGTTGTAAGCAAGGAAAATGACACTAGAGGCGAGTAGTGCTATCTAAAGTTGTGATCACCAAACACATGTTGCCATTTACATTAAAATTATTTCATTTAAATTACAAATACATTTTTTTGTCCATTTTGGCCACCTTTCTGCACACAGAAGCCAGGCAGGACTGCCAGCCTACTTCTGAGAACACAGCTGGTCATATAACATGGCCCAGAGAGTTCATGGTGCAGTGCTGGCCCAAGAGTGGTGATACACACAGAGAAATTGTAAAGGCTGCTGTGGTCAGATGGTACATATACACTACAGTTTTAAAGTTTGAACTTAATTTTCTTGCTATATGAAGTAAAATGGTTTTGGTAACCAAAAATATATGAGACTCAATTCAATCTGGCTTAAACAAGAAAAGGACATTAAAGAGTCTAAAAGCCTATATAGAAAGAGGTCCACCAGGACTTTCATTCAGGATTTTTGAACTTTGTATTCTTTTTTTTCTTTTTCTTTTATTAGATGTTGTCTTCATTTACATTTCAAATGCTATCCTCTTTCCTAGTTTCTGCTCCGAAAATTCCCTATACCCTCCCTCTTCCCCCTGCTCCCCAACCTACCTACTTCCACTTCCTAGCCCTAGCATTCCCCTATACTGTGGCATAGAATCTTCACAAGACCAAGGGCCTCTCCTCCCATTGATGGCCAACTAGGCCATCCTCTGCTACATATGCAGCTAGAGCCATGGGTCCCTCCATGTGTACTCTTTGGTTGGTGGTTTAGTCACTGGGAGCTCTGGGGAGTCTGGTTGTTTTATATTGTTGTTTTTCCTATGAGGATTCAAACCCCTGCAGCTCCTTCAGTCCTTTCCCTAACTTGTCCATTGAGGTCCCTGCCCTCAGTCTAATTATTGGCTGTGACCATCTACCTCTGTATTTGTCAGGCTTTTCCTACAGCCTCTCAGGAGACACCTATATCAGGCTCCTGTCAGCAAGTCCTTTTTAGCATCTGCAATAGTATCTGGGTTTGCTGTCTGTATATGAGATGGATCTTCAGGTGGGACAGTCTCTGAATGGCCTTTCCTTCAGTCTCTGCTCCTTCCACACTTTGTTCCTGTATTTACTTTATACAAGAGCAGTTCTGGGTTAAACATTTGGAGACGAGCGGGTGACCCTATCCCCCAACTGGCAACCTTGCCTCGTGATAGATTTCTACTACAGAAAAATGACGTAATTGGTTTGTCTGAACAAAAATGAATTATTTGTTTTATGTATTTTATGTGTATGTGTGCTTGAGTACCAGGCACATGAACTTATGTGTACCACATGTGTGCAGGACCCCGGAGAGGCCAGAAGATAGCATCTGCTCCCCTAGATCTGGAACTACAAGTTGTTCTGAGGTTCTAAACTTTGGGAATGGAGTTTGGGCCCTGTGAAAGCACTGTAAACATTCTTATTAACCACCTTCTCTCCAGCCCCCAGGGTAAGTCTTAAGCTCACAAAAGACTCAGTTCAAAGATGGCATGTTTTCCTCCCAACCATGGTAAAGAAAATTTCTGCTCTTTCCCAGACTTGCCCATTCATGTGCCTGCCCACTCCTGTTTCATGTTGCTATGGTTAAGGGAGTGCCACTTGCTGACAAGTACCTGACACATCCAGAATGTCATACAAGATGAGGAGTGTAAATAGGTTTAGTCAAGCAGGGCCAATCTCTGCACAGAGGGTGGAGCTGGTCCTATCCATCATCCATCTGGCCATCACCTAGCTTGTTTGGGAACCGAATGGGGCAGAGGAAAGTGATCTTCAATGTATTTCAAGATATGAAATTATGATTCTTATTTCAGAAAACAAAACAAGCAACAACGAAATCCCAGGTTATGAGAACTGATTCCAGTTTTTAAAATTTACGATATAATACAAAAAAAAAAAAAAGGAAAAAAATTTTAAACACTAAAAAGACAACTGGAATTATATTGATTTTAAAATGTTATAAAGCTTATTTTTTTTAATAAAGGTTTCATGCACACAAAAAATAAATTCAATGTTTCAATGTGTAGCTCTTGAGGAACTCCCCATATAATATATCTACTGCCTTATGAACACTCTAAGAACTTATGAACTGTGTGGCCAAATAGAAGAGTTAGTATTTAACTGCTGCTCTTTAAGACAAACAGAAAAAAATGTGCTCATATATGGTTAAAGCTCTTTCCAAACATGCTAAGAATACGAATATCTTTCAACTGGAGATCTTCAGTTCAGCAGAGAAAATGATGGAATTTCCACATGAGAGGAAATATTTTCATTACATGCTGCAACAATTTTTATTCAATTCTGTGAAAAAAATAACTCAAACATATTCCAATAGCAACTAATCATGAGAAACCTATGCAAAACCAGCCACTCTTTGCTGACTTACTAACTAAAGACACCCAGTGCTGTCCATGGCTACACTGACTTGCATCCTAGTACCTACTTGGGAATCTTCAGCAGGAGGATCATAAGTTTTATGATGAGATCCTGTCTCAAACCAATGAAATGGAATTGCTTATACCAGCCATGAGGTTATGGAGAAATGGTTTTAACTTTGGTCCCTCCTTGTATTCTTGTTTATAGCATTCTTTCATAAATAGAACTATTACACTACAAAACTGAGGTTTGGAAACAGAAGGTAGAGAAATGTAACCAGTCTGTTCTAGGTGAAGATATTCTAAAGAGAAACTGAACTGTGTCAATCCTTTATTTTGCTGCTATATTGTTGAAACACTATGTCTCATGATGGTGGAACTCTATCATGATCTCATACTCAGAGAATATAAAGTCAGAGAGCAAAGAGGAAAATTTTCCAGAAAGAGGTTTACACCTTTCCAAACAACCTTATCAGAGAGACATTAAGAGATGGACAAGGAGCTGAACTGTACCATGGCCTAGAATACTTTGCTGTGTAGTGCTCTGGCCCTCAGCTTAGACCTTAACCTCATTTAGGACCCTGAAGATGGACTTAGAAAGGTCATTGGATCCTTTGTCCCTTTATTCAACTTGGCCACATTAAAAACATGTCATGCTTTTCTGCTCCACTCTTAAGAAAATAAAATCCCAAATATATTTCGAAGGTGTTTATTTCCACAATAGGATTAGTAAAAGTTTTCTTATATGCACCACATCATCATTAACTTAATAGATTAATGAAACTTATTTTTTTAAAAAATACAATCATGGGACAAGGCAGCCCACTGTCATGTAGCAAGAATTGGCTGTAGACACTCAGAGTTTTATCTCTCAGAACACACCCATGCAGTACCAGCAAGGGAAGATACCCAGAGGCCTGCCAGAAACATGGCCTGCCTATAGCAGAAGCCACAACAGTGTGCAAGTATGTGGTAGACAAACAGGAGAGAAAAAGAAGTCGAACCATTTGAACATTGTGAAGAAAGGAATGGAGACATGAGGGTCGAGAGGAAGAACCTGCTGTGAGTAGTCTTCCACACCACCCGAGGCCATGGTGAAACCCCAGCCCATATTACCTCAATGTCTGTAGCTCATATTACCATTAAAGAGAGTGTGGACATCCCTGGTCTGACTGCCACCTGGGACCATATCGATATCTAAGAGTTGTGCAGACCTGGTCCCATCTTTCACTGGATTTAGCACTAAGGAGAGTGGGCCTTACATCTTGCCTGGACACCCCAGTATAGCTGACCCTAGTGATGTGCAAGGAAGGGATTGGTGGGGGAGAACTAGTCTAAGAGCATGAGCTTTTGTCAGAACCCATCTAGAAAATGCTATGGGGGAAAAAAGTGAGTTTCTGGAGATGGCATTTTACATGACTTGATAGATGTGGTCTGAATGCAGGGTCCTAAGAGACTTCATCTCAGGGACTGGTGAGATGGCTCAGCCGGTAAGAGCACCC
>NC_034604.1:38706959-38725329 GCF_900095145.1 Mus pahari
CCTTCCTTCCTTTCTTTCTTTCTTTCTTTCTTTCTTTCTTTCTTTCTTTCTTTCTTTCCTTCTTTCTCTTTCTTTTCTTTTCTCTCTGGCTCACAAAGAGTTAAAGAGCTTCAAGCATCTCATTTTGCCAATGAGAGGCCTGAGTTAAAGAGAAAAGAAAAATTAAGTAACTAAGTTTCTTTCCTGGGCTGTTATCAGCAGTTGTTAATTGTCAGAGTCAGTAGCTTTTGACCCCAGAATAGCCAGAAAGTTAAATTGTCAAAAGTCAATAGCTTTTGAGCCCAATTGCTGAATGCATAGCCCTTTACCACCTTCCTCCCTCGGGGAACTGGTGGCAGAGCTGGAACTCAGCAATCTTGGCAAACCTGTCCCTGTCTGCCACTCCTCTGCTGTGAGAGATGTAACATTTGGCAGAGCAGGCTCTGTACCTCCTCTGGGCATCATAGTAGAACTGGCTTTGATGGCATGGGTGGGAGTGAGTGGGCCCCAAGGGCATGAGAGTAGGAGAGCTTACCCTGTCTCTTGCCAGTTGAAACATTGGTAGAGTTAGCTGGCACAGTGTTGGAGAGCTTGACCTGGTGGTGAAGGAGTGGGAAAGCTGGTGGACTGACCAACTCAGCTCCACCCCGGCCTTGATCCAGGGTTTGAGTTGGCCCACCCCAACATGTACATCATCTATAAACTGCTGGAGCATGTGAAAGGGATGGTCCTACAGATCCAATGCTGCAGGATTTCAATGATACATGGAAATAATAGGATATCTGAGAAGAGTCGCAGTAAGGATCCAGTATTGATGGTATAACAGAAGCCGGAGGCCTCATACCAGACCAATGATTCATTGCAATGAACATTTGAAAGTAAGATGTATGGACAAAGGGAAATAACTGTGAGATACACTGTGACATTACAGTTTCCATAACAAGACTTTTTTAAATGCTTTGTTTTATTTTTATTTAATTACTTTTATTCTTTATTTTATTTTATGGGGAGGTTGCAAGGGAAGAAGGTGAATATGAAGGGTCAGCGAGATGAGTGGGATTGGAAGCATGATGTGAAACTCACAAAGAATCAACAAAAAGTTTTTAAATCCCATCAGCATATCATAGACATGCATAACAGATTTCCTGTGAAATGCCACATGTTACTTACTCTGCACACAAGTAACTGAAAACCAGTAGCACTGAAGAGTCTGGCTTCAAGAAATTGTGTTATTTCTCTTTATTATCCTTACCATCTAGCTCTCTCTTAGCCTTTAATCTCTTCTTTCCCCTTCAACTCTGGCTGGATCTTTAGTGGTCCTGTTGTCTTTCTCTTTCTTATCTGGGTGGAACAAGTCATCCTTCACCTGGGTCTTGTTATCTTTGTTTCCCTCTGGATGCTCTTCCTGTTCATAGTAGACAATGAGGATTGTGTCAGACACAAAAGACTTCACAGATAAGGGAACAAAGGAAGTGAAGAGACAACCTTCAGATCAGCAGTCGTCTCCATGTCCTCATCTGACAGGAGAAGAATATCTAGGAGATATTAGTAAAGTAAAAGATTGAACATCAAATTTCTAGATATCCCAGGTAGTAAACAGACAAATTCATTGGAGCATATAGGGAAGTGAAATTCAAATAGCTAATCGATGCATGAAAAAAATGCTTAACATTTTAGCGATCAGAGAAATGTGAATCAAAACTATATTGATAATCTCCCTCAATGTAGTCAAAAGGGTTATCATCCAAATATAGTATAAATAACTAAAAGTATGGAAGAACAACTCATGTTGGTCAGGATATGCAAGAAAGGGATCTGTACACATTGTTGGTGCCAATGTAAACTAGTGCAGCCAGAATGGAAATCGTATGTCAGTTACTTAAACTAGAACAGCCATATTGCATAGCTACATCTGTCTTACTGAACATATATACACGTGGAAAAACAAATAGACACAGAGAAGACTTGTCTGCACATCCATGCTTATTGTAGTTCCACTCACAATCAAGCCATGCCATTGAATCAGCATTGATGTCCATCAATAGGAGAATATCAAAGAAGCCGTGGTGTGAATATACAACTGAGCACTATACAATCATTAGTAAGAGAGGAAATTGCTGTGATCATTAAAATGGATGGATTCACAGTTAGTGTTCACTCTGTTGCTTTCCAAAGCCCTCTGTGTTTTACTCTGGAGGTTAAAATACTTTTATTTATTTATGTATTTATTTTTTACTAACTTTTAGGATCAGAAACCATTGTAATTAATTAATAAGGTATGATGTTACTATTTTAGTGTCTGAAGAGCATCCCGTAAGCAGAGATATTGATTGTGTTTCCACTAAGACTGCTGAAATAGTTAGCTTTTGGGCATTTCCTTGCCAGGGCTTCAGACTCAGAAATGATACTGTCATTATGACCCCGTGCTGATGTAGTTAGTTCACTTCAGTCAGGCTGGGGAGCCTTGGATCTTTACAGTGATCAAAATTCCTTCCATTTTTCCTTTTATAACCAACCCTTTTAAAAATCCAGAATAACCTTGATCACTCATACCTCTTACACTATCTCCAACTTGATAAAAAAGGAAAAGAAAGGAAGGGCAGACACACATTCCATTCACCAACGGAACACTGTGGGAGAAAAATCTACAGATTAGCTGAGAGTCCAAAGTGCTGAGACCTGATCTGGGCCTCCCCTTTCTCCATGTTCCTTTCCCTTCCACACACATCTCTTAAGACTCTTTCAACAATGTTTAAGTGTAATATGCTAGGATTCCACTCTGTAACGTTATTCTGATGATTGGGTAGAAAAGTTGGACTAGGGAAGATATCAACAAGAATCAGTGAGACAAATTAAAATTATGCTATTAGCTCAGACAAATGGGGAAAATGGAAAATAAGGGCTTCACAGTGTGAGTTAAGTAGAGCATATAGACTAATCATGATAAAGGATACAAATAATAGTGTTGGGTGCATTCGTTTATGTCAAGCTTAGCTTACTCCCTCTTGGTTATCAGGACTCTGACAATGACTTTAGAAAAGGAAATAGGGAAGGGAAAAGAGGAGGGATGAGGGAAATTTTCAGTTGATCTTCTGAGTTGAGACTAGGGTTTTCTTACACATATTGGTATGCTTGCCTTGGCACATGGAAGTAGAAGAATCCTGTTGATGTCAGGTCTCCAAGGAAGGGATGATTAAAGCATTAGCCAGAGAAAATTTTTGAGTGAATAACTTTTTTTTTAAATCAATACATATCAAGAACAGGTAGTAATCAAATTGGAAAGAAATGATAAGTTCACCAGTAGGAGACGCTTAACAATTAATTCTCTGAAGGAGCAGAGATAGGGGAGTTTGAAGGGGTCAGGGGAGGTTGTATGTTGGTGCTAGAAAGACCAGTGGGTGGGGAGTTCCAAATGAAAAGTTGTGTTTCCTTTCCCCATCGGGAGTATGGTTCGGTTGTAGGTAAAATATATTGGCACTCAAAAGATAAACGCACTCCCTATCCCAACTTCTTTCTAAAATCTGCTCCAGTCCAGGTCAAAGAAGAGATACAAACCAACTTGCTCTTTCCTTTAGAGGACCAAGTCCACCTGATTCCATCAGTTTGCACATCCAGAGCTGGCTATCACCTGTCGCTATTCCATGCTGCGCGCATTGATGCTGACTTAGTTGGTTTTATCCATGGGGTTCCCCTCCTGTTCTCCTGGGTTATTCACACAGTGTGAGTGACTGGCAGTAGGAAAGCGTGAGTGACCCTTTTCCCTCATGTTGCTCCTTGTTCTGTTATCGTGTGTTGCTATATATACTCCTCCGTGGGGCCTTGTCTGTAGGAGGGCTCAATGGAATTCTGACTTGTAGTAACTTAGAGTGGTATTAATAAATGGCAAAAGCAGAACCAATTTTAATATCAGGCTTCACAATTCTAATTTAACTGCTTAAGTGTGACTTTAAGACTTTTCCATTCTCTAATGCACTGCTCTATAGAGCAGTGTGGGGAGAAGAGGAATCACCTTGCAATAAAGGCTGGTTCTTGCATCACCAAACCTGTTGAGTTGGAATATACTCTAAAAATGATACCCAGGATTGGAAATAGTGAGTTAGCTTGCAGTCATAGGCACGACATGACTATTGGGATCAAGTTGAATTGGGTTTATTGAGTGTGTACTTACCAGGTGTATAAATATATAAAGAAACTTACAGTTTCTTTCTAAATGTCAAAATCCTATCTGAAAACGACAACGATCTTACTAAGGTCACCATGAAGAGTCAGGAAGACAATGTGCATCTGTATTGTCATGCAGCAATTATTCACTAATCAAACATCTTTAAAACAGACAAGGACACCTTAGCCCGAAGTCCTCTGGGACCGGAGCTCCCACACAAGCAAAGCAAGACCCAACTCAGTGTGAGCCACAAAGCAAAACAGAAGCCTAAACAATCAGAAACTACCAAGTCGTTTCTAACTGGAGACTCTCCCCTGGATTATGCATGAATAAAGCGAACGCCCACCTGTATCCAACCTCATGTCTCTCTGCCCTGCCTTTGTGTGATGTCTGTGGAAGTCTACTGCCCAGGCTGAGAAACACAGCTTTTGGCACCTCCGCTGGTTCCAAGCCCTGACTGATTCATGAGTCATTCCGTACTAAGTCAACTGTGTTAAATTTCAACCCAAGTTTTTCTTTGAAATTACAGACGCATCTACCGTGCCAGACACCTTGCGGTGCATGCAAGAGTCACGAAGGCTGGCCCAGCCCCTGACCTCGAGGAGACCAGTTGATTTTCAGTCTCAAACTAGACTTTTAATTGCTTTGGTGTTGTAGACTTGATATTAACCCCCAAAAGGACACTGTGTGGATGGCAGGCATCATTTTAAACACATGACAAATTACCCTCAACCAAATTACTTCAGTTCTGTGATCATGCAAGTATTCCTCAAGGCTAGTGGACTACATTAGTGTTCACAGAACACTGACCTTATGAGCTTCTTTATGGAAGGAACCATACAAAAAGGTTATGATCAAAAAGCTTGGACGTGCGCTTCACTCCCAGAGTCACGAGAGCCTTTAAATCCTATTAAAGGCTCCAGGAGTTATCAAATAAACATAGTTTTAAATAGTACCATATAGCCTGTCACTTCCCTTGATCCCCTGCTTGCTCTCCCTCTCCCTCTTCCACTCCCTTTCTCCCTCTCTCCTTCTTTCTCTCTCCCTCTCCCTTTCTCCTTTTCTTTTTCTCTCTCCCTCTACCTTTCCCCCTCTCTCTGTGTGTGTCTTTTTCTCTGCCTCTTTGTCTCCCTCCTCTAACTATTTGTCACAGTAGTTTTTGGACGTGTGAGACTGCTTCTCTAAGAATCACTCACAGTGAGGTCGAAAGGGGAACTTTTTTCCAAGCAAGGACAACACTACTTTGTCACTACTGGATGAGATGGTTCTCTTAGCTATTGGCTTGCCTTGGATTGAACAGCAGGCTTAGTAGGAGGGTAGGGATTCTGAGCTCGTCTTGACCTCTCTCACATTAAGTAAGTCTCTGGTCTTCAGCTCCTGGGCCTATGTAGGTGTGAGAGAGTGTGGAAACATCCCCAGCTCAGAGGCCAAGTTGTTTAAAAATCCTCAGTGTGAGGACCACTCCCTGCCTGGGTGTGAGTGGGGAGCCCTGCACCAGTGCCTGCCTGCTAAAGGCAAGGATGAAGTCCTGTGCTCTTTTTCCTGTTCACTCGGAAACAGTTTTTCCCCAGTGAAAGCTAGACTTCCTCTGCCAGTTGAAGGGTGGGGTGGCCTAAATTTGGCTTGACAAGGGCCTACAGACTTTGATTAAGTGCCCCAACCTGCACTACTTGCTTACCATGGGTTTCCAAAACAGGGCATGATCTAGAATGAAGGTCGTCTTGTCTCAACAGGTGTTGGGGTTTTGTATTCTCTCATGCAAAGTTCGTAAGGCCTCACTGTGAGGCAAGCCCGTTGGCTGGCAGGTTCTGTGGCCAGAGCTTAATTTCCCCATATGGTGATAGATGGAGAGTGTGCTGAAAAGTTTGCCCCATGTTAGTGGAACAGAAACAAAAGTTATCCATCAGCAGAATTATGTAGGATGTCAGGCAGCACAGAAAGGAACAAGGGTAAGGGACCCTGAGTTAATAACCGCAAAGTCATGTTTATTACAGTTTTATTCATAATAACCAGGAGATGTAACCATCCTAACTTAGTCCATCAACAGGTGAATGGATAAAGAAAACGTGATGCACACAGTATTAATTAGTTTTTTTTTTCTCATTACTGTGGCAAAGTGCATAGTGAGAGCCACATATTCCTGGCTGTTGGAGCCAGCAACCTCCCTTCTCTTCACGTCCCCCTTCACTCCTCTTTCCTCTCCTCTTCCACTTCAGTATTGAGATCTTGCAGTGAGAGAACAAAGTTCAAAGCCATCTATGCCTCTCACAGAACGGATGACTCTGTGCAAGCTGTGGGTGACCTTGTGCAAGCTGGCAGCTTCTTTGTCTGCTTTGCTCCATCATGTAAAATGGTGACAGTGCTCTTGCTTGCGATCTAGTAATTTGGTGACGTTCAGAAGATTCGAAACAGTTAAAAACCGTGTAGGAAGCCGGACGGTGGTGGCGCACGCCTTTGATCCCAGCACTTGGGAGGCAGAGGCAGGCAGATTTCTGAGTTCAAGGCCAGCCTGGTTTACAGAGTGAGTTCCAGGACAGCCAGGGCTACACAGAGAAACCCTGTGTCAAAAAACAAAACAAAACAAAACAAAACAAAACAAAACAAAACAAAAAAACAAAAAACCATGTAAGAAGCCACAGATGTACTAAAGTTTGCATCCCGTGCATGCTTTCATGCGGTGAATGTGCACTTTTGTCCAAGAGTGGGTTGTTAGGATATGCTTTTATAAGATTTGCTTATTTTTATTTTATAAATAAATTTCTTCAAAAGATTTTTTTTTGTGTGTGTATATCTGTATATCACATATATGCCTAGTATTCCGAAGAGCCATAAGAGTGTATTACATCCATGAACCTGGAGAGACAGATGGTTGTGAGCCACCCTGTGGGTGCTGGGCTTAAATAGAATATGGATGTTCTATAAGATCAGGCAGGGCTCTTTACCTCTGAGGCGTCTCTCAAATCTGGCTGATAAATATATGGAAAACGACTTACTGGACAGGCCCTGCTTTGGAGCCCAGACGTACAACGGAGATAACTCCTGTTCCTATCAGCCAGGCTGAACATGGCTGCCTCCAGCAGCGTTGCTGTGTGAACACAGGTACATTTGACTGCAAATCAAGGAAGTTCAACATTCAGTGTAGTGAAAAGTCATCTGAATCTTGCCATGAATCCTTTGGTAAAGGTCCGCACCCATATAGCACAGAAGTAAACCACCTTTCCATCCTTTCCCCAGATCTCACAATCCCGGGGCGCCTCAGCCAATTTGCAGCAAGTTCAAGTCTTTCTATTATTTACCTGAACCTTCACCGTCATGCAAATCTCCAGGCACAACAGTGAAACTGAGCCCGACTGACCTTACCTTGTCATTTCCTTTCTCGCAGCTTCTATACTTTTGAAAATATTGGTCTTCCTGGTGAAAATTCTCTCCTTTCTCCTGCCTCTCTCTTCATCCTCTCTCTTCCCATTTGCAAAGTCTGCTGGGAAAACGTAGCAGCAGCAAATACTGAAAGGTTCTAAATACACCTGTTGAGGCTAGAGAATGACAGAATAAATAAAGGGTACGCAGGCTCTGCTTCAGGGGGTTGTAGAGAATGCGGAGGGTAAATGTGTGTCAGCGCCAACATGGCTGAAGCTTTAGTGGATTGTCTCCATCTCCCCCAAAGAATGATCGAATGTGGAGTTCCTCCTGTAAATTTTGTATTACGGGGAAATATATGAGTTACTCGTCACAAATTACTAATCATGTGATTAATATTCATTCTTTTTCTTTTATGCTGTCTTTGAATAGCTATAAATAAGTGCCTATAATTCTGATGTACTCTTCAAGGAACAGATATATGTCCTTCTCAAATCCTATAAGCCCTATTTAAAGGATAGGCCCTTTGTTAGTAAAGGTAAGTTGGTCTCAGCACCTGAGTTGTTCCAGTAAGCAAGCTCCACAGGACCAGCCACTCTGATCTTATGCGCCATCTTGTGGATGAATATGAGCAGAGCAGTCATGGGTTATTGGAATTCACTGACTACAGAGTAATATTTAATCTTAGCTTTTTCAAACAGAGCTCCGAATTTCCACCAGCCTCATGTCACCAATTTCATGGTAAGCACACAGAGCTACTATCAGGATAGCTTTGTGTATCCCAGTTTTTGATACACTGACAGGCAAAAATAATTTGCTAGAGAAGAATAACCATAGTAACTAAAAATAATAATAACAATAAAACATAATAAAGGCCAGGATTTACTAATTGGATATCTTGTATTTTATCGTCTTATGTGAGGTATTTTATTTAATACTCACAAAATCTTCTTAGTTGATGTATTTGGTTTGTTTTATTTAAATTAGTTGTTTATTTGTTTGTTTTGTTTTGTTTTGAAGAAGTCTGACTATGCAGCCCAGGGTGGCCTGGAACTCACCATAATGTGGGCTCATCCTGATCTGATTATGCATGAATCTAGACATGCCTGGTTTTCATTGAAAACTAATAATGTGCACTTAGTTTGTGTCAGGAACACCGCATTTAACTGACAAGTCTTGAGAATGAGTTTACTTATGTGACCTGCCACTTAAACTCAGTGTTGAAGCGTAAGCTGTTCCACGGTGCCTCTGAGAGGGTTATGCTGGGAACACAAATTTGAAATGAATTTGAAGATAGCATATGAGATAATGACATGGTGTGTGTGTGTCTCTGTGTGTGTGTATCTCTCTCTCTCTCTCTCTCTCTCTCTCTCTCTCTCTCTGTGTGTGTGTGTGTGTGTGTCTGCAAGCATGTGTGCATGCATATGTTTATATGACAGGAAAGAGTATAGCACTTATGACCATTGACTCCAAATGGATACACAGATGTTATAGAAAGGCAAACATTTTTCTTCCCAAATGATTTCATAGCATTTTTGGTTGACAAAGTCCATGCCCATTTATGCAGTGTAACTTTCCGTTAGCCACAGTTGCTAAAATGTGAACTAATCCGCTGACAGCGAATATACAGTTCTCATTACTTACAGGGGTTATTTAAACAGTTTAAAATGATACTTGGTAGACAGAGAGCATGGCTCATGACCTATGGCTTAAGTGGTCCTATTCACATTGTTTCTGAAAGGCCCATAGGGGGCGCACTTTCTATATTAAATTTCAAAATGGAGTTCTTCCAGCTCAGTAGGCTTCTTGCCCTCTCGATTTTTTAGTTGGAGTTGTGCCTTGGGTGGACACTTTTGATTGCAAGTTTCAATTCACTTAAGAAATTCACTTAAGGCAAGGCAAAACATGAATCATGAGAAATAGAATGTACTTGAAAAATACACAGATTAGAAGTCAGAAATTAGATTCTAGAATAATGTCTGTTTCTTTCCATCCACAATGTGTATCTATGGTGGATGTCAGCTCTCTATTATCTTTGGACTGTCTTCTTCTGTGTCCCCCTAAGGACTCAATCAATCCTGTTGGATATTTCTAAATGTATGTCTCAGATGCCAGCATCTGGAGAATAAGAGCGTCTCACCCTAGCTTTCAGCCCCATATTTTGGTAGTACATATTTATTACAAAAGTCACACATCGTATCTGTCTGCACATTCCCATGGTGCTTAGCCCTCTGGGAAAGGCCTGCAGACTCAGAACTTCTATTTCATGCCACATATTTTTCACCATCCTGAAAGGAGATTATTTTCCTGTTAAGTAGCTGCTCACCGTCCTCACAGCATCTGAGGTCACTCTCTTTCTCTCTAGTTTCACTAGCTCTGCATATTATAGTTCATATGCAAAGAGGCAGGCAGTAAGTGGATGTTCATGTGTAGAGTCTTTCCTTTAGCAGAATGGTTATGCTAATATGCAGCATGCCACTTGGTTCTCCGTGTCTCTAAACTTTGCTTTCTCAGATTCAACTAATAATAGATTTAAACATATATACATATGCATATGTTTAAGAACATGTCTGTTGTGGGCATTTCTTGCAATTATTACCTAAGTGATAAGGTCAGATGGCTATTTGCATAGGCTATTTGCATTGAACTGTGGGTTATAAAAATTCAGGTACTTAAAGACTATAGGTAATGCACGTTGTATATTCCCAAGTGAAGAAAGGACACTAATGCCTGTGGAATTTGCTATTTACTGAGCACCCAGGCACCAATTTCCTCGGAATATGGAGTGATGTCTGTACCTCGTTTTTGTGGCTGATTAGCCTAGAGTATAAATACCACACATTTTTGTTTATCTGCTCATGTGCTGATAGGCATTTGCATTGTTTCTGGGTTTGCTGCTGAATCACATGACAGGTTTTGTTTGAATACTTGGTTGATTGGGAGAGAAATTGCTAGTGTATGTAATCCTATGTACCCAGAAATCTACTTTAGATAAGGTGCAGTGAGCCAACAGACAGACGCAGTGTGAGTCTAGCACTGACGCCTGTTCTTCAGGCAGCCTCTGGGAATCCCTTACCTTCAGAAGACGTTGTCTCGCCTGTAAAATCCATATTAACAAAACAATGTGCCAAGGTCCTCGGTTGTTTTGGTATAATTTATTACACACACACACACACACACACACTCACACACACAAACACACACATATATTCATTAATTTATGAGATTATATTCTGAGAAAACCACAGTAGGTTGAAAACATCCTGAACTGAAAATGCATTTACTATACCCTGAACACCACAGTTCAGCAATGAGGTACACTAGACTGTTAGTTGTGAAGTGGAACATGCCGTATTGGAATCTCTGGCTCACTCCCACTGACAACCTGGTGAGAGCAGTATACAGCATCTGAGCAGCCCAAGAAAAGATCAGTACTTGAAATACTGAAGTATAGTTTCTCCTGGATAGAATCGCTTTGAACCATTATTACCAAGTTTAGAAACCACCAGTCACTGTATGCTACAAGTCACAATAATATCCACCCCTCCCCCCACACACACCTTGGTGATGTTTCAGGTTTTGTCAACTTGGTGTCTATAGGGACACTTAAAACTAAGTGCTTTTGGAAGAGGCAAAGGAAAGAGAAGGGGGGAGAACTGTGCAAGGGGGCGATGGCTGGGGGGAACAACATTTGGGATGTAAATAAATAAAACAATTAATTAACAGCAGCAACAACAACAATAATAATAATAAAGAAAAATAAGTGCTAACAATATTATCATTAAAAAGAATCCATTGTGGATGCCTTGCAAATATATCCACAGAGCAGTCTTTTCACTTTCTACACACACACACACACACACACACACACACACACCTTCCTACCTTAAATTTTGATAAAGTTCAAACCGTCTATTATTTCTCTTCTTCTTTGTGCCTCTAGTTCTAGCTTTCAAAGCAAAGTGGCCTTTGCTTCGTTCCTCACAGATGACCTGACAAGATGACCTAGAATATACTTATGCGAGTTGTGCCTACCCCTTGATAAATGACGGCATGAGTTCTTAGGAGAGAAGGCTAGTTATTACACTTGGAGATACACACCCAAGAAAAGGCAATGCTGAGAAACTCCAACTCATGCCTTATGTTAGAGCCCTTTATCTTACCTGCTCTTATTATGCAAGTAAATTGTAATTATGGTGACCTAAAGTAAAGAGTGATCAACTTTCAAAGAGTGGGCAGCCGTTAGATAAAGAGGGAAATGAAGTGATCCTCAGCTGCTGCTATTTTTAGAGATGCCGAGCAGTATAATTAAACAAACGGCATACCTTGACCACTTTAACTTGTTTAGCTGATTCATATTCATTAAACGTCAAGTTGGGTTTGATATTACTATGTATGGACACTAGAGGGTGCTACAAGATCTCAGTTCTCCTGGTTCTTTAGGTCCAACTGTTAAAATATCCTTTTCTCTAATGCTATTTCCTTTTAGAATGGTTAGATTATAATGCTTTGATTTCAAGATCAACTCTGATTTGGTTCTGTGTTTTTTGATGATCTGGTGTTACTGTAGATGAGCAGAGCATAATTTCAGAGCTATAAAGAATACGCCATTTCCTTGTTTCCTTCCTTCCTTCCTTCCATCCTTCCCTTTCATTCAGATGCCATCTAGATGCAACTTACTGGTTTGGAAAACGGAACAAAATATAAACATAAATTTCTCTGTGGAGACTGACACAAATTCAAGTCCCTTACGTTGTTCCCACCACCGTGCCAAGCCTCTGGGTGTTCCGTGGAAGACTATGCAAAATCATTCATTACTCGAAATCAGCTGGCTGGAAGTTGGACCACCAAGCTCAGTTTTTTGTTTTGTTTTTTGTTTTTTGTTTTGTTTTTTGTTTTTGAGACAGGGTTTCTGTGTTTAGCCCTGGCTGCCCTGGAACTCACTTTGTAGACCAGGCTGGCCTCGAACTCAGAAACCCGCCTGCTTCTGCCTCCCAAGTGCTGGGATTAAAGTCATGCGCCACCACTGCCAGGTCCAAGCTCAGTTCTTTTCCTGACTTCATTGTTGTTGTTATAACCTGAGAAGCAAAATGACTCTTTTTCATTTTGTTTGTTTGTAGAATTTTTTAATCCTTCTTTACAGGTTACTTAGACCGCTTTTAATTATAATACCATAGAAAGTAACGGCCACAAGTAGATGCCACGTGGTGGCATGTAACAATTTTCCAGAGAGTCCTACTAACATGACTCTTACGTAATAGTGTTTGAGGAGACAAAAGGCTTCCCTGTCCCCTTGTACCTGCATAGATACAGCCTGTCCTCCCCCCCGACCCCCCTGCCCCCGCCACACCCCCCCCCCAGGTCTCTTTATGCTGTAGCCCTGCCCCCAATCCCTGGCCACTCCCAGTGCTGCTTCCTGGACACTCAGGCAAGAATCATGAGCCCTGCTCCAGCACAGTCTTTGTCTTTCTCCTGTATCAGTCTTTGGAGAGCATCCTTCTACTTTTTTTTATTTATTTGTTTGTTTGTTTTCCTCAAATGAATCAACTTTTTAACTTATTTCTTATTTAGTTATTTTTGGCATCAATTTTNGTTTATTTTTATCCTTTCTACTTTCTAGTTCCATTAGGTTAGCTTTTAAAAATGTTGCAAGCGAGATCATGCACACATTTGTCTTCTGGTGTGCATTTCTATCTTATTTTAATTAGCACCACACACTCCAGGGTGATGTTTGCTAACTCAGAGGGCAAGATGTCCTTTGTTCGGAAGCTTCCCAGCATCATAGTCTCATCATGCACTCACCACTATTTTCTTCTTCCCTGAAAGACACCCTGGGTGCTCCTGTATCTTGCCGATTATGAATCGTGCTACAGTAAATGTGAAGGCTGATTCCATACAGACTACAATTCATATGAGTGGAATTTCTGGATAATAGGATAGTTCTACTTTTAGTTTTCTGTAGATTCCACATTTTCTCCAAAACGGGTTCACCATTTAAAATTCAGCAGACTAAGCCTGTGTACGGGAGGTTATCCACAGTGATCACTGGCCGGACCAGGTGGGAGGGCTTGAGCAGGGAAGGGGAATTGCCTCTGCCACCTCCGCTGCCATTGCTACCTCTGCCATTCCTGTTCTCCAAGACACCGCACTGGCAGCGCTGTGCTGAGCTGAACCAGGCTGAGCCTGAGGAAAGCTGCACGCCAGTGAGGGGGCACAGGGGAAATTCTGGTGGTGGCGTTTCAGGAGAGCAGCTCTCTTCCCTGGCAGAGGTGGTACAGACACTCTCTCAGATGATGGAGTAATTCTCACACACCTTTATTCCTTCTGGATAGGATCTTTATATACAGTTTGGGGGTGGGTTGGGGCCTGACAGTAGGTACTTCCTATTGGTTTGGTCTGAGAGGTTAGGGATGCCTCATCCACACGTGGAAGGGCTTGGGGGTGTTGCCCCTATGTGACTGATGGCCACAAATCTCTCTGGGGGGAGGGGGAAGGAGGCTGCTGATATGTGACAGGCCTGGTGCTGGGCCTCTTACCGTCTCTTAAGGATCTCCAGGGCTTCTAGCCTTAGCTCTACCATACCAGGTTTCCTCTCAAGAGTCTAGTGGCCTACAGGAGACATCATTTAATTTTCAAAAAAAAAAAAAAAATACAAAGAGGTTGAAGGTTAAATAATGTTTTAAAAAGAGACATACGACGAGACGCTCCAAGAAAACTGGCTAGTAACATAAAAAGAAAAAGTCCTAAAACACTGTATCTGGTGTGGGAAGGGTGAAATATGTGCTTACTTAAAAAATGTTTGACACTCTGAGGTCAGTACTTCTGGTGATTCAACGGGTTGTAGGAAGATGTATAAAAGTGTTGTTTAGTTAAAATGTAACTATTTAAATTTTTTATTTCTATTAGTACTTGTACTCTGCTGAAAACTTTAGAATAGTTCCTGGTTGTTGCTCATAATGAAATAAAACATACATATTTAAGATGCGAAGAAATGTTTTCCTAAATCAAGTTAGTAAACAAACACCATAGGAAATTAATCTGGGCTAATCCATTGTTTTACATGATGAAAAATGGAATTAAAAGAGAAAAAGACTGTTGTATGATGGCCAAGGCATGCCCTCTAGCTTCCTGCACCAGATCACTCTGCAAACATGTCTAGCTCATCCTTTTCTGCCCAAGTTCTGTGGTTTCTACAGGAAGACCCAAGTAAGTGATTACAGAAACTTTCTCATGCTAGAAATGATGCTATGTGATACACACGTTCAGAATCATGTCCTTTGTCTTCATAGCACCTTTAGTACAAAGTGGCCTTATGCTTAGCATATGACTTCTAGAGAGGGGTGAGATGTGTCCCAAAGAGACCCCAGACATCTTCTCTGAGTTGATAGATTCTCAGGACAGGTATAGCAGCCGTCAGAATCTGCTCGGTACCATCACTTGTCGACCTGGAATGAGTTAGGGCATAAAAGTATACACTGAAACAACAGATCTGAAAATACAGAATAGGAGTCACATACATCCCCCCTCTAAGGACAAATAAAAATGCCACACCCTAGGAGTTAAGGTATGAAGGGAGGGTGTTGATGGGACTCAGAGTGCCTGGGCTCCGTGTGCATGGAGAACCCAGGGGATCGATGTGGAATCAGCATTCAGACTAATCAGCTGCGGTAAGAGAGCATCTCCAGTCACAAACATGGAACCCAGTCTCTGTGTGCGTCATGGCATCTGTAGGCATCTGGGCCAGTGTCGTAAATCATCCACACCATGGCTCCCTGCCATCGCTGTCCTTCGAAGTCTTTCCACTGCCAGCACCAATAGTTGTGACAGTTTGCTGGAAACCAAAGCCGACTCTATCCAAACCTGCTTTACACAGCGCCTTCAACCCTGTTCTAGATTTTGGTGTTAGTGAAGGAAAGAGTATTAAAAATTTCTGTAAAGGGTATTGAAATTCACAGTAGGGGCCGTGGCAATCAAATTGGCTCATATTCAGCGTGGTTTAGCCATAGGTTAGATTAGGCTACGTTATAATAACTTGGGCTCAAATCTAGGTAGCATGGCTTAGGCAAAGTTTGAGACGGTGTTTGACTTGGTCTTGGGCAGGTAGAAGGACTCTGCCTTGCTTTTTTTTGTGGTTGTCATCGTTGTTTTTGTTTCTTCTTTCTAGTTTCTGGACGTCTTCTGCAGTTCACGGTTCATTACTGTGCGCCCTTTCAACTTCTGATTTCATTTTTACATCTCTTTCCCTGGCTCTGACCCTCACCTAAAATATGTGTTGCAATTGCGTTGGGCTTTCCAGAATAATCTAAGATAATCCTTCCATTTTAAGATTCTATTTTTTTTTTAATTTTTATTAGATATTTTCTTTATTTGCATTTCAAATGTTATCTCCTTTCCTGGTTTCCCCTCTCAACGTAACCACACAGAGTTTCTTTGCTGCCCAAAGGTAATGTAGTTTTAGGTTCTGAGGATTTCCTTTTGAGGGCCATTCTTCTGTGTGTATCTTAGGTGGAAATCTATTTCTTGACTGAAAAAGTAACAGAGAAATCTTCGTATGATCTTCATCACTAAGTGTGTGCACACCTCTACCTGCGACCCCATAGGCATACAAGTGTCACATGATTCTAATGAAGATGTCACACTCCTAGGATAACAATTTTTTTGTAAGCTATATCCTTCCTGCCAAATTCTGTCTGCTGCCAAACTGGGTACCTCATGCCAGCTCACCAGTCTAAGGGATGGAAGCAGCCCATAGGTGAAGGCAATAGCGGAGTGCAATGGCTATGTGCTGTACAGGGGAGGTCCTTGGAATATGGTTGTGCACTGTACAGGCATGGATACTTAGGTGGATACTGGCTATGCCTCAGATGCTGACTCACTAATTGCCTTTGTGGTCCATCTACCTGTGTCTCCTTATCTTCCTACAACTGATTCTTACATTTAAGTCTCTCCTATTTCTTTTCTTCCTAGTCATGGGAACTCACTGTGTCTTTTGGAATCTGAACATTTTTTCTTAGTGCACATTCTCTTTTTCTATTTTGTGCCAAGTGTTGGTTAACTCAAGGGCAAACACGTGACTCTGCTCTTTTTTAAAAAAATTTGTATTATTTATTTATTTATTTATTTATTTGTGGTCAGTTCATTTATAAGGCAAGGATAGAGAATGCTTAGCTGAATTAATGAGGGAAGATAAGAACATTGAAATAAATTGTAGAAACAAAATCATTATAATAAATATTTTTAATTTTTTAAAAAGAAATATTTAAAGACATTATCTACATAGTTTTTAAAATTCACCATGGATAGGAAAGTCAAACACACCATTTCCTAAGCTGTGATGGGAACTTGCTTTCTTATTCACACCCCTCTGTGGGTTGTATTTAGCTTATTTATTTTAATTCTATTTCCATAATTTTAACCATTTGGATTTCCAAAATGATGCTAGAGTCTTATACATGTGCCAATAAACTTCCCACCTGCTACTATATATTTTCCTTCACTCTCCTGAGAGAGAGTTCAGCTCTACCGTTTCTGAAGGTGGGGATCGGCACCACCGTGGGTTAGAGACTGGCACTTTGATTTTTCGTAACTTTAGCTAACTCTCCTTGTTACTCAGGGCTCCCTCTTCAAATCCAGGCAATGACATGTACAAACTCTCCTAGTGCAAGGACACGTGCAAATTCTCCTCTCGCAAGGACAATAGGACTGGCACTCCAGGCACCAAGCAAAGGGCAGCTCCTGCTAAGTTTGTTTGTCTGGCATCACACGAGGAAGGGAAATAGCTTAAGGTCTAAGAAGAGATTCTTCCCACAGGTACCTGCCCACCTTCTAATTCGCGGGTAGACATCAAGAATGTGGGCTCTGTCTAGCAGTACAACTGGTCCAGCTCCCTCTATACAAGCGGCTGCTCGTCTCAGCATGTCTCATCGTTCCACTCTTGGCTTCCAACTTCATCATAAAATAGTTAATACAGGAAGGCAGCCCAGATTAGTGTCTAAGTTACCTTTTGTTTGCATCAGACAAAATATGGATTGAATCCCATTTCTCTCCTCCTGACTAATTATATGACCTTGGGCAAATTATCTAATTTCTGAAAACTTGTTTTTGCTGCTGTAAAGCAAGAATGAAGACATCTTGTTGTAAGGACAAAATGAAATAAAGTAAAATATAGTGTTGCATAGGACATACACCGTGTTCACGCGCTATTTATTTTACTTAATAAGAATGTACTGAGATTCTACTATGAACAGTACCATGCTTAGAAACATGATAGCACCCAAAATAAAGGGAACATGCTTCTATCTTCTAGGCATGCTGTAACGAATTAGCGAGACAGGCAATAGCAAGGCAAGTACAAGCAATGTATGGAGGAAGCCTGTAAGGAGAAATGAGTTGAAGGATGACGAAATTGGAACAGCACAGCTGGAGGGAACTCTGAGAGAAACCTCACTGACAATATGTAGGAAGTATCTCTCTCCAGCATCCATGTTATCCTGTAGAAATTTTCTTCTCAATAGTGTAACATCAGAACTATGAACATACACACGTCTCTATTTTCTGTGATGTCCCCCAAACTAACTTTCCATTGGTTTGTCATTTCCAATTCTTCCAACTTCTTAGGAAGTGGTTTATAATTCCTCAGAGCATTAAGTTAATAAACAAAATAACATCTTCCTACTTGGTCAGTCTTTCTCTTTCCCTGCTACTACAATCTTGTTCATGATTGAGATGATCAGTGGTTTTATTTGTGTGTGTGTGAATTAGTATGCATTAATAATTTCCTAAACATATTATTGGAATATAAAAATCATCTCTCTCTCTCTCTCTCTCTCTCTCTCTCTCTCTCTCTGTGTGTGTGTGTGTGTGTGTGTGTGT
>NC_034604.1:38725385-38737394 GCF_900095145.1 Mus pahari
GAGAGAGAGAGAGAGAGAGAGAGAGAGAGAGAGAGAGAGAGAGAGAGAGAGAGTCTAAATACTTGTGTGCTGTCTCTACAGTGGATAAACCATGAAGAAAGAAGATTGTCTGCATACTTGATGACATAGTTGCTGTCATGTGTGGGCAGAGTTCACTGAGTAGTTTGTGGGAAGGTGGCTGGGTCATCCCTCAACCCATTCACACAAAAGTTACATAATTTCCCTGTCCTGTAAATGTCACAAAGAGACAATGGGGTGTTGTAATAAGAATCAGGGCATCTATGTTTTAAAAGAGATAGCCCAGCTGTGACAAATGTATGAAATATCAGGCAAATTTTCTCCACTTCTTTCTCAATCAGCAAAACAAGTAAAATAACCCATGTCAAGGACTTTGCAGAACACAAATATGGTTTTCACACACACACACGCACACACACACGTGTGTGCGTGTGTGTGTGTGTGTGTGTGCATGTATGTATGTATTATGTATGTATATATGTACCGAAGAAGATTATCATTATTTATATAAATGGCTTGTAGGTTGGTCATTCATTCTTTTTACAATATCCTAGGGTTTAGTTTCTATGTCCTCTTAGATTTTTTCCCAGACAGCAATGCAAGTGAATGGTTCCCAATATCCCCCACATGCACGTGTAGGCAGAGTGTTACTCAGACTTGTAGAGTTACAATGAGAAACACAGAGAGTTTCTCAGAATAAGGCATTGTGTGAATTTGATAACTACAATTTCAATATATTTAAATAATTGGGATGCCTTTTACCTTTCCCCTGGAATAAAAACACGTACTTTACACAGCTGCCAACAGTCACATTCTCTAGCTGTGAAATATCTAGGGCAACCTGCGTTATGGTCCAGTCATGTGACCCTTACTTCTACTCTTCTGGCCTGCCAAGTCCATCCTTCCCAGACTCTTTCTCCTTTGATTACTCTTTCTTTAGAGCTCTGTGTAGCTCTCTTTCCCTTTCTCTTCAGTCTTGGCTTAGCTTAAATCTCACTTCCTCATGCAGGCCCTTTCTGCACATGTTATCTGTGGTTCTCCATCTCCAGGCCCAACACTATACACAGCCCTTATCACAAATCTGAGATTGAATTATTCACTGTTTCACTTGTTTGTTTACTCATTTCTTCTCTGGAAAAGAGAACCTGTTTTTCCAGGTGATTTTCACAAGATTTGACAATCAGTGACCACGTTCTGCTATTCAATCAAAACTAACACTCAGTAAAATTCCATTTATTATTAAGTAAGACTGGACTCTTATATTACTTAGAATAAAGAGATCTAGAAGATCTGGGCAGGGGTTAAAGTAGACAGCTCAATGTGGGTCCTGTGGGACTCAGGGGGATAAAATGTACTGCTTAGTATATAGTTAAGAGGTTTACCAGTTACGGTGACCTCTTGTCTTTACCATTGGATATCAACTCTACTGACTGTCCAGTATTCCATTCCAGACTGTCCCATTACAGTCCCTCACATGGTGATGTACTTAAGTACCCTGAGTCTATTCCATGTATTGTTTTCTCCAGTTTAATATTACTTAGAATAGTTAGAAGATTATTATTTAGAAGAGTTGAAAGACAACTTATATTCATACTACAGGGAAGGTGTGGTATATGTAGACTTTAAGGTCTGTTCAAATGAAAACTAAAATCGGTAAATTTTTATTAGCCATAAAATGTAGACACCATTTCATCCCTATAGCCCAGCTAAGAGATTGTCAGGATAAGAATTATCTTCATGTTGCATTGGTGTCTTCTGTGTACATACATGAGTTGGCATGTATCCATGTTTATGTGTGTGTCAGCACCCCTGTGTGCAGATATGTATGTGTGCCTCTGTGTAGAGAACAGAGACTGACCTCGGTTATCAGGTGCCAGTCACATTGTTTGTGGAGACAGACTTGCACTGGGACCCAGGATTCCTCCTGTTTCTGCCTCCTCAGAGCTGGGGACACAGACGAGTAGCACTACTCCTCATTTTCCCATGGGTGCTCTGCTCAAGCTCAGGTCCTTTGGCTAACCAGGCAAGCACTTTACTGATATACCCGCCCCCCAGGCCCCTGCTCAGTGTCAAGTTAAATGAACTCAACCTCCTGAGTTGATGTACTAGTCACGCCTCAAGTCATGCACTAGTCAAAGATGGACAACAATAGGAATAGCTCATATCTTTAGGGGTAAGACGTTGTCTCTCTCACTGAGCTATGGAGCTATTGGTTCCGATCCCAGTCCTGAGTGGGTCTGAACCTGTGCAAGGGGGCATAGGTATAGATCCTGAGGTCAGTAGCTGAGGTTGTAGATATGTTCATGAATCAACCGTGGGTGCTTGATAAGAGCAGTTACACCGACAAAAGCAACACAGCTTCAGAGGGTCAAGAGGACCCTTGAAACCCTGATCTGAAGACTAGAAGATGAGAAAATGATGGACTCAGGGATTTGTAACGGGAACTGAAGGAGTCTCCTCAGACACACTAAGGTCAGCTTTGGAAAAGATTACCAAGAATATTTCCTTAGAAATATTCATTGTCAACAAAGTCTATTTGTTAAAGAAATACCGTGATGGAGTTAATTGTTATAGTAGTTGAACGTATTTTAGGTTTAAAACTAATCATTTTCTAAGTGAGAAGCAATGAGAATTAGAGAGGTGGTTCTCTCATACATGGTAGACAGAAAAACATTAAGGTCTTTTTAGCCAGAATGTTGATGAAGTCTTACAAATGTTTATTAGTTACATTTTTAACATACATCGTACAAAATGAATTAAAGTGGCATGATATTGTGATTTTAGCCGTATGGTAAATGCTTAAACACTCACTTGTGCCTATTGCCCACACTTTATTCTGATGATCAGTCTCAGGGGCCCTCCACATACACATTAGGCAAGTTGTGCCTCTGCCTCAAGTCATTTAGGATTTTTATGGATCATTTAAAGAAAAAGAATAAATGAATAATTGCAAAAAAGTTTTTCACAGACATGCTGCAAATAAAGTTATAATGGATGGTTGACTAGGGTTCTTTGAAGTCGCCTGCATCACTTCGTTTGATGAACTCGTTCTTAACATTCTAATGCTTAATCTCACCACTTGCTACCACATGAGCCTAGTACTGAAACCTGTTTAATAAGTTTGTGGAAAGTATTCAATGGTTTAATATGTGGAAAATATTCAGCACAGTACTTGGCACATGGTGTGAACCCAATAATTGTTAGCTGTTGTTTGTACCTTTTACGTGTAACAAAGAGACCTTTGAACTGTGGGAAGCTGTCATGGAATCCAGAAAGCCCATCGTCATTGAAGAGATGTAACCCGACCAGGTGAATAATCCCCATGGATGCTATTCTTACCTAGCAGTTGAGTGCATAGCTCACATTTAGAGGTCTCTATCAGAAGATTTCTGTGCTTTTGATATAGACGAGTTCTAGGATGTGAGAAAACCTCGCACTACACTTCTATATCTTTAGAGGACATTTAGTTACTGACCATTAGGCTCAAAGGGACACTGCTCCATAGAACTAGTGTTGGAGGTAGTGACACTCAAACCAAGCCTCATCCTCACCCACTCTACTGTCAAAAAGAACTGAGAACCACACAGCTATTGTCACATCCTTCTTGCCCAACCAGGAAAAGTGACTGTGCTGCCTTCATGTCCTTCCTTACAGCCGTGGGAACGGGTATAAGGGTTTCTCACGAGCACAGAGAGGATCCATCCTGTCTGGCCCTCAGTGGAACTTGGCTTCTTCCCAGTGGTGGCTGGTGATGGGCACCAAGTTCTACTTGAACACTTGGCCTATGGGAAAGCTTTCTTTAAATAAGCAGAAACAGGATTCTCTGTCGGTTTCACCTGTTTATCCCCACTCACCTCCTCAGCCCCAGAGATCAGGTCTCCCATGACGCCTACCTCTCATGAGAACCCATGAAAGGTTTGCAGACTTCTGGAGTGTTTGCTCGGGAGATTTTGATTCCCATGTCGTGCCTCTCATTACGGCAGGATTCCAGTGCCCTGCCTTTCCTAATCAACAACAAATAGAGTTCATCTGTGATGTATCACAGGGCAGTGACTGGGAAATTTAAGACCTCCTTTCTTCCTCAAAGAAACTGAACTGTTCTCAGAGACAGCCTAGCTGTGAACTATTGATAGAATTGGCAGGAATCCTACAGCAACAAATCATATAGCTCTTATTTGATTGTTCTTTAATGCTCTGGCCTCAACGCACATATTGCTAACAGATTTCTTCAAATCTTGCTACCCCTGAATGTAAAATAATATGAATTATGCTTATCCTTGGCTAAATTCAAATGAATGAGACCCAAACTATAATTTATTTATTAGGCTCAGTGCAATTACTGGGGGATCACCCTTAATCTAATTCTCTGACTCTAGTCTGCTTACCTCCACAGCTGTGCTCCCCAAATACTGTTTGAATCTTCCTGTCTTATTTCTGCTCTAGCAGTCTGGTGTCATGAGGGGGCATTTTACTCGGGCACGTGATGCTCCCATCATGACTAATGGAGACCTCCTGTCTTCTCTGTCTTCACCTCCTCTCTGCTCCTCCTTTCCCTCTCTTTTTTACTCCCCCTCCACTCTCTCTTTTCCTCCTCTCTCATGTTCCCTACCTGTGACCCAAAGCCTGGTAACTCAACCTTCTCATCTCTCTATTCCCTCAAGTTACTGGCTGATCCCAGTTTTACTTAACTAACAGTTTTCAATTGGGGAGTGTGTTTACAAAGCAACCAGACCTTGGGGGCCAGTATTTAGCATTTGAATACAAAGCAGCATTAGACCAAACCCCAACACCTGGACTCAGCCATAGACTGAGGCCCCAAGTCTGAGTCCTCAGCCCATGTGCAGAGGATTTTTACAAAGATAGAAATTGACTTCTCAGCCATGTTTCGGCCTTATTGCCTTCAAAACATCTTTGTTTTCTCGAGTTATCCAAGTTAAGAGTATGCTTCATGAGGTTATTAAAACATTTGAATAAATGAATGTATATTAAGCACTTAGTATAGTATCTGACGACAACGACGATGACAACACAACAACAACAACAACAACAACAAAATAGCATGCTGTTGGTGGTGGTTGGCAGGATAACCAGTAGAGAAATGAAATATACAGAAAGTAGAATTTTGCATAGAATTTTAAAATTCAGATCAGGGGTTGAAGAAATGACTCAGTGATTCAGACTCAGAGTATGTGCCATTCTTTCAGAAAACCTAAGTTTGATTACCAGCACCTACATTCCAAAGCTAACAGTTACCTGGAATTCCAGCTCCAAGGGATCCAATATCTTTGGTCTCTGTGGGTATTACACTCACACACACATACCCATATCCAGACATACACTTAAGTTAAAAAAAATAAAAATATAGAAGTTGAGAAGTGCTGGTTTAGATTAGGAGATACCACCAAATGGCTTTGGAACAAGGAGTAACTAATCTTCAAAGTATAATTTTTAGAAGTAAACACTTCTAAAAGTATTTATACAGATTTATACAGATAGGTAAGTATAGATATCTACCTAATCTTTATATGCATGTGATATGACTTTTGGACACTCCACTTTTTCAGTTGTTCCATATATTCAGCATAAGCAGCCCATTGTCCTATGAGTAAAGTAACCTCTGGGTTCAGAATCCATTTCTCTGAACTCCCAAAAGGAGGTGAGTTCATGGGGAGGTTGATAGACAAGGAAGAAGGGATTGCATTTGGAAGTGGTAGCAGCCGGCTTTGCAAGGGCTGATGCAAGACGAGCACTAACTCACTATAGAGAAGGATCTTGTAAACCTAATAGGGTGGTCTGTTAGGCAAGGCATGTTGAATACTCCTACTCAAGGTGCTATTGGAAGTCTTGCATTTGCTTTTCAAACTCCTATTGATCAACTGACAGAGGCCGTGCTGTAACCTCTGGGAACAGCTCATGAGTGTTTTATAAAAGGAACTCCTTCTGTCAAGGCTCTTTGGAGATTCCCACCCACCTGGCAAGGACCTGTGGAGGTGACGCTGCAGACCCCTGAACTGATCCTAGGGGACCCTTGAGCTTCAAGCCCTTTGCTATGTTTTTTTACCTATGGAAATTCTTCGTTTCACTTTGTCAGTTGTGATTGCAGCTTGGTTTATTGAGCACAAAGAAGGGGATGAGTCTTTGATAATTATTCCAAACGTTTCTGTGGGGAAATTAAGCCCTCTCTGCAGTTTAACATAGAAACTGGTTCTCCAGGCCCCCGAAGGACAATGTAGTCATCCTGAGTAAGCAGGAGGAAGTCACTGAGGTTAATGAGTCCTGCTTACTTAACTGTTTTTGAAAAGAGATTGATTGCTACATCCCAAGGACTTCTTGATGGCATTAAGAACTTACAAGAAAGTCACACCAAGGTATTTTATATTATTTGTGACTATTGTGAAGGGTGTTGTTTCCCTAATTTACCAAGGAATCTAAATCTTCCATTTTCTTTGGAGGCAAAAGTACAAGAGACTGCAAAGGAGAACAGACACTGTGTGCCAACTAGGTATCAATCATTAGCATTCTAGAAATATGTTAAAAAGATCAGGACCATATTGTAAAACTACCACTCACATAAAAGTAATATATAGACTATTTAGAAAATATTAGGCTTATACCTGAAAAATATTATTCTAGGTATGGTATTATAAACTCTGCTGACTGCAAAAAAATATAAAAGCATGATTCTGTTAAAGAGTAACCATAGAACTTGAATATCTTCCATTTCTATAACTGCATGTCTACTGCTAGGATGTGCTTGGCTAGACATGATCATTTGGCTTACAATATAAAATTCACATTTAGATAAAAAGGAAAGGTTAATTAACCCTTAGATATGGGGTAAAGGTCAATTAATGACAGCAGGAGAGTGGGGAAAAGGAAAATAAATTAAATTTGTAAATGCTAATGACTCTTAGAATCTATGAAAGAGAAATGAATTGAAATCGCTCATGCTTGAATGGTTTGGAACTTGTATAAAGACGGTTTGAGCTACTGGGGCCACTTGCTTGAATGACAACAGGAAGTCACTGTCTTCATTTTCACTGATGCCACATCTCCATTATATAGCCTAGAATCCATCTTGAGCTGGACTTTGCCAGTCAACCACATGGTAAGCATAAAATTGAGACTATGCCCTATAGTAGCTGTGTAGTTGTTTTAGAGTGAAACTTTATTAAACTGAAGAGTTTGGGCACAGATTTGATAGGTATGTATGCATTAATTAATTTCATTGATTTGTGTTAAATAGAAAACATAAAAGAAAAAGAAAATATGAAAGAAAGTAAAAGCAATGGGTCTTCATAACATTTTATTTTTACTTTTATTTTTTAGCAGTAAGCCAGATGTCTACACTGGCTTCCATGTTGACGTTCAAACTTCAGAGAATTCTTTGGGAATTACTTTCTCTGCATGCGAAACAGCTTGGTATAGATTTTCAATTTCCTTTGAAAATTCCAAAAGTTTATGTATTCTCAATATTTTTTGAAATAAATTAGATGAGTGGAGCTCCATTACTTGATTTTGAGCCAAACAATTCTACTTTCTACAAATAATTAACTATAGCTCAGGTCTGTCCTCTGTTTCTTCTGTTTTCCAAGAATACTGCCTGTCCGTCTTCAGTGCACACATGTCTTTCTCAGTGTTGTGCTCTGAACCTAGATATTGCTCATGACAAATCTTGCCCTGTTAGATGTTGATAGGCTGGTGATCTTCAAGTTGGAATAGGTCTCCAGGAAGACATTCTCTAAGTAAGAAGTCTTATTTAGAGACCAGACACGACAAGAAGCTTGAATCTCACTATAGGAGTAATGGGAAGTTATAGAGTGAAACTAAGAATTGTTTCAGGCATGGCTTTGGCTGATTTTTGGAGAATAGACTGTAAAAGTCAACAATATCCACACAGAATGGCTCAGAGGGCATTAATTAGGTACCACCCTCATGGGAAATAACAGGGGAATGCTGACATTTAGCTTATTCACCTGCCCTTGATTGAGTTAACATGTAGAATTTTATATAGGTCCAACACATACTGATTCATTTGGTTAAACAGGGATCACAATTGCTTATGGGGTTAGCACCTACGGTTGACTATCATGATCAAGTGTGTACAGTAAGAGGTGGGGTGGGAAAAGAAGCATCACTGGGGGGGGGGGATTTGGATGGATAGAGCCTTTCATGTTTCCATCTCTTTCACTCAGAAAATGAAGATGACCAATAGGAAATACTTCTACGGGGCAACTTGCTGCTTCTACTTGCTAGTAGCCCCCCAAAGCAGGCCTTTAGCATTGAATTCTTGACCCCAGGTTTACCTTGCCGGCCAGCTGACATTAGCAGTACATTTTACCTTGGTCAGTACTCAATCATTTTGTTGGAAAGTGAGAGACTCAGGAAGAGTTAAGGACTCCTCCTAGGCATAAACATTCTGGTAACAAAATTGATTAGCGATTTCTATCTGGTAAGGTATTTGACTCCACAAATGACTGCTGTTAGCAATGAGAAAGATTGAGGATAATGAGAAAGTCCCATGAAGCACACAGAAGGAGTCAGTGGGAACTGATATACAAAGCTCTGGCTTTGAAATTTAATTGAACCAAGGTTCAGTGCCCTCCTCTTTCCTTTGCTAGGTATTATAACATCTGCCACAGAGGTTCTGTCTCCTATGCAGAATGAAATAATTGCATGTTCATGACTGACGCAAGCATCAAGTGAAAACTAATTAAAACTCTGCAACTAGAAAGCCACAGTTCATGTATATTAGTAAGGCCTTCACTGAATTGCTTCAGACTTTCAAGATTATTTGAGGAATTCTCCCAACGTGCTTGCTCACAGCACTGCTGAGAGAAACTTGAAAGACACTATGAGAAAAATTCCTGTGGGTGTGAAATTGCATAATATATAAATATAATTTTATGAGCATGTGTTTGTGTATGTGTTGGCACTGTATCGGTGCTATATTTATGCTCTAATGTTAATTATGTTTTTCTAGGGGAGGCATAAGTTGCAATATGGGAACAGAGGTTCATAAATAGGGCTCTGAAGTCCGAAGGCTGATGATGTTCAATCTCTAGTTTACAGGCTTGATGGGTTTAAGTGAAATTATGGAATTCATGTGAACTGTTGTTTCACGGTATTTATTTAGTGGTGTGCTGTAGACATCGGAGAGGAAGTAAGAAGAGCATCAAATACTAGCGAGTAACTGAGGAAAGAGAAAATGTCAGTAAGTGCTGGGTGCTACTTAATTGTTATCATTACTATGAATGAAATTCACTGTCTGAAGGAATGAAGATATTGGCTTGAATGTTCCTGGGTTGAGACAGGTAAAAGAAGGTGGTAATTTTCAAGGAGAAGGGACGTCCTGATTTGTGGAGGAAGTGTCTCATTTAAGGAATTTGTGACATTTAATGAAGTGTCCCATTTAAAGACTGAGTGTCCTTTCTTCCCTAGCCTTTTTTAGAAATGGTATGGACTAAGAAGCTTAAATGACTTCAATAAGAAAAGCAAAGAAGCAGCAATAAATACACACACACACACACACACACACACACACACACACACATTGAAATCAATCTAATAATGACCCAAGCTAAACAGAGAAACCAGGAAAAAAAAAGTAACCACTGAACAAGGGACCAACGAATGAGGGACACATCGCTGGAGCTGACTTCTGAAGAAGTATGGAGGTGTGAAACTGCCATACAAGCTTTTCCCAGCAGGCAAAGTTGAGTTCATACTATGTGTAAAGTTGAGTTCTACCATTATGTGTGAATAGTGAAGCAAGCCACTTAAGTTCTCTGTAAAACACAATGTGGAAGAAAATTCTTTCTTGCTGAGATGTGGCATCAGAGGTACAATATTTGAAAATAATTTTGTTTAATAAGACTTTTTGCTATTTTTAAAAACTAAGAATGAAAAACTCCTATTAGAAACCTGAAAGCATTTTTTTCCCTCAGATTATTATTGTGTTGCTCATTTTCCCCGTGTGATCATCAAAGAAAAAGAAGTTGAGTCTAAATGAGGGCACCGTTGTAAGCGTGGAAGGAAGTGAGATGTACTCCATTATGTGCACAGGAATGGCACCAAGTCAAAGAGAAAAAACTCCAGTAGGAGAAGAGAACTTTAGACCATTGCATCAGGATACTCATTGTCTTGGTTAGGGTTTCTGTTGCAGTGAAGAGACACCATGAAAAGAAGAAAATTGGTGAGGAAAGGATTTATTTGGCTTACACTGACACATGGTAGTGTATCATTAAAGGTGTCAGGACAGGAAGTCAATCATGGCAGGAAACTGGAGGTAGGAGCTGATGCAAGAGGCCATGGAAGTGTGCTGCTAACTGGCTTGCTCCCCATGGCTTGCTCAGCCTGTTTTCTTATGGAACTCAGGATCACCAACAACTCCAGGGATGGAACCACCCAGAATAGGTTGGGTCTTCTCCCATTGGTCACTAATTAAAGAAATTTCTTACAACTGGATCTTACAGAACCCTTTGCTCAATTGAGATTTTCTCTACCTTGTGTCAAGTTGACATAAAATTAGCCTGGACAGCAGTCATGTATCTTCTGGCAATTGTCATTTTGTGGTAACTCAGTTTTTTAATATAGTAATGTCTATAGTACAAATTAAATAAAGAATTCATTATCTGAGTAACAGTCTTTTCTCTTCTTTATTTTAATTTCTTTTCTTCTACAAATAACCACTAAACGACTGTATTGAATAATGGCTTCCTAACATGGAGATGAAGAACTGCAATTTCTGTCCACATATGTCTAGAACGTGAGGTAGCACATGACAGGAAACCCAAAGGGAGGAGAATGATAGAAAAACTTCAGAATTCCATAAGGAAGCTGTGTCTAGAGATAGAAAGTAAATTGCAGAGCTATTTAATTATTGATAAAAATGTAATATCAGAAAAAGGCATTGATGTAATAAGAATCCAAGGCTAAGCAATGCTCGTTTGTTCACATACTAGTAAATATTTAGTTTGGAGAATGAATTAAACAATTCTTCCTGTGCTGATACATATATGAGCATCAGCACTGGATTCTAGAATGTTCTATATCAGTTCAGCTTTATTTCTCACTATCTAATGTGATCTACAGAAAATCACATAAGTCCTTATGCCTCAGTTTCTACATCCATAAAACTGAACCATAACAATACTTCACAGGGTTGCATACATTCTTCATCTCTATATCTCTATCTCTATCTCTATCTCTATCTCTATCTCTATCTCTATCTCTACCTCTATCTCTATCTCTATCTCTACCTCTATCTCTCTATCTATTTATCTATCTCTTCTCTATTTCTATATCAAATAAGGATAGGTAGTGAAAAACAGTGAATAGGATAGATAGTGAATACAGTCTTAGGTCAAGACCTGGCACATTTGAAAGCCCAAATACATTTGAAGCTATTAGTAGTCAGAAATTTTTAAAGGATTTTATGTTACTAAAAAGAAAAAAATGAAGTTATATTAAGGTTTACTTTAATGTATACACCAATTTCATAACATCTGGGAAACAAAATCTTTGCTCAGAAAATGTGGTAATGGAATCCTTTGGAAACAAACACCCTTGAAAAGCATCCATTCAATCTCTGTGTTTGTGAACTGAAAACATTCAATAGCAATGCTTTTAAGCCTGTTGTACATTGATGTGAATTAGAGTATTATACTTCAGAAACGTTAATGAGAAAGGCAAGGGAAGCTCTGTTGTCATCGACTCAGCTGGTATTCTGCGAATATTTTTTCAAAGCAGAAAACCAATTCTGTTTTAAGTTGAGATACTTCACTACAATTACATTTAGCTACTTTCATCTCCTTAAACATTTAAGGTATTTCGTTAACACATAATCATATACATTTATATACATACACACACACACACACACACACACACACATATATATATATATATATATATATATATATATATATATATATGTACCTCTTGAAATATATGCATATATGTGATAATTATATTTCTATCATTTTTATC
>NC_034604.1:38737408-38754908 GCF_900095145.1 Mus pahari
AAGACATTTTACGTTATTCTAAATTTTCATAAATACACACACACACACACACACACACACACACACATATATATATATATATATATATATATATATATATATATATGTACCTCTTGAAATATATGCATATATGTGATAATTATATTTCTATCATTTTTATCATTGATTTTTGATCAAGACATTTTACGTTATTCTAAATTTTCATAAATCATAACAGGCTATTGTAAACTACAATTACCCCACTGTGTTGTAAAATGATAGAATTTATTATTCCCATCTCTCAATGTCTGGCTGCCTATTATCTACCTGTACTCAACTATTAATCTTTTCCCTATTCTGGTGCAATTGCTCCACACCTAAACTTTTCAATTAATTTTTAGTTATAATGCAAAATACTTGATTTCATTACGATACACATATATGTGTATGTATATATGTGTGAATTAATACACATACACATATTTAATTATAATTTGCTCATAAAAGCCTTCTCCGTTATTCTGTCCATTTTATTGTTCTTCTACCTTAAAATAGTTTGCTTCTACCTGTGTGCGGTGGTATAACTTCTAATCCCAGCCTGTAGATGATAAAGGCAGGAACATCAGGAATTCAAGGTAATTCTTCACTACAAAAGAGATACTTAAGATACACATACATACATTTTAATAAAAAAAAAAGTCTCTCCTACTTTCACATTGTGTGTGTGCATGTATTTCTCTGTGTATATATGGTTGTATGTATGTATAAATGTATGCATGTATGTATGTATGTATGTATGCTTGTGGGTTTTTTATTGGTTATTTTATTTATTTACATTTCAAATGTTATCCCCTTTCCCAGTTTCCCCTCCACAAGCTCCCATCTCCTCTTCTCTCCCCCTGCCTCTATGAGGGTGCTCCCCGACCTGCCCACCCACTCTTGCTCAGTGTCTGAGAGATCTCAAGAGTCTGGGTGAGTTGAGACTGCTGATCTCACTATGGGATCACCCTCCTCCTTAGATTCTTCCAGCCTTTCCCTAATTCAACCACTAGGGTCTCCGAATTCAATCCATTGGTTGGGTGTAAATATCTGCATCTGCCTCAGTCAGATGCTTGTTGAGCCTCTAGAGGACAGCCACACTAGGCTCCTATCTGTAAGCACACCATAACATCAGTTATAGTGTCAGGCTTTGGAGCATCCCCTTGAGATGGATCCAAGTTGGGCCAGTCACTGGATCTCTTTTCCCTCAGTCTCTTCTCCATTTTTGTTCCTGAAGTTGTTTTAGACAGGAACAATTCTGGGTTGGAATTTTTTACTGTGGGACAACCCCATCTCTCCACTTGATGTCCTGTCCTTCTACTGGAGGTGGACTTCCCAAGTTCCCTCTCCTCACTGTTGGGCATTTCATTTAAGGTTCCTCCTTTTGAGACCTGAGAGTCTCTTTTGTACAAGAGAAAGAAATGAGATTTATTAAGTCAGTCTTATTTTCCTTAATATGATGATCCTTAGCTCCATTCATTCACTGAAGATAACACAATTCTTTTCATAGTAGGATAATGCTCTATTTATTTTCCTGTTCACTAACATGTATTAGTGTTATTCGATGTGATGATTTTATATATGGACAAAATGTTTACAGACCAGCTCCAAACGACTATTTGTCATTCTCTTATTCTCCTATCTGTAGCCTCTTGTATTTGTCCTTCTACAGTGAGTTTAACTGTTTTTAAACTTCTGGATATGAAAGAAACTTTGCAACCCTGATATCCTCTGCCTGGCCTACTTCACTTTGAATGATCTCCAAGTTCCACTATACTGGAAACCCCATGATTCCATTTTTCATGTAGGTGTACAATATTCCAATCTGTACATGTGCCCCATTCCTTTCTTTACTTATGTCCTTGTTCATTGATGGCTGTGTTGATCCTATACATTATCAGCTATGGAGAACATGCAGGTGTTTCACTGGCATACTGATCTAGTCCTATTTTAGAATATGTTCTCAGAAGTAGGTTAGTATTATCATTTCCCACAATTTCCATACTACTTTGCATTTGATGTCATTTCTGTTGTCTCTATATCCTGACCAGCACTTGTCAACTTTTCATAGTAATCATTTTAACTGAGTAGAGGTATATATGATTTGTGTTTTCCCAATGGTTAAAAATATTGAGCATTTTCCATGAATTTGTAGACTTTGGTGTCTTTCAAGAAATCTGTTTGTGCACCTTTCCTTTTAAATCATGGGTTGCTTAGTATCTTAGTGTTTGCTGGGAAGAGACTTATTAACTTATAAAAGAAATCATTTAATTGATGTTTTCTTACAGTCCAAAGGTTTAGTTCATTATCATTATGTCAGGAAGTGTGGTGGTGTGGCAGGCAGACACTGTGCTGGGGACATAGTTGAGATTTTTACAACCAGATTAACTGGCAGCAGTAAGAGAGAGTGACATTGGGCCTGGCTTGTGCTTTTGAAGTCTTAAAGCCCCCACAGTGACATAATTCCTCCAACAAGGCCACACCTCCTCCAAAAAGATCTCACCTACTAATCCCCAGCCCCCAAGAAGTAATGGCCAAGCATTAAAATACACGAGCCTATGAAGACCATCCTCATTTAAAGGTTTTGTGTTCATATAAAATTTTCATCATTCACATTTGTCTGTTTTTTTAAAGTATAGTGACCCACAGTTTCAATAATATTGCTATGAATAAGAAGACATAATTCTTCACTGTTGATTGAAATTTTATGGTATACACACACAGAAAGACACACAATCACACATATGTATTTACACAGCAGGTAGTCTCTTTGATCAATTCATGCTGTATAAACATACCAAATTTCACTTTACAGCTTTGTAATTAAAGTAATAAGAATAAAAACAAACTTTGCTATTGTTAAGCATATATACTTCAGTATTAATTTTGAAATGTTTTTATAAAAACATCCATGAAGAATGTTATATAAACTTCATTTATAATTTTCTCCTTGTACATAACTATGTGAAGAAGTCACATTTTCATGACATGACACTGAGCCTTCTTACTTATGAATATGAAATCTCCATTTGTTCAGGTTCTTCTGTCTTAGAATATGATACCATAATTTTAAAAACAATTCAATGGTGTTCACTGTCTTGCAAACATTTACAGAAACTAGGGATTAAAGCTAAGCACTGAAAAAGCTGAGTGGTCACTGCACTGTTTACACTGTGGAGTTCACATGCAATGTGGTCCTGTCCTCACATTCCTCTTGCCTGAAAAGCCTTAGGCAGCTTGAAGGCTTGAAGTGCTTAGACAAGTCACTCTGAATGCAGTTTTCTCCTGACAACATTGGGTGGAACAGTAGTGGCACTGACCACTGTACTTTTTCTCCCTCACACTACTATGTGAAAGTACACATGTGAGAATTCTTTACTTAGTAATTGTATTTGTTAAAGGAAGGAATTAGTGCCTTATGGCTTAAATGATGCATTGATTTGAGTGTCATTCTAGCAGCTTCTCACAATTATAACAAAAGAATGTGATATATTAGTAATGATGGCATAGGCTGATGATTCATGAATGAGAGATGTAATGAGGTAAGGAAAAATAGCAAGGTGCTGTCTCTTGACAGGTCAGTGTATTTTAGAATGACTTGACTCTTAACAAAATGTCAGTTTTGTGTTTTCTATTCTAAGAAAAAGTTATTCCATATATTTTGATGTGATTTTAATTAAAAATTTATTGGATACAAAATTAACAAATATCAACTGAGATATGCACTCTCTATGGAATTAGAGACAGAGTGTTGGTCAACCAAATGTAATCTCTGTCCTGACAATCAAACACAAAACAGATAATTAAATAAAGACCATCAGCTAAATAAAATGAGAGAGAGAGAGAGAGAGAGAGAGAGAGAGAGAGAGAGAGAGAGAGAGAAAATCTTGCCTATGGTGTCAGAAAGACCTTGTTTAAGGAAGTCAGGTACAAAATAACATATAGAAGATCAAAAACGATTTTTACGCCTTCAGAGGTAAATCTAGTTTTGTGCATTCATTTATTTCTTCTCTCCCTCTCTCTGCATATATATATATATATATATATATATATATATATGTGTGTGTGTGTGTGTGTGTGTGTGTGTGTGTGTGTGTGTGTGTGTTTGTGTGTGTTTCTTTGCTTAGGGTTCTTTTAAGTAGTAAAGGCAAAATAGATTGGGGTAATAATCTTCTGCAGTGCCATAAGGGCACTGTTAATCTCTGAGCAATAATTGTATTCAACAAAATGTTTTCCCAGGGTAACAAAGGGCAGAGTCTCTAACATCAGAATATGATGAAGAGTCAGTGAACAGTATTCATGAGGGAGACTCAGAAACCCATGAAACTCAATTGTACAGAATGGGTGACTTTTCCCATAGAATCATGAGTCCCATTACATCCACGTCATAAGAAGGAAGTATGACTCCACTACATTGTCAGTTCTAGATGAGGCAGAGGTGTAAGGACTGCATTTAGCTATGGACATTTCTTTCGATGTATGCTCAAAGCTTTTCATGCACTACTGACAACCACTGAAATAAACGCTGTGTCATCATCTACACTAAGATTTTGACACATGTTAGCTCATCTATAGTCATCACTCTATTGAGGAGCTAGGACTATTTTTTTTACTTCTTATAGAGTGGAATCAAGAGTTTCTAAGTTTTCCCAGCTTCACAAAATTGGTGGATTCTCCCAGAGTCAGGCCTCATCAGCTCAAAAGTAGAGCTCTTGTCTCTTTGGTACCTTTTAGCTAATGCTAATTTAGTATTTTGTCTTCACCCCCTGTAACTGAAAGTATGTTGTTTTTTAAGTTATGTACTAGGAAGTGTGTCTGAGAGAAGGAAGGAAAAAAAGGAGGAGAGAATGAGAGAGGAGACAGAGAGAGACTAAGAAACAAAGAAAGATAGAGCACAATCTGTGAATAGATTCCATCACAGCGAATTATCTCTCTGAAAACTTAAGAAAAGACAGTATTAACTACTTAAACCAATGAAGGGAATTCTCAATTAAATGAAATGCCAATGTCAAACTTCATTTTATAAAATGATGGAAAACAGACAAAGTATTTTTGACTAAGAAGGAGGGAGGGATCTTGGAAGAAGAGGGAGAGGGAGAAAAAGGGGGGCAGGATCAGGTGTAGGAGGAAGCTAGGGTGGGGGAGAAGTTCAGAGGGTCAGGAAATTGAATGGAGGTGTGCAGCAATGGGGATGGGGAACTGGGGGTAGCAGCCAGAAAGTCTCAGATGCCAGGAAAGCAAGAGACTCCCAGGACCCCATGGAGATGGCATTATTTTATTATGACACATGCCCTAACAATGTCTCAATTTGAAACAGCAGCTTCTATAAAATTTATTTCCTTCTATGCCTTTTGGTATAGATTTATTTAAATTTTTGTTTTATGTAATCAATCTCATAAGTGAAGAAATCAAACAAAAGATATTAGAAACCTTTGGGCACAGTTCATAGTGAAGTTACAATTAAAAAAAATCAAGGTAAAATATTAACCAAAAATATATAAATCAAGTGTGTTATGTAAGAGCAGAAGGAAGTATCATTTTGCATTGAGTGGCCAATGGATTTATTATTATAGATGACACAGAAATTGTTGACAAGAGGAAATCACTGGAAACATATTCAGATCATTAAGGATCATTTTTCAAATGGTAATTTATAGAATACATGAAGAATTACACAGACCAAAATTTAAACACATTTATACTTAGAGGAATGGAGCAAAGGCAGTTTGACAAAGATCTGGCCTTTTGTTGTCACCTGATCCAGCCTCTCTTCTAATTTTAAGATTAACACAACTACATCATTTTTCTTCTTTTCCTCTCCCTCCAGTCCTTTTCCATATACCATTATTTGCTTTCTTTCAAGGGACTACATTCATTTTACCATTTTGTTATATGCATATATATATATATATATATATATATATATATATATATATATATATATTTGTGTGTGTGTGTTGTCACTAAGAATCCTAAGAATCATAATGGAGAATCAATGGTTTGTTCTTCCCTGGAGAAGACTATGTCCCTGCCCCACCTCTCTGCTTGCAAGCCTTCACTCCTTGGGTGCCTGTAGTTGTTTGTGTAGGTTTGAGGCTGTGTGGCCTTTCTCCCATCCATTTGGCCATGACTATAGCTATTGCTTTTGTTTAGTTCATGTTTAGGCATCACGTTGGTAAGACTTTATTGGTGTAGTTTCTGACATTATTAGTAGACATATCACCACAAAGTCTTTGATCTCTTGACTCTTATAATATTTCTTTTTCCTCTTTTGTTATGTTCTCTGAGCTTTAGGTATGGAAGTCGTTTATAGATGTACCCATTAGGACTTCCCCAGCTTTATAAACAAAGTGAAATTAAGTAATTAACTTTTAATTTTGTTTTAAAATATCTCTTACAAGCAATATTGTTGAATTTACCTCTCTTTAAAAATAATAACACTTTTCATGTGCTAAATATACTGCTAAAACTCAAGAGAGGGTCAGTCTCTTTGGTACAACTTACTCAACCAAGACTGAGGGATGACCAGACTGCTAACACCGAAGTTATTATTTCAGTCTCACCTATTTGAGAAGACAAGCACATATTCATTTAAAAATTCTTTTTTTTTTAACAGAAAGCTGCTTGTATTGTTTATTCATATGGTTAGACAGGATAATGGCAGGGTAGAAAGGGAAATGTCTCACTGACTGAGACATCCCCTGAAATATTTACATGGGAAATGACATGTTTGGGCTGTTCGTATACGCCAGCAAACCAAAACATAAACACAAAACTAAACAACAGTGGATGAATACCTTGGGGTTGATTATGCCATAGAACTCCTTTACACTTCTGAAAAACGAAACCGCTCCATTATACACAGGCAGTCATTGCTAAAGATGCAAACCACATGCAGCCCTGCCTATGGGTGGCAGCAGGGTCAAGGTCAGGGCTGAGGAAAGCGTGTCTCAGAGTCCAGAGCCAATCCCCTATAGCACAGGGCACAGCTGACTGACAGACAGAGGTTGTGGGAGCCCCGTGCTGAGATAAGCTATTCTCACCATTCCTGACATCAAGCTGTACTACAGAGCAATCGTGATAAAAACTGCATGGTACTGGTACAGCAACAGACAGGTAGATCAGTGGCATAGAACTGAAGACCGAGAAACAAACCCACACACCTATGGTCACTTGATCTTTGACAGAGGAGCTAAAACCATCCAGTGGAAAAAAAAGAAAGCATTTTCAACACATGGTGTTGTCTCAACTGGCAGTTAGCATGTAGAAGAATGTGAATTGATCCATTCTTATCTCCTTGCACAAAGCTCAAGTCTAAGGGGATAAAGGAACTCCACCTAAAACCAAAGACACTGAAACTGAGAGGAGAAAGTGGGGAAGAGCCTCGAAGACGTTTAAAAATTCTTAAACTAAGCCCTTGATCACCTCATCCCAAGTTTAAGAACTTGTAGATGTTCAAAAATCAACCTTGGCAGATGGGAAGCTCCACCTACTACTTAGCAACCTGCTCCAACCTTGGCCAGAAAGACGGGCAGCTCAAAGCCACCTTGCGTATATTCCTTTTCTATTTTTAATTAATTAATTCTGTTTTTAATGAGTTAAATTTATGTCCCGACAGCAGTTTCCCCTCCCTTCTCTCCTCTAAATTCTTCTCCCGATCTCTCTACCCTCACACCCATCCCCCTCTCTTGGGGCTCTTTCCCTCCTGTTGGGTTAACATGTCCATCTAGATAGGAAGACTTTTCAGAAAAGGGGAAATATCCCTTGGATGTCAGCCAGCCTTGACAAATCAAGTTGCAGGTAAGACTAGGCCACATCTTCTCCTGAGATTAGACCGGCAACAGAGTCAGAGCTGGACTCTGCTCTGAGTCCCACATGAAGATCGAGCTATACAACAGTGACGTATGTGCGGAGTGTCTAGGTAAGCCCCTTTCATGCTCTCTGATTGGCGGTTTAGTCCCTGTGAGTTTCTATGAACCCAGGGTTGTTGATTCTGTAGGTTTTCTTGTGGTGGCCTTGGCCCTTCTGGGTAATACAATTCTTCCTTGCAATCTTCCATTGGATTCCCCAAGCTCTGTCTAATGTTTGGCTATGGGTCTCTGTATCTGTTTCCAATTGATGGTGCGTGCAGCCTCTCTGTTGATAGTTATGCTAGATGCCTACCTGCAAGTATAGCAGAATGTCATTAACAGTGTCAGGGGTGAGCTCCATCCCATGGCCTGGTCCTCAGGCTATACATGTCATTAGTTATCCATTCCCTCAATATCAACTCTATCTTTACCCCCCGCACATCTTGTAGGCAGGACAAATAGTAGGTCAAACTTTTTTGGCTGCATTGGTATCCCAATCTCTCCGTTGGAAGTCTTGCTTAGTTGCAAGAGATGGCAAGTTCCCAAAGGCCCAAGAGGCATTGTCGTTTTGATTATTGAAAGATAACTTTAGAGTTCTTCTGAGATCTGTAGCTACCATGAAGCAGGACATCCTGGAACTTCGTCTAAAAAATAAAAAACAGGGGGAACTGCTACATTCTCTCCAGTATTGGCAAGTGCAACAGGCCCCCAAAAACCTGGGCGCTGTCCTAAGGCGAAACGTTCACAGAAACTTAGTCTCCTGGAATCGTGGCATCCTGTATAATGAATGCTCCAATGTTCTTGCTTTAGTTGGAAAACAGATCCATGTGCTTTCCCTTAATACATAGCCAAGTTAGATCCTAGGCAGTCAGTCCTTGAGCTGACCCTGGGTTTAGGTAGCTAAGTCACTGCCCTACACAGGAATTTACCATTCTCTAGGAAGAAGGAAGTTTGTGATTTAAAGAGGAACCAGAGTAGATACTTAGTACCATAGGTAGCTGAGTTACACCCATACACAAGTATTTACAATGGCCTGGGGGGGTGGATTATAGGAACTATGGCAAGGGCATGAAGCCCTTGCCCCTGGCTACTAAGTTTAAGCTGACTTTAGATGGAGCTGTTTTTGATCCCAGCTGTTAACATTGAATTTTATCCCTGTTGGTTCCTGCCAGTCCTTCCCTGTTTGCATTCCTCCGTTTTGTGTAACTTCCCTATTTTCTTCTGTATAAATAGTCTGATGCTGGAATTGACAAATTACATACAGATAAAAAAAATCACTTTTATATGATAAATTGCTTATTTCAAATTTCATATGAGCCTGGGTTCTTTGCTTTATGTGTATAGTTTAAAACAACAACAACAACAACAACAACAACAACAACAAAAACCCTTTGCTCAAGAAAAATGTTATAAAAAAATGCCTTGGTTTTCTTTCACGCTACTTGGTTGCTTTCCTTGTGTCAGTTTCTGGCTTACATTCTTGATTTCTTTCCTTTTTGGTGGTGGTGGTGGTGGTGGTGGTGGTGGTGGTGGTGGTGTGTGTATGCATGCACATGCACCACACGTGGGCTATGCAAATATGTGCAAGTATGTTCAAGTTATGTGTCTTCCTCAATAGGATCTCCATATTCTTGTTCTTTTGTGACAGGGACTCACACCTTCTCACTGTAGTTGGGACTCATTGAACCAGATGACTGGACACAGTGAGGTTTGCTCGAGAGCTGGAGGTTACAACTCAGGCCTTCATGCTTGTACCACAGAGCACATGGCCCTCTGAGCTGACTCCTAGCTTCTCATGCTCTTTGAAGGTAGAGTTGGAAAGTCCTTGACTTTGGTAGGAACAATAGGGACTACATACACACACTAAGTATTTTATTTATAATTGGAATGCTATATCTTTTTAAAAGGCTCCTTTGACCTGTTTATATTTATTGTTTGGTTGGTTTTGTTTATTAGTACATATATTATATTCTTTTTAGTTTTACCTTAAAATTATTTAATAAAAACAATTATTTTTCTATTTTATTATTTCCTATGTAACTCATTTTAATCCTAAAATAGTCTGTATAAATTAATATGAAATATATATTTTACATTGCTTATAAAAATGAAGAGGCCATTCTTTAAGACCATTGATAGTATTAGATTTTGTTTTGTTTTACCAGGAGATTGAATTCTGTCTTTGACATTTCTGTTTTTAGGAATCAATACTTAAACATCACAAAAAGTTCCAATTATTTTAAATGTTTATTAATTCAAACACTTCAAATGTACACTTAATGTTTTTATTTCTACTTTATTTTGTCTCTCTAGCATATATTCAAATTTAAATACTAAATCTAAAGTATTTTAAAAATTAATTTTATGTGCATGAGCGTGTGCCTGAGTGTGTGCTTGTGTACCACGTGTATGCGGGAGCTCTTCAAGGTCATCAGAAAGACAATAGATACCCTAGAAACGGAGCTATAAATGATTGTGAGCTGTGTGGGTGCTGGTAACCCAACCTGAGTCCTCTACAAGAGCAGTCAGTGCTCATAACCACAGAACACCCTTCTGGCCTTTTCTTCCTAATGTGTTTTCGTTTCCTCAACTTTTTTTGATCTTCTTTATTTTGTATAAAATTTATAATACATGATTTATTTATAATACTTTTCTGTCACTGCAAAACAAGTTTCTAAGAGCTAATGTTGGGTTAAAGAAACTCAAATTATCTCGTTTTGAGGAGCCATGTGCACAGCACAGACCACCATGAGAAAGGCTCTTTTCTGAAAGGGTAGGATGCCATCAGATCTGCAGGAGTATGGCTGACACTCCTTTTTGTATTTATGACTCCTTTGACATTCTAGACTAATGTTCATCTGAAAAGATACCCACCCAGGGTAATGCCATGGTTCATTATCTTAGTCAACAGACCGAGTATCTTAGATACCAGGGTATTTTCCCTACCTCTGCCATATGACCTGGTGCTATATTGTCATATTTTATACTGCCTACCACCTTTCACATCATCATATAGTGTCCTTGGATGGGTGGAAGGGATCTTGGGGCCTTTCACAGATGCAAGCCTACAATCAATTCTCTTTGTAACAAATGAAATTAGTATGTTTTTTGAGGAAATATTTTTAACTTTTAATTGAGGCTTTCTTTCTGTCTGAGTATCTTTCATGATGGTGAAAAAATTTTTAATGTGTTTTTTTCCCAATCTGTCTCCTTAGAATGGTAGGTAGGTATGAATCTAAAAATACAATCTTTAAAAGAAATTCCCACTAAAGTGATATTCATGTAGATGCACAAATATAGTAATTGCTCTATAAATTTTGGTAAGTATGTAGCCAAAAGCATAATCTAATACACTATTTGGTTTTGACTCTAAAACCTTCTGGTATTGTATATTAATGTGCATCATAAGAAATTAATTTTCCCTAATTAGTGTAAGAATATAACTTTCAGATTAAAAGTCCTTTTCATCAAAGTACACAATAAGAACATGATTACAGTTTATAAAATGATTCTATGTAAAACATTACTTTTCATTTGTCTTATTACTGTTATTTTTATTTATTTTTAATTAGCTTACATACTACTGGGTTTTCATAAGGCTCCTTGAGTTTTGTTGAACCCATCTTTCCCCCACCCTCATCGCCACTCCTGCTTGAACCTTTAGTTCTTTAGTATGTGCATTCTCATGAGCTACGATGTAATTTCTTTGATTCATCATTAGATATTGATAAAATCAGGTATAATCATTACCACAAAATTTATCTTTTCCATACAAGTACAGAGAAATCTTTTCTACTGTCCTCAGACATATACTATATTTTTGTCAACTGCATACCCACTGTGGTGCCACAGGACACTGGGACTTATTCTTTCCACTTACCCATAGCATTATAGGACTTGGCCAACTTCTTCTCCAACCTTTTTCCCTCTGCTTCCAGCCAGTAACTGGTAACTATTATACTCTCAATTTCTACCAAATTTTACAAAATCCATGCTGTATTAAATGTTAGAAATAACCCCAAACTATTAATGTAAGGAAATGTTATTGAACACAATGAGTTCCCCGGAGATTGAATATGTTACAAATTTGACTGACTATCATGACCAATAACATACATATTAGTGAAACTAGAAAACAAAGCTATATGTTGTATATGATAATAACCATATACAACATGAAAACAACTGCTATGGAACTATAAAATTATGGGGAAATAGAAGTGGTTGCTATACTAGATTAGTAATACATACGTGAAATAATTTATTCACAGATATTAAGATGTTTCTAAAATATATGTAAGAAAACCAGGTTAGAGTGCCCAGTGACTAGGGTGTAGGTGTGGACCTTCTAGACTCCTGGCTCTTTGTCATCTGAAATCTGCTGATCTTTTATTAAGTGAAGGGTGAAATCCATTGCCACTGATGAGAACTAAATGAATTATATTGGGAGTAGACGGACCCGGCCCTTCCCTCCAGAGGATGACTAACTGGCATACCATCCTGACTGGGCGTGATCAGAGTTGACCCTTACAGACTAGGAATGGATAAAATAAACAATGTTCCCTTTGCCTTCACTTCTCTGTGGTTTCAGGTAGGATTATACCCTAGAAGAGTAAGAACTTCACATGACTTTTTAAAAAGTATATTGATTAAATGTACTTTTTGAATAAACAGTATTGGCTATGTATTTAAAGTACACATTCTCTTAATAGAATAATCAGGACAGAAGGGCTGAAGGATTGAGGATGGCTCAGTTATTCCATAAAACCCGAAAACATGCCTTTCTATGCACGTGTAGAATAATGTCCCTTGTTTTTGCTGTATATACTTTATGTACTTACAATAAAACTACACTGGTTATGAATGAACATGTCTTTGTTTTTTACAGTAATACCCTCCTTGAAAACCAAGCATCCTTTCCTGGAAATACATCCTCAGAATCCTGTCTTCTGGAACAGAATTTCATAAAGGTTGGATTATAAAGAATCCTTTAATCTTCTTCATTTTAAGAGCACTGACAACTGAAAAATAAAACTTAATTTGAAAGAGGGTTTACACCTATTTTTAAGAGAACAGATTATAACTAGAACAAAAGATTAAAGTGCATTATGTAACTGTCCACAATACTATTTTGTCTAACAGTTAAACTTTCTATTACGATTTGATGATCATTTGCTGAATATATAACATCAGAGAAATTCTTTAAGTTTTAAACTGGAAATTAATAGAATATGGAGAGCTTGTGAATTTAAACTTTTACTAAACACTAGAAAAGTGAAAGATGGCCACTATGAACATACAGTCAGAACTGAAAAAGCTTAACAAGCTGAAGTGCCCAAGTGAGGATGTCTCAGTCCCACCTGGGAGAGAGAAGAAAGCAATTACAAGTGGGGAGGGAGGGAGGGGCCTGGGAGGGAAAGTGGACAAATGGACCGGGTTGGGGATAGTGGCGGGGTGAGAGTTACCTGATCTGGTACTGGGTGAGGGAAAAGGACTGAAGCCCTGAGGGCCAGTAGAAAGAATGGGAACAGACAAACTCAGGAGATAAGAGGTGGGGGAGGACCTTCCAGAATGCACCAGAGACCTGGGAGATAAGAGATTTCCAGGACTCAAAGGGAGGAGCCTTAGAAGAACTAGCCTAACAGTAGGGAGAGGGAACTTACAGAGCCCACCTCCAGCAGGAAGACAGAACATCAAGTGAGGGATGGGGTTGCCATCCCACAGTCACTTCTCTGATCCATAATTGTTCCTGTCTGAAAGAATTACAGGGATAGAAATGGAGAGGAGCCTGAGGAAAAGAAGGTCTTGCAACAGGCCCAAAGTGGGATCCAGCTCAAGGGGAAGATCCCAAGGCCTGACACGATTACTGAGGCTATGGAGCGCTCACAAAAAGGGACCTATCATGACTGCCCTCCGAAAGACCCAACAAGCAGCTGACAGAGTCAGATGTAGATATTTGCACCCAACCAATGGACAGAGCAGCTGATCCCTGTTGTTGAATTAGGGGAAAGTTGAAAGAAGCTGAGGAGAATGGCGATCCTGTAGGAGGACCAGCAGTCCCAATTAACCTGGACCACTGAGATCTCTCAGATACTGGACCACTAACCAGGCAGCCTTACACCAACTGATATGAGGCCTCCAACACACATACAGTAGAGGACTTCCGGGTCTGTGTTCATTCAGAGATGATGCGCCTAACCCTCAAGAGACTGGAGGCCCCAGGGAGTTTAGAGGTCAGGTGGAGTGTGGGTGTGTGTGGTGTGGAGGCATCCACATTAAGATGGGGTGGGATTGGGGAGGAGGTGTGGGATGTGGAGCAGTCAGAGGGTGGATGGGGAGGGGTGGGAAATGGAATATGGAGTGTAAAAAATAAATTAAAAATAAAATAAAATTTTTTAAAAAGGAAAAAAAGGCAAGTAAAACATGGACTAGGAGGGAGGGACGGAAGGAAGGAAGAAAAAAAGGAAGGATGGGCAGAGGGAGGAAGGGAGGAAGGAAGAGAAAAATAGTTATAAATAACAATGATAGAAAGGGAAGAGCTGTCTAGGATATACGCCAACAAGCACTGCTTGATTAGTACTCTGAGATTGGAGCTTAATAATTTGAATATTTAACAAACTGCCCATGAGAATCTTAAATATAGAGATTCAGAATGAAAACTGATGGGCCAGGTTCTTTCTTTCTTTTGTTTTAATTTTGTTGATTATTTTATAAAATATTTTGACATACTTTTCCTTTGCCCAACTCTCCCCAGGTCTCTCCAACTTACTCCCATCTCTCTCTCAAAAAACAAGCAAACAAACACTACTAGTTTGGGGAACAAGAAGATAATCACATAAAATATGCAGCATAAAAAAATGTTTCCATAGAACAAACAAACAGCATGGCAGGTGAGGCAAGTGAGTATGGTAAAGAATAATGTTGCTCATCTTCTGGGAAGAAAGCTAAGCTTAAGAGTTTCATATTTGAGAATTCCAATCTTGGAGCAATGGATTTGTCCTTGTTTAATTTCTCTTCTTATTCTGAAAAATGAAGAGATGAGAAGTAGGAAAGAGGGAGGTGGCCTGAGAGGACATTTTGGAAATTACTTTCTCCACCCACAGCCAATCCTGTCTGCATCTGTTGCTGTACAGTCTAAGGGTTTGATTACTTGCAATGTGGCTATTGCTTCACTGTATTTAATGAAACTTATTCCATATAGGAACCTGCAGGACTTCTCGATGGGTTCTTTCAGGAGTGGCTTCCTGATCACAACAGTTCATTTAATCTCTCCTCCACCAAGAAGGCAGCCCTGTGCTGAAAAAAAACCCCTAGTCACTGGTTCAAGTTGTTTTTGGAAAACTGAATGCACCTCTCAGAAAATGAGGGCGTATGAAGAATGTCTATTCACAAGACATAACTGGAAGACCCAGTTTTCTAGAGAGAAAAGAATAAAAGGTAAAACAGACAGGATGGGACTTATAGTCTCCTGGCTCATACACCTGTTGATTAATTGGGAACTTGAGTACTGAGCAGAACCCTCAGGGGACAGAGTTCTGGGAGAGAGGGCAGGTGATCAGAAAACAAGGGAGGCAGCTTTTAGAGAAGATTAGAAAGTTTGGACCATCAGAGTCAACTAACATGGATCCTTGGGGGCTTTCAGAGATTGAACCATCAACCGAAGAATGTACCTGAGTTGGACCTATGGCCCCCTCCCTGCACATATATAGCAGATGTGCATCTCGGTCTTCATGTGAATCCCCCAACACCTGGAGCAGTGGCTCCATCAAAAGCTGTTGCCTATCTATGAAATCTCTTTCCCTAATTGGGCTGCCTTGTCTGGCCTCAATGAGAGAGGAAATGTCAGCCTTACAGAGACATAATGCGCCAGGGTGGTGGGATACCCAGGGGTAGTCTCCACCCTATCAGAGGATAAGGGGAGGGAGAGGGGGAAGGACTGTGTGAGGGGGTACTGGGAAGAACGGGGTGCAGGAATCAGGATGTAAAAATGAATAAATAAATGAATTAATTGAAGAAAAGAAAGTTTAGAATTAGGAGGTTTTGAATAAGCTACGTCTAGTGCCAAGCAAGGTTATTGAGAAGAACAGCATCCTATATATTATTTCCAGGGGAGAAATGAGACAGATTCAGCAAAAAACTAGCACATGATGGGATGAATTCAGTGGAAGCTAATCAAACAATCTTGTACGAAGGGAACACTGGGTATTTTAAAATCATTAGAGCAGTCATGCAACAGCCTTGGACTGATAACTTTAGCCTCATGGTGGGAAACATAAGGCTCTCCGGATTTGAAATGACAGCTCCCCCAGGTTATTAATGGATAAGTTACATATTGTTTTTAATTTTTCTTCTCTATATATCAGGTCCTCAGGGAAACACTCCTAAGACATTAACTCTAGGCTATTACTGGCTTTGCCAAGCATGTTTCTAGGGTGTTTTTGTTTTTTGTTTTTTTTAACTTTTTCCAATTTTTTATTAGGTATTTTCTTCATTTACATTTCAAATGCTATCCTGAAAGTCCACTATACCCTACCCCCACCCTGCTCCCCTACCCACCCACTCCCACTTCTTGGCCCTGGCATTCCCATGTACTGGGGCATATATAGTTTGCAAGACCAAGGGGCCTCTCTACCCAATGATGGCCAACTAGGCCATCTTCTGCTACATATGCAGCTAGAGACACGAGCTCTGGGGGTACTGGTTAGTTCATATTGTAGTTCCACCTATAGGGTTATAGACCCCTTCAGCTCCTTGGGTACTTTCTCTAGCTCCTCCATTGGGGGCCCTGTGTTCCATCCAATAGCTGACTGTGAGCATCCACTTCTGTGTTTGCCAGGCACTGGCATAGCCTCATGAGAGACAGCTATATCAGGGTCCTTTCAGCAAAATCTTGCTGGCATATGCAATAGTGTCTGGGTTTGGTGGCTGATTATGGGATGGATCCCTGAGTGGGGCAGTCTCTGGATGGTCCATCCTTTTGTCTCAGCTCCAAACTTTGTCTCTGTAACTCCTTCCATGGGTATTTTGTTCCCAATTCTAAGAAAAGGCAAAGAATCCACACTTTGGTCTTCCTTCTTCTTGAATTTCATGTATTTTACAAATTGTATCTTGGGTATTCTAAGTCTCTGGGCTAATATGAAGTCTGTTTCTTCTCAAAACATCAGTCACTCATAGAAAGCTTTATTCCACCTTTCAATAAGCTAGAACCTATTGACAAGCATCATCATCATCATTACATAATTGGACTAACTGTACCCCATATCAATGGACTTGGTATGTATGTGCTGAAATATTTTAATGGAATATTTCTAATGAAAATATTATCATGTCCAATATTCAGATGAGAGACACAAAGATGAGGTAACTGAACCAAATTGAATTACCTCTATTCCTCATGAGTAAAGAGAGATTTCATGATGGGTTTTTGTTTTTTTTTCCACATTTCTTTGATCTTGATCCTTTCTAGCTTTTTCTCTTAAGGTCTGAGCTAGGAATGAGCAAGACCAATCTGTGTACTTGGTACTGTGTAAACACAGTTCCCTCTAAAACCTTGAATGAGAATCAGTTCAAGCAATAGAGACTAAATCCAATCCTGAATATGAAACATGGAAAGGGTCAAGACAGTTGGTCTT
>NC_034604.1:38756213-38770876 GCF_900095145.1 Mus pahari
TGTGTGTGTGTGTGTGTGTGTGTGTGTGTGTGTGTGTGTGCCTTTATTTTTAATATTATGGGCATACAGACAGATGTAGACAAGGAGAAGAGACCACCTTTGTTTTTTGATCTGCTGTGCTTGTTCATAGCAGATTTTTGTTTCCTGGTCTAAATTGCTCATTTCTTATATACATAATTAATTTACATGTTGATCTTCTTGTCTCCCACATTTAATTGATTAGGCTAAATACCACAGTATCTTTTATAGCACTCTGTGCACACAACACAATTATCATTTTACTTTTATTTATGGGATTTCTTCATAAAACGTTAGCCTCTCCTTTAGGCTGCATATTCCAAAACCAATGATCACATGATACTTTTGCTTACCATAAGACTTTATATATCAACTGTATCTGCACACATACTCAATTTATCTTATTTTAATGACTGGTAGGATGGATGCATATAAAAGTGATTTAGATGGCAGAGCAATCAATGTACAGATGCAGAAATAAATGTATGATGCTAGAATCCTGTAGCAGAGAGTGCATATGGACAAAAGAATCTGGACTAAAGATGGAAGAGATGTACATGACATACAGCTGCAAATTGGGACTTGGGTTTAATCTGAGAGAGCTTCGGATACCAGAGAGAAACATTTTAGTGAATAAGGTATGTAGTGAGCAGTCATTAAAGAATTGTGGGCAAATGTTTCCCTGTGAAAAAGTATGTTAATTACATGCATATACCATAAAAAATATACTTGAAGAGAAAGACTGCAGCCAAGGAGTTCAGCTAGAGATGATGTTTTTCTTTAACATTTAAAAAAAAGTTTAATTAATTAATTAATTTATATTAGTACACTGGATCTGTCTTCAGACACACCAGAAGAAAGCATCAGATCCCATTACAGTTGGTTGGGAGCCACCATGTGCTTGCTGGGAATTGAACACAGGACCTCTGGAAGAGCAGTCAGTACTTTTACCTGCTGAGCCATCTCTCTAGCCCCCAGCTGAAGGTCTTTTGAAATTACTGTTTTGCGAACCACTGAGTACTTTCATAGCTAACACTGGACAATGGTTGGAAAGAAAGTATACTTGTTACCTTTGCATAGATACAATAAAATACATAGCAGAAACAATGAAGCAAATGTTTGCTTCAGTTTATGGTTTCAAAAGGTTCAGTTCATGGTGCATGGCCCCAGGAACTTGGGTGGATCAATATCATTGTGTAAGCATTGGGTGGTGAAGGTTCTGACCTCATGATAGACAGGAACAAGTGAAACAAGGGGGAGGATAGGACTTTTGGAAAAGATTCCCTAAGAACCCAGTTCAAGTGATCTGCTTCGGGACTGGAGAGATGGCTCAGCAGTTAAGAGCACTGACTGCTCTTCTAGCAGTCCTGTGTTCAAGTCCCAGCAACCACAGCGTGGCTCACAACCATCTATAATGGGATCTGACACCCTCTTCTGGTGTGTCAGAAAACAGCTACTGTGGACTTACATATAATAATAAATAAATCTTTGGGCCAGAGCGAGCAGAGTCGACCTGAGCAAGCAGGGCCAACTGTAGCGAGTGGAGTTGATTGGGGTGAGCAGAAATTCAATTCCCAACAACCACATGAAGGCTCACAGCAATCTGTACAGCTACAGTGTACTCACATACATAAAATAAATAAATAAGTTTTTTTTTTAAGAGATCTACTTCTTTCAAGGAAGTCCCATCTCCTAAATTTCCCACAACTGCCCCAAATAGCACCACCACGAAGAAAAACAAGCTTTCAAAGCATGATCTTATGGTAAATGTTTCGTATCCAAACCAGGCTAGTGAGAAAATATGAGTGTTACTTTAAGGGAAACAGTTGATTTTGCTTATTTATGTCATATTAGGAGGAGATAAAGACAGACAGAGAGAAAAAGTGTGACTGACAACAGTGATAACAGCACTTGGATGTTTCTGAAACAGGCTGCTTAGGTCATATAGAATAATATTCTGTACCACAGCGGAGGCTGACGTTAAGAAGAAAAGTGAACCCTCAGATCCAGCACAGTTTCAATGGTAGATAAGAGATCCTGAGGACAGTTTTTCTGACTCTTCATAACTGATATTTTATGGATTACTTTGGCAGAAGCAACATAATGGAAATAGCTGGTAGAGTGTGGAAGACATGTGAGATACTCAAGTGTAAGTGCCAGGCAGTTTAATATATTTTGGGAGTCTGAGTGTGTGGCAGGGCGTCAGAGTCACAGTTAATAGACTTGATCATCTGATCACTGAAAATTTTCCATTTCAAATCAATCCACCCATCTATCTATCTATCTATAATTTATATGCATAAGTTTTCTGCCATATAAATGTCTGTGTGCCACATGCATGTATATCCCTCAGAGACCAGATGAGGGCGATGGAGCTCCAGAAAATGGAATTGCAGATGATTGGCAAGCTACCACATGGGTGCTATGAATCAAACCTGGGTCTTCTGGTAGAACAGCTAACAATTTTGTCCTCTGAGACATATATCTACCCCACCATTTTGTACTCAATCATTAGTGCTTCAATTTCCTATTATTGAAAATAGCTAATGATTTTCATGGTAGCTTAGTACTTACTATACAATAGCTAATTATTCTGCACCTCAATCCTGTGATGAATGTAATTGCCCCAATAATAATACAAAAGGAGAAACAAGATCAGACATGAAACAACTTTTATAATATCAATTAAGTATGAATAGACTTTTAAGGAAATTTACCAATCATGGTTTCATTCATGGTTTTGGTCAAGTTCTCTGTGTTCAAGTTTAGGGTGGAAGACAATATTCCTAAACATTGAAAGTTTTTCATTGGTATTTCTGGTATCTACCCATTAACTCACAATTAGATTTTCTTTACAACTGTAATGACTAAACAGTTTTCTAACATCAAAAAATAACTGGGTGTGGGACTCATCATGTATTACTATTGTAAGTGTTATCAGTTGCTCAGGAAGATGAGGCCAGAGAATGGTTATGTTGAACCTAGACTAGGAAATTATGAGACTCATGAAACAACATTAAAAACAATAATTCAACTTCCTCTATTAAAGATCTTTCCCATTAAATCCAACATTATCTATTACAGTAACATTATCTGGACTGTGAAAACTTGTGTATGTGTGTGTGTGTGTGTGTGTGTGTGTGTGTGTGTCTGTGCGTGTGTGTGTGTGTGTGTGTCTGTGTGTGTGTGTGCACATGTGCCTGCATGTGTATGTGTACAGTATTGTATTATATGTATATTATATATGTATATATTTATAATATAAACATCAAATAATAATTGAAAAAAGGCCATGCATTTGAGACATAGCAAGTGGTGGGGCCAAGAGAAGTCTTGGAGGAAGGAAAGCGAAGGAGGTTATGACATAATTATACTTTTCAAAACTAAAATTATGATAAATATAGTTTAAAAGACAAAAATTAATCCTTATGTTCTTTCACCCTATTCTTGAGCTAATCATTTACTAAATTAACTTGCTTTTACTTTTTGTTTCCTCTTGTCTTTTTCAAAAGTGATTTTCTATTACTAGACAATCTAGGTAAGTTTGGGTCTAGTAATAAATCGTGTTCACTCTGCGTCTTCTGGATTCCTGCCTTTATGACTTCAGTTTCCCCTTTCTCGTCACAAACCATGTTTAGTAACATTCTCTGGCATTGCTTGATGATTGAGGAAAAGATAAGCAAAAAACTTGGCTTATTACAGGGTTTGCTAGACAGTAAAAATGCTAAGTGCCCAATAAATCTTACCTAATAATATGTTTAAGCACAGTCATTATTGTCGTTGCTGACTTTATTTGGAACAGGCAGGTCAGACCAATTTGTTTCTTACTTTCCTTGGCTGTTGTTGGGAGATTTTTAGTCCATGTCAACAGAGGAAGCATCAGTATTTAAAGCTCCTTATTATGCAGTTAACGCAGAAACAATATGTGCTTTTAACTCACTCATTAACATAAGTTTATCCCTTGGGAAGAGTTCTGCAACTGAATTTTGGTGATTTGGTGGATAGTGACGGCAGACCCCTGAAAGCATGCCTCGGAGCTAATTGATAGGCTACATTGGCCAAGATAGAATATTTTTCACTAAAGTCTATGCAAAACATAGTATCAGAGAGTACTGGGTAGATAGTAATCTTAAACTTAAAAGGCAAAAGACTGAGGGGGAATGCATGGTTCATAAGGCATAAAATAAATTCTTTCAATCTGAAGTACACATTTCTTGGCAGCCAGAATCTATTATATAATTGTGATTAAAATCTTTACAAGGAGCCTAGTGAATTATTCCATCCTACACTGGTATCAGATTGAAGGTTAATGTTCCAAGTGGTAGAAGATCAAGATGAGAGTTGGGGTTTGGGAACTTGACTCGTGTGAAAGGTAAGACATGATCCAGGGTAGATTAAGACGATGTACATAGATGGTAGTATGTAAAACCATAGTCAAGTTAGTAGGTGACATTAAAAGGTGTTAATCAACATAGCTTAAAGTTTGGGAAGGACTAGAAGCGATCATGTAAGTATTAGCTATTTACGAGGAATTATATATTCTCATGTTAGAGATGTATGTCATTTGTCAGTTAACTTAGCAACTCCATGCAGGAGATAGCATAGTTATGTATATTTTATGATTAGAAAATCGAAATGTAGGGATGTTAAAGCACTTGTCCCCTCTTCACCTACACAGTAAGTCACGGAGGTGTGGCTAACGTGCATTGCAGCACCTCTGCTCTTGATAACTTGGATCACTAGAGCTCGGAAGCAGAGGAGATTGAGAGACTGTGGAGAACATTTAACTAAAGTTAAAGGAGGAGTGCATTGTAGTTAGCTGGTGTCTTATTCCACCCCCTTCCATGGTTAAGGCTGGAATGGGGAAAGGGCATTCTCCATTCACTATGGTGGTATGCTCTCTCAGGGTGGACTCCAACATTGAAGAAGTATGATGCTTACTTAACCCAAGCACTGAGCGTCTCAGGACTCTGGATTGAAATTAGATTCAGACTGTGTATACTGCAGACTTGGCAGTATAAGTCTGAAGATTTTGTGTTCCCAGGGCACAGACTGATGGGATACACATTCAGGAAGCCCAGTAATTTGCCCTTTGTAGCCTATCTAGCATGACCTGAGAAAAATGGGCATGTGCTTCTACTCGGTGTCCCTCTCCTTTGCTTCCTTGCATGAGCAGAACACGCTGTGAATAATTAATTGTATCATATTTTACTAGAAAAAAGTCCCCAAACACTTCCTAGTTTATAAAGGCTTTCTGTGAGCATTGCAGCCTGTTGGTCTCAGACAAGAGAGAGACATTCACTGTAAACCTAAAATACATTTGTATGATAAACGTTCTAATGGAAAACAATATTTAATGTGAATTTACCACAAACATTGATAAATGAGCTTTAAATATCTGTGTTTTGTCCCATCTCATGATCAAAGAATGTTCAACAGGTAACATTTTGAGATTGTGAATCTATTTTCTACATTTTTCTATGTATTTCTATATCACCAAATTTATAGATTTGCACTATGAATAATCACAAACTTACAACCAATAAAAATGCAAAGAATAAGTGTTAGCAGAGTGTTTGGCCACAGATGAGACATTTAAATTCCCCCCAAGGCTCAGGAACTATCATAGAGGCAAAACAGAAAGATTGTCAGGAGCACATAAGTGAAAGAGTGTCATCTGGATATGACAGGACAGGTGTCCTTACGCACTCATAGCAACGCGATGCCAGGACAAGATCAAGCCAGTCAACATTCTTGTGTGTTGCAGAGGAAGGTCTCATACCTCTGGAGCTACTGACAGTGAGTAGCTTCTGGGAGATAGAGTGTCAGTTTTCTTTAAAGGTGTGGCTCCTGATAGGTTGACCACACTCCAGTCGATGTCCTCATTCTAGAGATACATGGGAAGCACACATTAGACTTGGCAGACTATACAAACAAAATACTGTAAGTGTGTATGGGGCTAAGGATGTTGAAGGTAGATATAAGATAATTTAAGGAGAGGTTGGGGGTGAATATGAACAAAATACATTCTATAAAATTCTCAAAGATTTAATCTTTTTTTTAAAAAGAATTGTTAAGTGTAGTGGTACACACCTTTCATCCCAGCTCCCAGCACTAGAGAGCAAGAGAAGGAGTATTTCTGATTCCAAGGCTAGCCTGATCCACATAACAAAACAAAACAAAACAAAAAGTAGAAGAAAAAAATTCTAGGAGACCACCCAGGGTTATGCAGTGGGTCTCTGGCTCAAAATAAATAAATAGCAGATTGTTGCAATGCAATGCAAAAAAAAAAAAAAAAACCTAAAAAATTGAAACATACAGTCTCTTTGTACTGATTTTGGAGGGACACTCAAGCCAGACAAATATTCCTAGAAAAGTTAATGAAATTAACTGTCTTCCTTGCTTAAAGTTATTAAATATTTCAAATCTTCCCTCATTATCCATACAATATATCATAAATTTTCTGATACAAAATATAAGTATCTTTATATTACAAGCATTTTTTTCTCCTTAGAAAGCATTTTTTAAATCATTTTTTATTGGATAATTATTTCACATTTATTCTGTGCTATCACTTCACAGGGCACTTGACATAGAATTTTTATATGCCTATATATAATTCACACATATTTTATTACATACATATATTTATTTATATTATATATTTTATTGTAGCATAATAATCAATGACCATATACATTACATAGAACTGATAAAATGATACTGCAAAGACGTTGAGAAGCTAATTTAAGTAGAAAGGACTATTTAAATAACAACCATTCTTTAGACACATAATTTGATGGACATGAATAGAAAGCATCTCAGTATTTCTGTTTTAGAACACCAGAAAAAGGCATCAAAGAAGTAAAGACATTAGAGTGATAATGAAAGAATGTGTCAAATGGACTGAATGGTATAAGACATTCCAATCACAGGCAGTAGCACAAGGAAAGAAAAGGAACCCCTGAGCACTTAGTCGCTGTGTGTAGAAAAATGAAGATATTTGTTGGATGACAGTATAGGGTGTAGTGGTGAGGGGCAGTCCCAGAGAGGAGACTGGTAAGGTCTGCTGGGTTAGGTCTGAGAGAACATTTGTGCAACACTAATGGTTATAAACTTTCTCCTACTTTGGTACCTCAATAGTGTACTATTACTCAGAGGCTTGTAAGGGAAATTGCATGTGAAATAGATAACCCAGCCATCTGTGTGCAGCGATAAGGAGAGACTGGAATGCGAGAGGTCAGTATGGGTAGGACTTGGCGTGAGAGAGGTGAGAATGTGAGGACCAAGGAAGCATTGACGGCATTGAAGATCATGGGGTGAATTCCAAATGTTGTAATATTCAAGGCAACAGTGACTTGGTTGATTTAGGTAGATATTTGAGGTGATTAGAATGAACCTTGGGGTGCAAGAAAGAGGTATGACTCCTCACCAGTGTGAAGGACCCTGTACCACACAGTTAATGAATTAACCTTTTAAGAACCAAAATGGCAAATAAACAGGAAATGAGAAAGATGTCCTGTAGTTGTGTTCTTCTACTCCTACAGATAAAGGAGGCTTGTCGGGCTGAATTTCTAGACTTATGGAAAACTTGAATAAAAGGAAAAGATCACTTCAAATGACCCTAAAGAAAATTTTCTTCTAACCTTTTGGTTTAACTCTTCTTTTTCTTCTTTTTATACTGTCTGCATCACCATCAAAAATATATACTAAATTTAAGTTGGAGATGTATGGAAGCATTTTAAAAATCTTAATAATACCCAGTATCATAAACTGCATGATAAAAGGTCTGGGGATTGAGCTTAATAGTAGAAAGTTTCCCCAGTATTCATGTAGTTCTATGCTCAATCTCCAGAGCTGTGTGGAAACATCTGACCTTAAAAAGAGGTGTGGCAATTCAATCCTGCAGTCCCAGCACGTGGGAGGTGAAGGCAGGAGGGCCAGGATTTCATGGGCACTCTCAGACACAGTGAGTTTCAGACCAGCCTGAGCTATATGACATCTTTTATGTTGAATAGAATAGGTGAGGTTTCATGCCCTCACCTTATTTCCAGTATTTCAGGGCAAGCACAGAGCTTCTCACAGTTGGCTCTGATGTCAGTTGCTGTCCTGTCTCCCGTGGTTTTGCACATGTTGGCATGCCTTTCTTTTATGTCTAACTTGCTGAGTGGCATTCTTAAATAGATGCTAGATTTTGCTAAAGATTTCACAAAAGGAAGCCCTTATCAGTTGCTTGGCTGATTCTGATTAGTTAAGCTTAATTTCAGTTTTTAATCTAAAAAGACATAGTTACTTATAATTCCTAGTTCAAGTTGTTTTGCTTAGCTTTACCAGTCAACTGGGTTTAAATATATATATATATATATATATATATATATATATATATATATATATATATATTTAATATATACATATACATACACATATATACATATATATTACTTTATAAGTTATCTAATTTTATTGTAAATTTATATAGAGATAGCCTATATTATTACATGTATGAATATTTTTATTCATAAAAGGCATTCAATCTTTGTAAACAGTAATACTGTTCTATAATTTGTATGAATATATCATCATGTATTTGCCTGTTTTCTTGTTGATAAGTGGTTAAATTTATTCCAATATATAATCACTAAAATAAAATTCCTTTAATTTTCCAGTACAATTTTTTATATGAACATGTTGCTTGTTTTCACTAAGTACCCATGAGTGGAATGGCTATATCAAATATTAGGTATTTGTTTAACTGTGTAAAGAAACTCCCAGTTGTTTTCTAAAGTAGTTGATCCAAGAAGAACATCTTTTATAAAGCAATCTTTATCATTCGGGGGGGGGGGGTTAAAACTTACATGGGTAAAGAAAGAATTGAGGTAAACCTTTTCCTACTTCTCAGATAATTAGGTGTTGAAAAGTTCTGATCTTTAGAGACCAAAAGTATTAACCACAGAAACCATCAAACTTATTTTGTAAAGCATCATCATTAAGTACATTTGTTTGGTGTTTTAGAGCACAACTACTTAATTCTACCACAGGAGTACAAAAGTGTCATAGGTAACATGTACCTGAATGATTACAGCTATGTTCTTAAATCTTTGTTCATAAGAGCTGATAGCAGACCAGACTTGACTTACAGTCAAGAGTTTAACTATTTCAGTAAGTAAAGAAAACACATTGCCATAACAATTAAGTTGATGATGGTCCCATTTTAATTTTCCCTTAGGTCAAGTGTATAACTCAATAAATGTCCTTCCTTTCTCTGGAACTCATATTTTACAGTAATGGAACACACTTATATTCTAAATTCATAATCCTTGTGTATTTAATGTTCATAGCAGCCAATGTAGTGTCAATATTATCTTAGAACATAGCGAGTCTCAGAGTAGCAGTCTAAACCAATGTCTACTTGTGTTTGAAGCTCATATCCTCAGTTACAACTAAACTGTTCCTATAAAGTGGTGGTTTGTGATTTAATATTCCACATTGCCCTTCTGTTATTTACAATAAGTTTTATGGGGAACATGGCAGACTCAATATTTTCCTCATATAGACCGTAAGGTTTCTCTTTAATGATTTACTGAGTTTCTTTTGCTCTGTGAATTTGGGACTTGTTTTTATACTTGGTCAAACATGGGGATTACAGGTATTAAGGAAATGCTGATGTTGCTTTGCTAAATAAAAGCTATTGAAAGATTTCTATGCTTCAGTGGTTCATCGATGACTGAATGCCAATCCACCTTGGGGATAGGTTATTATAAACACCCATTTTATATTCTAAGAGACTGGAAGTTTATCTGGTCTGCAAAGCTAGAGTTTATGATATACTTTGAGGTCACTTAAGACTTGAGACTTATCCCCTACTTTATATTCAGTCTATATGCTGTCTTTGAAAGAGTAATGTATCAGTTATTAGTCCTACTACCACCAAGACTCAGCGCACATGAAGAGAGGAAGAAAGCAGAAAGCATGTGAAAGCGAGGGCACTGAGAAGAATGCTGGGAAACAATTGTCTTCTGAAGACGACATGGCCATTGCAATCATGAAGTCATGGAAGCTGCAGTTACCTGCACAAAACCTGCACCAGACCAAGTCAGACCATAGTTCTGGTTGATGTGGAATTGCCAATGTCCAGGCACTCACTTTATTTAGGAGCTACCGATGGTGGATATTCTCTGGGAGAGGTAGAATCATTCTTTCTTGAGAATATTGCTATCATATTGCTACAAAATGGTTTCCCATGCTTCAAGGGATGGCCCCACACCCATGCACATATGGGAAGTATTAACTAGACTTGCTGGATTTTCATTAAAAATAACGAAACAAAAACAATGCCATGATGATGGGAAAGAGGTGTATTGAGGAGGGCATGGTAAGAAGCAGAGAAGGAGAATGGAAAGTAAAAATGATCCATTATATACAGTATGAAATTCTGAAAATAAGAAATTAAGTATCTTTTCTTATACAGTGATCATTTTACTCCATTGGTCTGAGTCACCATCACCTTTTATAGAGTTTTGGAAACACCCTCCTAAATATTGCTATGATTTTACTTATTGATTTACATGAAAATATACTTTTCTATATTTTATTAAAGCATGAGTTTTAAAAAAGAGTTTGAACAATGTGTATGTAAACAATTGATTAGGCTATTTACAAATTGCCTTTTATTGGCATGTAGGTTTGATATTTGGTAATGATTATAAGGACCCATTCACAGTAAGCAGTCATCCCCCTCACTAAGTGACATCTCCAGCTTTCATTTTGGATTTTACTTAAATAAATGAATACAATAAATATAGAGATTTGCAATTTTAGACAGAATGTAAGATTTCTGAAACATCTAGAAAGTAATTTTCAATGAAATGTACCTTTTTAAAATTGTATTACCCCAAATTAAATAAAATTATTTGATATTGAAGTAAAAGTTCTGTTACAACCAAAAGATATGTCCTAGAATAATTTTATCTTGTTGTTTTGAAAAGTGTGTGTAATAGAATGAGGAGCCAGGAAGAGTCATTGTAGACACTGGACTGTGGAAGACAAATAAAAGTAAAGCCCAGGAAGTGGGAAAGAGAAGAGATATTGTGTTCAAGACTAAAGAAATTGATTTAGCACTGAGCTGAGAAAGACAGAAGGAAATGAGACAGAACATGAGAGCTATTAGAAGAAACAGGAAATGCAAGAAAGAAGGAATTGATGTCACAGAGGCAGGTGGAAAGATCAGGAAAAAAAAAAAGCAGCAGAAACATGAGAAGCTACTTGTGAATTGAAAAGGTGAGGATATAAAAGGAAGCCCAATCATAGTGAGCCAGGAAGAGGGAAGAAGCTGGTAGTCAGAGGGTGAGGCAGAGGTGGATATGAGAACATATTGGGAAGAAGCCTTTGGAAACTGTTCTTTCTAACACTCCTGCCCCCCACACACACACAGAGAGGAGAGAGAGGACACACACACACACACACAGAGAGGAGAGAGAGAGAGAGAGAGAGAGAGAGAGAGAGAGAGAGAGAGAGAGAGAGAGACTTCTTAACCATTTTAACTTTCCTGGGTTTTGTTGTTGTTGTTGTTGTTTGTTTGTTTTTTGTTTTGTCTTTATTTTTTCGAGGCAGGGTTTCTCTGTTTAGCCCTGGCTGTTCTGGAACTCTCTCTGTAAACCAGGCTGGCCTCGAACTCAGAAATTCACCTGCTTCTGCCTCCCAAGTGCTGGGATTAAAGGCGTGTGCCACCATGCTCTGCTCCTTATCTAGGTTTTAAGCCTGATATCAAAAGATAGCCTAATTAGGCATTGAAATGTTCTAATCTTTAGAGACCAAAAGTATTAACCATCAGAAACCATCAAACTTATTGAAGACAATTCACAGTATCAGCTAGTAAACATTGGTGCAGTGGTGCGTCAAGATGTTTTACAAAGGTGACAAGAGCCTTTAAGACAAGGAGCTTACTGACCATAGCAAGTTGACAATAGCTAATTGGGATCAAATACCGAAGCTGATCATTTTGAAAGACAGCAGAAGTTCTAATAGACATCCAGCATTTGAAGAGTGTTAGAAAGGTAAATAAAGTCAGTTAGTTGAATGCCTCATGAGCTGACCAAGAATAAATGTTTTCATTTTGAATAGTTGCGCCTTCTAACTAGCACAAGGAGTCATTTCTTGATTAGATTGTGACATGAGTTGAATAGCCTACTATAAATTCTAAGGGCAATAGGCAGCTCAGTGTTTGAAGCAAAAATTTCTAAAACTCTTCCCAAAGCCAAGTTTGTAGTAATAAAGATCCTGACCATTGGTCTGACCATCTACAGCTCTCTTAGTCCTCAGGAACCACTACATGGAAGAAATATTCTCAGAAAATTGTTGAAATGCACCCAAAACTGCTATGCTTGTAACTAGCATTGATTAACAGAACGAAAACAATTCACTTTGACATCAGATTGCACAGTTTGCAACTAAGGCTTTCCTTGAATAGACTAAGCTCTGAAAATTTCTCTCACTTGCCATATTTATCTTACTTTTCACTAACCAAGTAACAATTTTTAGAAAAAAAAAATGTTTTTCAAGAAGTTGTAGATGGTTATACGATGGCAGACATAGATGCTGGGAACCAAACTCAGATCCTCTGTAAGATCAGGGAGCAGTCTTTCCCTCTGACCCGTCTCTCCAGGGCCAGCAAAGGCAAGAAGAGGGCACTGGATTCTCTGGAACGAATGTTAAAGATGGTTGAGATAGCACATAGGTGCCTAGTACTTTTGAAGAGCCCAAAGTACTCTTAACCACTAAGTTATGTCTCCAGTCTTTGTCTCTCTATTTCTCCAATTTTTAAATATATCTCCTCTCCCCAATCTTATATACTAGAGAGAACATCAGATTAGAAAGACATTTGATCATTTTGAAAAACAGCAGAAGTTCTGACACCCACAATTGAAGAGTGTTGGAAAGGTAACACAGTGCTAGAACATTCCTTTACTCTTTCCTGCCTTTCAATATATCATGGCTTCTGTAACTGCTTCTTAATTTTGGGAAGAATTAAATATTTGCTTTTAATTTACAGATCAATGCATACATCAACTTTTTCTTAAGGGTACTTCATGTATATATGCAAAATAAGTTGAATGATAACCCAGTGTGTTAAGTATGTGTAATGCACAGATAGGATGCAGTAGATAAAATACGTGAAAGCTAGTGCTTTTTAGCTATCAGTCATCTATCTATGTATCTATGTATCGATCTGTGTATCTATGCATCTATGCATCTCTCGATCTATCTCTATCTATCTATCTATCTATCTATCTATCTATCTATCTATCTACCTACCTGTAATCATCTAATCATTTATCTACCCCTATCTCATACTTTGCAAAGGCAAGCAATCATCATGGAAAAATAGTGCAGTCATACATATTTACTGACTTAAATAACAAAGTGGCATGTGAACTAATTATGTCATATAAAATAAAGGAAATCTGTCAAAATATCCAAGGCAATTTAAATCTTGAAAATTCTGTTGTTTTTCTTTTTTTATTAATAATTTTTTTCATATTCATTTTATTATAATAGCATAACTCCAAATATAAACTACCTTCATCGTTCTCATTTGTAAATATACTACAGCATTTTGCTTAGGATCAATATTTTGCCCAGATGTTTCCAATTTTTTCCTTTTAATTATTTTATTAGATATTTTCTTCATTTACATTTCAAATGCTATCGCAAATGTCCCCTATACCCTCCCCCACCCTGCTCCCCTACCCACCCACTCCCACTACTTGGGCCTGGCGTTCCCCTCTATGGGGCATATAAAGTTTGCAAGACCAAGGGGCCTCTCTTCCCAATGAGGGCTGAACACTCCATCTTCTGCTACATATGCAGCTAGAGACACGAGCTCTGAGGGTACTGGTTAGATCACATTGTTGTTCCACCTACAGGGTTGCAGCCCCCTTCAGCTCCTTGGGTACTTTCTCTAGCTCCTCCATTGGGGGTCCTATGTTCCATCCAATAGCTGACTGTGTGCATCCACTTCTGTGTTTGTCAGGCACTGGCATATCCTCACAAGAGGAATCATTCTGGCATGTGCAATAGTGTCTGGGTTTGGTGGCTGATGATGGGATGGATCCCTGGGTGGCATAGTATATGGATAGCCCATCCTTTTGTCTTAGCTCCAAACTTTGTCTCTGTAACTCCTTTTATGGGTATTTTGTTCCCTATTCTAAGGAGGAATGAAGTATCCACCTGGGGTCTTCCTCCTTTTTGGTTTTCTTGTGTTTTGTAAATTCTATCTTGGGTAGTCTAAGGTTCTGGGCTAATATCCACTCATCAGTGAGTGCATATCTAGTGACTTCTTTTGTGATTGGGTTACCTCACTAAGGATGATATCCTCCAGATATATCCATCTGGCCAAAATTTCATAAATTCATTGCTTTTAATAGCTGAGTAGTATTCCATTGTGTAAATATAACACATTTTCTGTATCCATTCCTCTATTGAGGGACATCTGGGTTCTTTCCAGCTTCTGGCTATTATAAATAAGGCTGCTATGAACACAGTGGAGCATGTGTTCTTATTACCAGTTGGAAGATCTTCTGGGTATATGCCCAGAAGAGGTATTGCTAGATCCTCCAGTAGTACTATGTCCAATTTTCTGAGGAACC
>NC_034604.1:38771186-38784689 GCF_900095145.1 Mus pahari
GATTGGTAAAAATCCTTTCCCAATCTGTTGGTGGCCTTTTTGTCTTGTTGACAGTGTCTTTTGCCTTACAGAAGCTTTGCAATTTTATGAGGTCCCATTGTCAATTCTAGATTTTACAGCATAAGCCATTGCTGTTCTGTTAAGAAATTTTTTCCCTGTGCCCGTATCTTCGAGGCTTTTCACCACTTTCTCCTCTATCAATTTCAGTGTCTCAGGTATTATGTGGAGGTCTTTGATCCACTTAGACTTGAGCTTTGTACAAGGAGATAAGAATGTGTCAATTCTCATTCTTGTAGATGATAACCACCAGTTGTGCCAGCACCATTTGTTGAAAATGCTGTCATTTTTCCAATGGATGGTTTTAGCTCCATTGTCAAAGATCAGGTGACAATAGGTGTGTCAATTCATTTCTGGATCTTCAATTCTATTCCATTGATCTACCTGTCTGTCTCTGTACCAGTACCATGCAGGTTTTTTTTTTAAATCACAATTGCTCTGTAGTACAGTTTAAAGTCAGCATGATGATTCCACCAGAGGTTCTTTTACTGTTGAGAATGGTTTTTGCTATCCTAGGTTTTTTATTATTCCAGATGAATTTGCAAATTGCCCTTTCTAACTCAGTGAAGAATTGGGTTAGAATTTTGGTGGGGATTGCATTGAATCTGTAGATTGCTTTCCGCAGGATGGCCATTTTGAATATGTTAATCCTTCCAATCCATGAGCATGGGAGATCTTTCCATCTTCTAAGATCTTCTTCAAATTCTTTCTTCAGAGACTTGAAGTTCTTATCACACAGATCTTTCACGTCCTTAGTTAGAGTCACACCAAGGTATTTTATATTATTTAAGACTACTGGGAAGGGTGTTGTTTCCCTAATTTCTTTCTCAGCCTGTTTATCCTTCGTGTAGAGGAAGACTACTGATTTATTTGAGTTAATTTTATATCCAGCTATTGCACTAAAGCTGTTTATCAGGTTTAGGAGTTCTCTGGTGGAATTTTTAGGGTCACTTATGTATGCCATCATATCATCTGCAAATAATGATATTTTGACTTCTTCCATACCAATTTGGATCCCCTTGATTTGTTGTCGAATTGCTCTGGCTAGGACTTCAAGTACTATATTGAATAGGTAGGGAGAAAGTGTGCAGCCTTGTCTAGTCCCTGATTTAATGTTTCTCTCCATTTACTTTGATGTTGGCTACTGGTTTGCTGTATATTGCTTTTAGTATGTTTAGCTAGGGGCCTTGAATTCCTGCTCTTTCCAAGACTTTTATCATGAAGGGGTGTTGGATTTTGTCAAATGCTTTCTCAGCATTTAACGAGATGATCATGTGGGTTTTGTCTGTGAGTTTGTTTACATAGTAGATTACAATGATGGATTTATGTATATTAAACCATCCCTGCATCCCTGGGATGAAACCAACTTGGTCATGATGGATGAACGATTCGATGTGATCTTGGATTCGGTTTGTGAGGATTTTATTGAGAATCTTTGCATCGATATTCATAAGGGAAATTGGTTTGAAGTTCTCTTTCTTTGTTGGATCTTTGTGTGGCTTAGGTATCAGAGTAATTGTGGCTTCATAGAACGAATTGGGTAGAGTACCTTCTGTTTCAATTTTGTCAAATACTTTGAGGAGATTTGGAATTAGGTCTTCTTTCAAAGTCTGATAGAACTCTGCACTAAACCCATCTGGTCCTGGGCATTTTGGTTGGGAGACTATTGATGACTGCTTCTATTTCTTTAATGGAAATGGGACTGTTTAGGTCCTTAATCTGATTCTAATTTAACTTTGGTACCTGGTATCTGTCTAGGAAGCTGTCCGTTTCATCCAGGTTTTCCAGTTTTGTTGAGTATAGCCTTTTGTAGTAGGATCTGATGATGTTTTGGATTTCCTCAGGATCTGTTGTTATGCCTCCCTTTNTGGTTTGCTGTATATTGCTTTTAGTATGTTTAGCTAGGGGCCTTGAATTCCTGCTCTTTCCAAGACTTTTATCATGAAGGGGTGTTGGATTTTGTCAAATGCTTTCTCAGCATTTAACGAGATGATCATGTGGGTTTTGTCTGTGAGTTTGTTTACATAGTAGATTACAATGATGGATTTATGTATATTAAACCATCCCTGCATCCCTGGGATGAAACCAACTTGGTCATGATGGATGAACGATTCGATGTGATCTTGGATTCGGTTTGTGAGGATTTTATTGAGAATCTTTGCATCGATATTCATAAGGGAAATTGGTTTGAAGTTCTCTTTCTTTGTTGGATCTTTGTGTGGCTTAGGTATCAGAGTAATTGTGGCTTCATAGAACGAATTGGGTAGAGTACCTTCTGTTTCAATTTTGTCAAATACTTTGAGGAGATTTGGAATTAGGTCTTCTTTCAAAGTCTGATAGAACTCTGCACTAAACCCATCTGGTCCTGGGCATTTTGGTTGGGAGACTATTGATGACTGCTTCTATTTCTTTAATGGAAATGGGACTGTTTAGGTCCTTAATCTGATTCTAATTTAACTTTGGTACCTGGTATCTGTCTAGGAAGCTGTCCGTTTCATCCAGGTTTTCCAGTTTTGTTGAGTATAGCCTTTTGTAGTAGGATCTGATGATGTTTTGGATTTCCTCAGGATCTGTTGTTATGCCTCCCTTTTCATTTCTGATTTTGTTAATTATAATACTGTCCCTGTGCCCCCTAGTTAGTTTGGCTAAGGGTTTATCTATCTTGTTGATTTTCTCAAAGAACCAGCTCCTTGTTTGGTTGATTGTTTGAATAGTTCTTTTTGTTTCCACTTGGTTGATTTCAGCACTGAGTTTGATTATTTCCTGCCTCCTACTCCTCTTGGGTGAATTTGTTTGCTTTAGTTCTTGGGCTTCTAGATGTGCTGACAGATTGCTACTATATGATCTCTCTTGTTTCTTTTTGGAGACACTCAGGGCTATGCATTTTCCTCTTAGGACTGCCTTCATTGTGTCCCATAAGTTTGGGTATGTTGTGGCTTCATTTTCATTAAACTCTAAAGTCTTTAATTTCTTTCTTTATTTCATCCTTAACCAAGGAATCATTGAGTGTTGTTCAGTTTCCACGTGAGTGTTGGCTTTCTATTATTTATGCTGTTATTGAAGATCAGCATAGTCCATGGTGATCTGATAGGATGCATGGGATAATTTCAATATGTTTGTATGTGTGGAGGCCTGTTTTGTGACCAATTATATGGTCAATTTTGGAGCAGGTAACATGTGGTGCAGAGAAGAAGGCATGTCCTTTTGTTTTAGGATAAAATGTTCTGTAGATATCTATTAAATCCATTTGTTTCACAGCTTCTGTTAGTGTCCATGTGTCTCTGTTTAGTTTCTGTTTCCAGGATCTGTTCATTGGTGAGAGTGGGGTGTTGAAGTCTCCCACTATTATTGTGTGAGGTGCAATGTGTGCTTTGAGCTTTATTAAAGTTTCTTTAATGAATGTGGCTGCTCTTGTNTTTGGAGCATAGATATTNAGAATTGAGAGTTCCTCTTGATAGATTTTTACCTTTGATGAGTATGAAGTGCCCCTCCTTGTCTTTTTTGATAACTTTGGGTTGGAAGTCAAGTCCAGTCTATTTGGAGTTCTGTAGGCTTCTTTTATGTTCACGGGCATCTCGTTCTTTAGGCTCGGGAAGTTTTCTTCTATAATTTTGTTGAAGATGTTTGCTGGCTCTTTAAGTTGAAAATCTTCACTCTCATCTACTCCTATTATCTGTAGGTTTGGTCTTCTCATTGTGTCCTGGATTTCCTGGATATTTTGAGTTAGGATCTTTTTGCATTTTGCATTTTCTTTGATTGTTGTGTCCATGTTTTCTATGGAATCTTCTGGACCTGAGATTCTCTCTTCCATCTCTTGTATTCCGTTGCTCATGCTCACATCTATGTTTCCTGATTTCTTTCCTAGGGTTTCTATCTCCAGAGCTGTCTCACTTTGGGTTTTCTTTATTGCTTCTACTTCCCTTTTTAGATCTTGGATGGTTTTGTTCAATTCNATNACCTGTTTGGTTGTGTTCTCCTGTGTTTCTTTAAGGACTTCTACCTCTTTAGCAGCTTTCTCCTGTATTTCTTTACGGACTTGTACCTCTTTAGCAGCGTTTTCCTGTATTTCTTTATGGACTTGTACCTGTTTAGCAGCTTTCTCCTGTATTTCTTTAAGTGAGTTATTAATGCCCTTCTTAAAGTTCTCTACCAGCATCATGAGGTATGCTTTTAAATCTGAGCCCTGTTTTTGTATGTGTTGGGGAATCCAGGACTGGCTGAGGTGGGAGTGCTGGGTTCTGATGATGGTGAGTGGTCTTGGTTTCTGTTAGTAAGATTCCTACATTTGCCTTTCGCCATCTGGTAATCTTTGGAGTTAGTTGTTATAGTTGTCTCTGGTTGGAGCTTTTTCGTCCTGTGATTCTGTTAGCCTCTGTCAGCAGTCCTGGGAGTCCAGCTCTCTCCTGAGTCTCAGTGGTCATACTACACTCTGCAGGCAAGCTCTCCTCTTGCAGGGAATGTGCACAGAGGCCTGGTGCTCAGATCTGCCTCCTTGCTGAAGATGTAGGCCCAAAACGGCTCCTGTCCCAGAAGATGTGTCGCCTCTGCAGTTTGCACACTCACCTCACAGGCTAGACTCTGATGGACCTTGGATACAATGTCTTTCTCACCTGCTCTGGCAGACAGAGCCCTCTTGGGTGGCCACCTTTCCTCAGGCGGGAAAGGTGCCCAGATGTCTGGAGCCTGAAACAGGGTTGGTCCCAGAAGCTAGATTGTTTCTGTCTGTCCCAAAGCTGTGTAGCTTCTGTAGTCCACACTCTCAGCAGTGCTGACTGGAACCTGAGCAAACCCAAGCAAAGATGGCTCCTTTACCAGCTCAGGCAGTGAGACCGCTCCTGGGCAGACAGGTCTGCACTGGTGGGGATGGTGCCAGGATGTCTGGAGCCAGAAACGGGGTCTGTATTAATATTCTTTTAGTTTACATTCTGATCACTGCCCTCCTCCCTCCTCTCCTCCCAGTTACACTCTCACAAATCCCTCCCCCATTATCCTCTCCCCTTCACCTAGAGAAGGAGAAACCCCCTTTGATGACCAGCCCACCCTGAGACATCAAGTCTCAGAAGGACTAAGTGCATCCTCTCCCACTGAGGCCAAGTCAGTCCAGTTAGCAAAAGGGGATGGAATGACAGGCAACACAGTTAGAGACAGCCCCCCCCCCACACACACACACTCTAACTGTTAGGGAACCTACATGAAGACTAAGCTGCACATCTGTGACAAATGTGTAGTGGGCATGGGTCCAACTCATTCATGGTTTTCGGTTGGTGGTTTAGCCTCTGTGAGCCCCCACAGGCCCAGGTTAATGGACTCTGTAGGGTCTTCATGTGGTGTCTTTGACCCCTCTGTCTTGCTCAGTCCTCTTCCCACATCTTTCACAGGACTCCCAGAAATTTGTTCTGAGGGGCAATTCCAGCAGCAATGGAAACAGCAGCAGAGACCCACAGCCAGACATTAGGTGGAGCTCAGGTTCAGGAAGTCCACTTTTTAAAATTTTTTCCTGTCTGAAGAATGCTTTCTGGCAAGTCTCCAGTTGTTCTTAAACTCACAGTGTAGTTTATGCCTCCCTTTCTTCAATACTAGGATTGCAGTCATGTACCATCAAACATGATNTGTTTTAGTATTTTTAAATACGTGGTCACTCAGATATTTTTCCAAAGAATGTAGAGTTCTTAGATCCATCTCTGAGATATTATTTCAGTGGGCTTTGATGGCATTGAAGAATTTACAGTTTTAACTAAGCAACCCATGTGATTTTGACATAAGTGGAACATGAAATGCACTATAGCAAATGCTATTTGAATGATTAATAGTGACGGTTCATTGACAAGAGTATGATTTCAGCTCTCCCATCTACAGAATTTACACACCTGGAAAAATTGCTTAACTTCTCCTAGGTTTCAGTTTCCTCATCTGTAAATGATAGTAATAACAACAATGCCTCCAATGCTTTCTAATGAATAAATAAGGTTCTATTTGGAAAGGGCCTAAATTCTGTATTCAAAGGATTACAATTTTAATATTAATTTTATCTAGATTTTAACTATTAGATTATTCTTTTTAAATCTTTTCTTATTATTTTATGTGTATGAGTGACTTTCTTGCATGTGAATCTATTTTACCACATGTGTGTAATACCTATGGAGGCCAGAAGAGAGTGTCAGCTCACCTGTAACTGGAGTCTCATATAGTTCTGAGATGCCATGTGAGTCCTGGGAATTGAACATGGGTCTTCTGGAAAAATAGCCTCAGCTCTTAAGTGATGAGCCATCTCTTCAAGTCCATTAGAGAATGTTTTTAGAGCCTTTCCATCTGACTTCAGCTAATACAGTCTTGTAGACAGCCAAGAATCAGCTCTACTGACTTGGCAGAGATAATTAGTTTCTGTTGAACATGAAGAGTCCTAAAACTTAGCTTCTTAAACTGTGATCTGGAAACCTGTGGGAGGTCATTATGCAATGGAATGTGGGGGTTATAAAAAATTTGGGCAACAGTTAAAGCTTTCTGTACGTGAAATGACTTAAAAGTTAAAGTAAAATACATAATGACTCTGAGGAGTTCCTAGCAACACTTGCCTGTGGTACACTTTGGGCCTTTGCTACAGCCTTGGCTCTGGGCATACAGAGCATACTCTTTTTCAAATTTTATAATAATTCTTTAACATGATACTCATAGATTCATGATTTAAATTACATTTGTCTTTCATAAGGGCCACAATATCCTTTGAGACCTTGACTTACTATGTAGTTCAGGCTAGCCTCAAATTTTGGATGATCTTTTTGCCTCTGTGAGTGCTGCAGTAACTCTTCGGGACACTATGTTGGGTTTCAATGTGAGATCTTTTGAAAGTTTGCCTGAGACATTAGAGATGGCTCAGTTAGAAAATTATTTACTATTCAAGTCCAGGAACTGAGTTCTATTCCCTAGAACCAAACTTAAAATAATAAAGTAAAATAGGTATAGTTTTGATAAAAGTGGAAGAATAGAGAAACAGGTAGATTCCTGGACAGCCAGCTTTGGTAGTCAGTAAAGTTTAGGTTCAAAGAGAAAGGAGAAAATGGAAAGAGGGGGACAAAAAAGGGAGGAATACAGAAAGGGGAAGAAGAGAGGGAAAGAAAGAGGGAGGGAAGTGAGAGAGGGAGGGTGAGAGGGAGAGAGAGAGAGAGAAAGAGAGAGTGGGGGAGAGAGATATTCTGTTTCAGAGAATACTATGGTAGAAGTGATAAAGAAAGATATCTTATTTTGAATTTGGCCACCACAGGACCTGCATGCAACTTACATACATGTACAACAACAAGAACAAGAACAACAACGACAACACACACACACACACACACACACACAAGGAAAGAAGAATGGAAATAGGGCTGTATATTTAGCTGAGCTGGTAGGGTACACATCTAGCATGCATAAACCTGAGTGTGTCCTGGTGTTTCATCTCCAACTGGGCATGGTAGAATATTCTTGTAATCTGAACACAGAATGTACTCTTTATGCTGCAGTCACCAATGACCCCTGTAATGGTTAATGACTGCCAAGTTGACAGCATTTGGTATCAGTGAGCAGACACAATAGTAGGCATGGCCACAAAGGAAATCCCAGATTTCCTTACTGGAAGTGAGAAGAACCAGCCTAAAAATGGATGAAAGCATTCCTTGGCCTGGTCCAGGATGCCAACCAGTGAGAAGGTAAGGAAAACCCAGGCATTTGCCTTCCTCTGCTTGCTAAGACGGATGCAGTGTTCCTGGCCAGCTGTCCTACACTACTGCTCCCATAATTTTGGCATCAAGAAAAATTGTCCCTTCAAATTATTAACCAAAATCAATGCTTTCTTTCTTAGCTTTTGTGAGGCCTTTGCCATGGCGATGAGAGAAGTTATTAATAGAACCCCTCAGCTCTAACTTCAGAATAATGATGGCACGCAAATTATGAACAGAACATTACGTCATGAACTGCAGGGTTTCTCCCATGTATTTAGAACTTTTTCTGCTGTTACAGAAAGATAACAGTTTAATTACAGAAAGAAAAGACTAACAATTTCCCAGTGTTATTCCTCAGAATGCATCAGTAAAGGATTGTATGCCTATGTCATATACCTATATAGCAAAGTTGCATGAAACTTTCCCAGAAAAAGAGAGATCACGAGTGGAAACTGTTTTAGAAGTACTAGCCCAGAACAGTACTCAGCAGGCAGCACTTGCCCATCTGATTCTTGTTGATTATTGCACTGTACCAGAGTTACTGTACCAGGCTAGCACTGCAGGACTTGCATCCTACCACAGCAGCAATACTCTGTCATTTAGGCTAAAAGAGTATAAACTATATTATGTCATCAATTAAACTTCAGATGCAGGTTTTAAAGGAAAGTATTCATTTCTCCTACCTAACCATGTACATTGATCAACATTTCCCCAATCCCTTCCTTCCTTTCCACTCTCCTCCAGCCTCTGTATGATACCATTCTGCTCTTCATTTCTGTGAGATGAATTGTTTTAGATTTTATGTAAGAGTATGATGATGCATTATATATATTTCTGTTTGTCCCGTCTCATTCTTCAGTTTTGTCTTTGCTGTAGATGACAGTCTCATCATTTTTATTGCCAGATGGCACTCCATTTCTTTATTCCGTCTTTAGCTGATGAGCCTTTAGTGTTTCCATTCCTTGACTGCTGTGATTGTGCTGTACATGGTATAGGCAATTCTGTCACACAGCATTGAGGTGTCCACTCAAGCACTGTATCTTCTGGGTCCTGTACCATCGTAATGATACACTCAAGCCTATCCTTCCAGGAAAGCTGACTTTACCTCTAGCTGAAGGCTGAGACTGGTTACTGTGATGGAAATCCTATTTCTTTGGAGAGTTATGAGCTCAAGAATGACCTGAACTCAATGCAATCCAGTGGGACTTCTGAGCTCCTAGGAAATGTTACTTTTCTTAAATGATGGCTGCAGCAGAGGTGGTCTTTTCTCTTAAGGCTTTGCACCTTGAATCACTGTAGTGAGTTGGTCCTTACCTGAGGATGATGCAAACTCTACTACTGAGTCACTCAGTTCTGAGGCTTGCACTATCTCTGCACTTCCTGTTATGTGAGAAAACAAATCTCATTGTATTAAGGTCTCTGTAATTGGGACAGAGTCTCAAATAGGTCATTTTGCAAACTATGTTACAACTGTGGTTCTCAATAAAGGTTCTAAAACTCCTATGATAAAGAGGGTCTTCTGAGGTTATTCAAGGTTCTAAAAGGTCTGTGTGAGCATTAAGTATGATTCTTAACAACTTCTGAATTACATAGTCCTATAAAATTATTATTTTATTTTGTTTTTCTATGCTTTAAAATGTTTTTTTTTAATTTATTATTTGGGAATTTTGTACATTTTGATCACATTCTCTCTTCTCCTCCAACTTCTCCCAGATCCTCCTCCTTATCTACCTACCCAACTACATATTCTTTCTCTCTCTTAAAAATAACTGTATTTTGTTAACCAGTTAATTGACCGGGACTTTTGTTTGCTTGTGTTATTGATTGCTTTTTCTGTTTGAGTCAGGCTTTTTCTTTGTAACCCAAGCATGCAATTCACTGTAAAGGAAAGTTGGCCCAGAACTCGTGGGCTTCCTTCCCTCAAGTCTCTGAGTAATTGGGCTGCAACTCTATGCCTGACCTCTTTTGTGATTATACGAAAATAGCATAAAAATTAATGAAACCACTGATATTTAGTCTTGAGGAACAAAGTCTATGATTCATAAAAAGATCACACAATGTATCATCTGGTAGTCTCCAATCCCTATACAATAGAGCTTGGGAAAGATACTCAAGTTCATAGTACTATATGCACTGTAATAAAGAGAGAAGATCCCTCATTGCTTTGGCATAGTGAGTGAGCAGTGAGATATGGGAAATACAAAGGTCTTTGTAAATAAAAAGAGGTGTGGTCCACAAAGACCATAAAGAAGATGCTGCTGAATGATATATTCGTTCGCTGTTCTTCTTCCCCCTCACATTGGTTATCCTCAACAATTTTCCAGGTAGTAACTTAAAGAATCTACCCTATTTCACTTGTCACTTTCATACCTTTCTGGCTACTATTAAATATGTATGAAAATGCCACCTCCCAAATTCTTGAAAACCTTTGATACTTATTGAGTGCATGGAAGGGATTGTAGCTCATTTTCTCTGTCTCACTATAAATCAAAGGCTCAGTCAAATTACCACATTCTTCATCCACAGCCTTACACCTAGAGTTGATACTGGACTTGCATAAGAGAAAGATTCATGTGTGTGTTCCACAGAAATTTCTGGCAGATCTAGGAAAGATAAACAACAAAAATATAAAGTAATCATAAGGAATTTAAATTGTAAAATAGTATACAGTAAATCATGACACTAAACCATAATAGGCACAGGCTGGGGGAGGTGAATCATTCCAACTCCTCACATGTGTTTATCTTGGAATAGCCATGCAGGAAGAAGAAGAAAGATCCCAGTTCCCACGATGTAAAATTAGGGCAGATCTGATCCATGTTTTAGGAATGTATTGCCTTATGAAGACACAGCTAAAGTAAGTGTGGTTATGAAAGCCAGGACAAAAATATATATTAATATATTTGCATATATTTACTCATTTCTATATATGTATATATAGGCACTTAAAATTGACATATGTGATCATGTTTAATATCTAGAAATTTTGCAGTCATAGACTAACATCATCATTACTAAATAGACTAAATCTCATTAGTTCCTTATAAGCCTGGGACTTCGTGGGGCAGTTAAACTTGCCAATATGAGTAAAGAAACTAAATCTGAGAAAGAATAATTATCTTATGTGAGGAAGCAGAATTGTCAGGAGATTAATTGAGATTGTCTTCTTCTTTTGTGTTTTGTTCTCATTTTATACTGTATATGTTAATATGGTATATGTGCATGGCATAAATGCATTTGAGTGGAAATCAGAGAAGGATATTGAGTGCCCTTCCACGTCATTGTTGACATTATTCTATTGAGAAAGTCTCTACTGGACATGAAGCCATGTTGACAGTCATCCTTCTCCAGAAAGCCTGTCTCTGTCCTTCTTAGTGCTGGTATTACAGGTATATGTAGCTATATTATCAAAATTTTTAATCCTATACTTGGGTTTCTACTCCACCTTTTACCATTTAGTTCCCAATTAAAAAAATACACAAAACCTTTATATTAATACGAAGCCTTAATCAGCACAAAAACTGGGCAAATATCTGTTTTCTATGCTATTGTGTTTATTTCCCAGTCATTAATCCCATTATATAATAAGCTATGTTTCATCTGGGCTGCTCTTAACTCCAATCAGCCAACTCACATGGCCATCAACCCACATAAACATTATTTTAAGATTCTTACCCACAGCAACATCTTCCTCCATTCACCTTCTTCTTCTTATTTTCCTCTGATTTCTAGCCCAGGAATCCTAAACCACACCTATGTCTGTTTTGCCCAACTATTGGCTGTTGGTATCTTTATTACCAATCATAAATAACTTGGGGGCAACATCACATAGCACCATTTTGGCCTACATGGGGAATCTCTCCTCTCTGTGGCAACCAGGTTTTGAGGAACCAGTAATAGCATCAGTCTATAACCTAATCAGCATCAGGTCAACCCACTACATAGCTATGAAAGTCTCTGTATTTAGAGGCTGAAATTTTAACTCAAACCCTTATGCTTATGCAGTAAGCACTTTTATCTATTAAGTCAATCTACTATGCTTTTGTGTTGAGATTTCTAACTGAAATTTTGGACTCAGATTCCTGGCTATGAAATTCTCTGTTTGGGAACAAAAACTCTCATTGTTCTGAGGCATCTTAAAATGGCCTAGTTAAACCCATATTTGATTCAAGAATCAATACTACACCTGATTATTTGGCTTATAAGTCCATTATACCCTTTAGAAAATAAAAAGAAAACACAAAAAAATGTATCCAGAGACATCTGTCAAATTTCCTCAGTATCAAAAAGAAACAGTCAATGCACACATTCATCAACCTGAAATCTTGTTTTGCTTTGTTATATTTAGGAAATAATCAAGTATCACACTTGCACAAGAAAAGTTTCACATACCTTCTGAGTAGAAATAAAAATATCTTGGGTGCATACAGGTGCATACATCTCCATTTTGACATTGATTAACAGTGTGACCTTTGGCAGATCTTTTGTTCTTTCAGTGCATCAATTTTAATACCATGCTAAATAATGGAGCTAGAAAAAGATGATGCTTTAGGGCCTCCATACTCAAAGGCTAAGAAGATGAATAGAGCTGATGTTGTTGCCAAACAAAGGTATAATGTGAGTGCTCTTGGAAGGTTCAATGCTCCTTTGTGATTTTTTATTAGATATTTTCTTCATTTACATTTCAAATGCTATCCCCAAAGTCCCCTATACCCTCCCCCCACCCTGCTCTCCAACCTACCCTTTGTCATTTTTTTTTATGTGAAATATTATGACAGTTGGGTAGAACTCTATTGAGTGGTGTTCACTGTGTTACTCTGGAGCACATTTAGATATTGATCTGGCTAAGTCAAAAGTAATTTTGAAACCCAGACCGGTATTAAAAAATCATTTTATCAAGATAAACCTATTAACAGAATCTTCGGATTTCAGGTCAGAACTATCCAGGGATTTTACCTGACACTTCATTCAGGTGTTCTTCTCCTTCCACTCTCTACATAATGTTACTTAAGTCTAGTGGCTCATAGACTGTGGGCTGATTGTGACTGTGTGGTACACTGACTAGACAATTGTTCTAGCATATAGGTTACTGTGGACAATGAGGCAGTGCGTAAGGGTGAAGAGGTTGGTGATGTCTTAGCCCCAGGCAATCTGCATACACTTTAACAGAGATGGATGAGACTCTGTATGGTTTCCTAATCCCTTAAGTAACTTACATAAATTTTTGAGGAAGCAAATGTAAATCTTTTATGATTTTTTAAAAAATAAAGATGGTCTGGTTATAGTTTTACCACTGTCCAAATCCTTTAAACCCCAACTAGTCATTGATGTGTCAACAAGCATTTTCTACAGAGTGGAACTTGGGATATATGTGTTATCGGTTGGGTAGAACACCGAGAAAGATTCTGTAGATGATGTGTCACATTATGGGACTTATTCTAGGCAGGACCTTTTAATGTCTGGGAGATTGCTAGAATGTGGAATTCTATCTACCTACTGCAATGAGGAAGAGGTGGGCAGGTACTCTATTATAGATGATGCAATTAGGTTTTCCAAGTCAGCCAACACAGTATACATGTGTGTGTGTGTGTGTGTGTGTGTGTGTGTGTGTGTGTGTGTGTGTGTGTAAGAGAGGGCTAGAGAGAGGTGATAAATTCCTTATGTACTTGACAAGTTAAAAAGTACATATTTTAGTTTAACAGTTCAAAGATCAAATATATTATTTTTTAGCATGCAAACTTAATCTTTC
>NC_034604.1:38785167-38802566 GCF_900095145.1 Mus pahari
AAAAAAAAAAAAAAAAAAAAAAACAGAGGAAGAATGGAGCATTCTTGGAATTCTGGGGCAATTTGTGGAGATAGATATAAATCAGGACTCCTTAAGCCTGAGCAGGGTAGGGTCTGTTTAAAAGTCATTGAGCACTCTTCCAACAGTACAAAGTGATGAACTTAACATGAGATAATGTTCCTTTTTGTAGATTATGTAGAATGAAGACTCAACTTCACCCTGGGAAAATGAGCCCTGGTAATATTGGCCCATGGTTTCATCTAGTTATCTGCAAAGAAATGCTTGTGGAGAAAAGAAATCACGGAAACTGAAAGAACTTTGACCTATGTATTTATTTATTCATTCATTTGTCATTTTCTCTATTGTATATATAAAGAAAAGAAGACAGCACTGTACCAATATATATATATATGTCAGAAGTTTTAATCAAATGATCTAAAAATATTGTAAATAATAGATTCCTAAGATGTGGTCTATCTTGGTTCCCTAGAGAGTTGGTTTCTTTCCTCATTCTTAGCATTTGTTGTCTGGTATTATTTGTTTACTTTCCTAAATCCCAATAGAAATAGAAATCTTTCTTTCTTCCTGTTTGGCCATCAGGATCATGGTTTTAACATTTCATCAAGATTATCTGAAGAAGGCAGCTTTTGCAGCGTTTCCTCAACATTTCTGACTTAATGGAGGGCAGAGTTCACGATGGCAACGAGGGCTGCCATTACCTTTTTTTATTTTTTTACATTTCATAAAGACTATCTGGAGAAATGCAGTTTTTGCAGCATTTCCTCAACATTTCTGATTTAGCAGATTGGGGGCAGTGTTCATGATTTCATGTACCACAGAAAAAGGAGCTGAACATGATTCCTGGTGATTTGCTTGCCTCTATACGTGGTAGTTCAAGAGCCCAAAGCTGGAAATTTAGGAACACTGAAATTTAATTCTGGACACTGATAACTGCAGGGGGAGATTCCCTAATTGTTTGATTGGGTAACTAAAGAAGACAGAAGCTAATCTCTGGGCGAAGATATAAAGGTGGGTTTTCCAGGTCCCAGAAGGAAGAGAAAGAGACAGGATTGAGAAAAGGCCTTTTTGGCCAGGCTGTGGTGTGGGGAAGTCAGACACCATGTAGGCCTGGGGGCTATTAGATCTGGCCTCTGCCACCAGATGAATTCTAATATATTATAGCTGATGAGTTTAGGACAGGAGTAGATTCCGAGCGCAGCTGTTGTGTCATCTGGCTGATTTTAAAATATTAGGATTGTCTGGTGTTTTCCATTTGAGACTATTCTGGTGGGCAAGAGAGAGGACATAACCAAGAAGCAGCCTTTGGTGGTGGGAGGAGCCTACCACCTGGGCTGCCAGTAGGTGCTGGGCAAGGAGCAAGTGGAGACTGGGAGAGCTAGCCATGGGAGCTGAGTAAAACCTGGGCGGTCCTTAGAGGCTGGTGGAGCTAGCTGGGAGAGGTTGAGAGAGTGCAGAGCTCTCTCGACAAAGAGCAAGCAAGGATTATAAAACCACAGGCAACAGATAATTGCACAGTTCTTAAATAAATTCAGAGGCTCACCAAATACTGATGTTCATCAAAATATGCATTAGCTTGTCTTGTGACCTTAAATAAGCATCCCTTCCCCTAAGACATTTATCAGCAAAATGAGGCACTAAACTGGGGAAATACTAATGTCCTTTCACACTTTGAACATCTTTGGCACTCTAATTCTGAGGCTTGTTATGGAAAGGAGTGATTACTTCGAGGAATTTGCTTGGCAACATAAAGCTGCTGCAAGACTGTGCTTGTTATTGTCAGCAATTTCTGAATTTAACTGAATTTCCAAGTTGGTATTCTGTTGTCCTGAGATATGGGGGTTGACTGGTGAAACCGATTCAATTTCATAAAATAGTAGCTTAAGGAATATTGCAGGCTTATTGCTTAATATACAATGCTTAATTTTTAAAATTCTAGAAAATTTTTTATTTCATTTTTCTGCCATCAAAATATAGGCATCTTCTACCACAAGGTAAAAATCTATAGTTCTGGATTTAGTAAATGTAGCTACGTTTACCAATGCAAAAAATCAGAATTGATTTTTAAAAGTATCTGGTAAACACAAGCTATCATTTGTATCTGAACTTCCAAAAAGATCCAAATAAATTCTTTACATTCCTCTGGCCTGGTGTTTCATCAGAGAAAAAATAGTGACCAATATGTACAATAGCAGGGTAAAACAGTCTTCACAAAATTGTGTTGGAAGTCCTAAAATTTAGCAACTATTCAATATAATTTTGGATTTTAATATCAAAAACATGTGAAGAAGGTGTATCAAAAATGGGGTGATAGCTTAGAAAAACCAATGATAGTTGGGTATATAGTGACTGTTTGCAGAAAAACAAGAAGAAAATTGATTTTCTACTTAAACTCAATTTTTAAGATCTAATTCAAGGCTTCTCTATCAAAAGGTTGAGACTGATAACTTTTGGAGGGTCATGCTGTCCTGACCATTGTAGGTTATTTATCATTGTAGGTTATAATGAGTCTATATCCATTTGATGCCAATAATAACTCCCTTCCCCTACCTCCACATGAGGCAATCAAAATATATTTACATTTTGTGAAAAAGTAAAATCTCAATGTTTGAGATTTTTTTATTGGATATTTTATTTATTTACATTTCAAATGTTATCCAGAAACCCCCTATTCTATCCCCCATCCCCCTACTTCTATAATGGTGCTCCCCCCCATCCTGTCTACCCACCCTGGCATTCCCCTACACTGTGGCATTGAGCCTTCACAGGACCAAGGGCCTCTCCTCCCATTGATGCCTGGCAAGGCTATCCTCTGGTACATATGCAGCTGGAGCCATGGGTCACTCCATGTGTATTCTTTGTTTGGTGGTTTAGTCTCTGGAAGCTCTGGGGGAGGGGGTCTGGTTGGTTGATATTGTTGGTCTTTCTATGGGGTTGCAAACCCCTTCAGTTTCTTCAGTACTTTCTCTAAATTTGTGAGAATTTCTAATAAAATTATAGAGTTCAGTGATTCCTAGACTCCTCTTTCTTTTAGATAAATTAAATTACTCTAAAGAAAACTTTTTAATGGTCTTTTAAAAATATTTGTTTTTTTCCCTTAAAAGGTGGGAAGTTCTCAAAAGCAATATTTTTATATACTATGATGAAATCATAGTAGAAAATGATATAGTTTTCAAAAATGTGAATTACATTAGCCTATCTATTGACAGTGTTAAGAGCTGAACTTCAGGGCAGAGGTAGAGCACATCTTTAATCCCAGCACTTGGGAGGAAGAGGCAGGCAGATCTCAGAGTTTGAGGCTAGCCTGATCTACAGAGCAAGTTCCAGGACAACTAAGGCTAAACAGAGAAACCTTATCTAAAAAAAAAAACAAACCCTCAATTTATTATGATGAGTAGGAAACCACAGTATTCAATATTACAGAATTTATATTTCAATGTACTGGGAAAGAAAAAGTAGTCAGAAAAATAATAAGTGAATAAATAATTATAGATGTGATAAATGACACAAAGAACATGTTCATGATTCTTTGATAGAAAACAATTATAATATTTCATATGGGATATAAATTTAAAGGAAAGTAAGCAAGAGAAAGTCCTACAATATGGAGCATCTTTGTAATAAAAATGATGATGATAATAATGAAAATAATGTTTTCAAAATGTTAGTAATATTAAAAAGACTTTTAGGGGCTGGAGAGATGGCTCAGCAGTTAAAAGTACTTGTTGGTCTTTTAAAGGGCCCAAGTTCAATTCCCAGAATCCATATTGGCATATTGGGCAACTTACAACTGCCCAGTTCCAGAATATCAAACACCATCTTCTGGCCCCTGTTGACAGTCACATATATGTTGCATACACTCTCATAGGTACACATACATACACATAAATATTTTTAAAATATCTTTTATTTAAGGTCATCTGACATATATGGAATCAATTGACAGTAGTGTGTGTATCACAAATAGACGTAAAACAACTATTCAGGATTTTAAAAGCTGGGTAAAAGAACTTGGTTGCTCAATGTAGATGTACAGGTGCTAGTGGGAACTGAGAGGATACCGTGTGGGATCATGTCTGTCAGAAGCTGTATCTGGAACAGCAGGTGATGTATGCAATATATGTGTCACTTTTGGCAATTTAAAGAAGTAGAAAATAAGAACCAGTCCTATAATTTTGGCATGATGAATCTTTAAAATTGTCTTATGTGTAACTGTAATCTGGCAAGCTGGAGTTGAAGTTCATCTGGGGATCAGAAAAGTCAAGAGCTATCCTTAAAGAAATGAAAGTGAGCAGATGAACGTGAGAGATTTGTTAATAAGGATAATAAGGCATAGATTTGGGATGCCATAGATAAAACTGATAAGAAGTCATGACCATTAGATATTCTTAAGCATAACAGAGAGAAATCTCTGAATACAAGGAATGAAAGAGGAGGAGGAATCTTTTGGTGAGTTAGAAACAGTAAACTTGGATTTGAATATATTTTTAATAGTGATTCAGAAAAAGAAGTTTAGATCAAGAGGAATGTTAAAATGGAAAGCATTCTGAATATTCTGAATATTGTAGATTTTCCTACACCACCCTGCTGTGTGAACTCTGTTCCTGTGGGATTTTGTTTACTCCCCTGGGAGGAATGCCTCTGCCTGTCCAAGGAATGCTACCAGCAAGGTGTTCTCCCACCCCAGGAATACAGCACATCCACTCAAGGACATCATACAAACAGCCCCCAATTAGCAGTGCAACTTTATGTTTCTGAGCACATCTGGTGAAAGTGATGAGAACTACTGAGTCTGTTTATCATTGCTTCTCTGTCTGTGCTTTGAACACTGAGCTATTCTGGAATAAAAAAGCCTCAGAGATGCACAGTGAAGGGCTCTTGAGCAGTCTGACCTAGAGAGTCTCCTTGCTCTGTTGAATTCCTAATTCTACTTCAGTTCCTCAACACCAACAGTCAGTGGAAAGTCAAGATGGATTATCTGTATGTTGCGGAAACAGTGGAACAGATATTAAAGTTCTAAAAGTGCCAGATGTAAAGACAGGCAATGAAATTATGGGCACTTTTCTTGAAATATATGATATTGATTTCTTTCAACAAGGACTCTTTTGTTTATCTGATTGCTGTCTCCCAACGTGTTGTGTCTGAAGACATGCAGAATCAAGACACACAGAGACAAAGCAAATAGTCTCAGATCAGATACAGCAAATAGAAGAGGTAGAAGGCTAGGTTAAGTGTGTCAGAATCCAAACCCTGTCTTTTAAAGTAATTGAATAGAGTCCAGTTTTTCTAAGAAGTGACTGAAGTTGGTTTAAAATAACGTAGCAAGAAGGTGATCAAATATCCAAAATGACTGAACATGGTCTTTATGCTAATAAACAAATAGCAAGGCTTAGAAAGAATATGTATGAAAAGATCAGACGAGTGGGAGAAGAGACTTCTGTGGTTACATGGAACGAGCTGAGTGGGAGTTACACATCGGGAAAGACAGATATCAGAAAGAGGACTTTAAATTTTGCATCTTGAAGGTGGAGTGATTCTTCATAATGATGAGACCTAGGGTGTGTCTTTGTGTACAGGTTGCTAAAGCAGAAATTTCAACAATAAAAAGTTATTGGAGAACACAAAGAACATACTAACTCAGGGAGAAATGAAAAAAAAAAGCTCACATATCATTAAAATACAGAGAATATAATAATACTTTATGTGTCCTTTAATGCAGACTAAATTTTATGCAGTTATTTATTTTAAGGAGGCAATTATATATTGATAGATTACTTTTATAATAGCTTCCTCTGAACAGTTCCTTTGGATTTTATGTCATACGGGCAGGTAGATGTTAGTTCTGAATTATTTAGGAAATTTGATTATATTAAATAACATCCTCTAAAAGATTTGCTCATTAATATCATATGTAAAATTATTTTCATTAACTTTATGTTCATTAGATGAAGATAGACCAACTGTGTAACAAGATATTTTGTTGCATGTGGCCAGGCTACCCATGAGTCCTTGAGGTGTAGTGCCAGTAGGTGAAGGAGTCCCCAAGTCTCCCAAGTCCCAGATCACTCCTTAGGAATAGATCAGCTGAACTTTCTTTCCACCACTGTGTCTGAGATATTTTTCCTCCTGCAGATGACACTTCAGGAAGTTGACTCATACATTCCACCTGAGCACCACAGCTACTTCCTACTCAAATACTTTTGGGGTACTATAAATATCTCCTTTTATCCGGCCTTCCTGTCTTCTTATGGAAACAAGTGAACAATCATCAGGAAGTCGTCATAAGCCGGTGCCTCCACAAAATGTGGTCTTCATGATGTTTGGGAAAGCTCCATCACTTGCAAATCTCTAACTGATGAGAGGCGTCAGTAGCTTGCCCAAGTTTTCCTTCTCCTAGTCAATAATGGTGGCCATCACAAGAAACTTCATTTTGCAAAGTCGAGTCCAGTTTCCAAGTATGTGATCTAACTTACAGGGTTATCTCAGAAACAACAATTTTGGATGCTATCAATATTACCTTTCCATTTATTGATAACTTTACCCTCAATGTTTTAAGCAGATGTAAATAAAACCTCTTCCTCCTCCTCCATCTCTTTACCCTCCTTTTCCTCCTCTTCTTTTTCTCTTTCTTACTTTAAGTTTTGTTTTGATTTTATTTCACAGAGGCCAGAATATTACCCATGATCTCTGGAGCTGGAGTTACAGGAAACTGCGAGGCACTGAATGGATGTAGGGACTAGGAAACAAACTTTGGCCCTCCAATAGCAAGCACTCTTTATCATAGTGTCCTCCCTCCTCCTTACTAATTTTTAAAATATTATTTGTACATATGCTTCAGTGCTCACATATTATGATAACAGGTGAAATCTAAATATCTGAAATGAAAAACTTTACTCAATGTTAAGGAATATGATAAGCAATAACTAACAGTTTTTAACAGTAAATACCCACTCTGTTTAAGGTTAAAAAAAAATAACCATTTTACTTTAAAAACATTTTTAGTTTGATTTCAGGTTGTCTCCCTGAGTAAAAATCCTTGCAAAGTATATGTGTAATTTTCTAAATAGATGAGGAATTTTGTCCTCTTGAGATGACAGATTTTTATTTTTTACCTTCTTAGGTCCATTCATCTAGGTTTATTTGATTTTCTGTATAATAAACAAAATTATTCTCCATGTATCTTCTCCCAATGAACCTCTAACCATAATCTGCAACCACAGATATTAAAGCATCCAGCTCCCACTTTGCTGGGGCCATGTTTTAGTCTTTCTAGGCCCTCTTCTCGCTATTACTTCTTATTATTCTCAGGATATATCAGTTTGTTTTAGACAAATATTCTCCTGGCAAAACCTTGATTATTGATTACATCATTAAAGCTTGGGGGTAACAATTGATTACAGTATTTTAATGTATTTACTCAATAGATTATAGTACAATGTAATATCACAGTAAGATGTGACCATGTTGATGCTTTAGGGTAGTCCATAATGATTCATATTGACATTCGAGTAAATTAGAAATATGAGTGTCTTTTCTTGTGATCACTCTACTGTGTAGATTCTACAAATTAACAATAATGTCTCCTCATGCTCTTTGTTGAAGTTAATTCCTTAATCCAGAAAGAGGACATCTAGGCACTTTCAATTGGAAAGTTACATCTCATTCACATCAAGTCAGCATTTCTAGGTGTTTCACATATTAATTAATGTATTAAGTTATTAACTTGCTTACAAGTATAATTTAAGAGTGCTTCATGCTTCCCTAAAGTTGTTTTTATTTCTAGCCTCTAATTGGAGTTAAAGGCAAAGTTATTAAATCTGAAAGAACAGTGAAGCTTTTCTTTAGTAGGTGCCATCACAGTTATCCTTTCAGATGGTCCCTGCTGCAGTTGTTTCTCTAGCAGTCTAGCTTACAGTTTTGCATAATAGTGACTTTTGCAATGTTGAGGATAGAGAATGCACATAGGGAAGACTTTAAATTCTGTTCCCAAACCTGACATACTTTATTGATCAATATTTCTCAAATGTTTCATCTAGTTATTGCCGTTCTCCAGGGTGACTGTTTAACATAATCTGGATGTATTGTGTAACAGATTTTCCTGTGGCTTTTTTCTGGACATTCACTCTCATACTACATTACATGTTTTCATCTTGTCTGTTTTACTGTTTACTACATTCTGACTGCTGTTAGTATTTGAAAGTCATTCACACCCACCATTGTGTAGTATTTATAGTGGGATATATCACATCTTTTGTGTAGCAAATCAACATTTTTATACTTTCTAGATTTTTGATGTCAATTACAATGTACTGTGCACATTTAAAAACGTGTAGCTGAGGTAATTTCATGTATACATTTGGGGATGAGAATACGACAGAATAGGGTTATTGGGAAATCAAATCCATTATAATAGTCTGATTTTCTGTGACTGCAGATACATTTCATTTGCTATGACATAATAAAGGGAATATAATTTCCCATCATCTTTTGTGTTGACTTCTTTCAATTATAATATCTTGCTAAGATTGAATCAAGTTGCTATAAAGAGTTTTAATTCCCCCCAAGCCCTCCATTGCTAAAGAATGAAATAAAAATGATCTGGCTAGATGAACTCTAAGACCTTTTTGAGTTCTGGAAGTCAGTGAAAAGCTTTCTCCATTGTTTTGCAACAATTAAAATTCATGAATACTGACCTGAATCAGTTACCATGACACCATAACAACACTGGGAATGACAGTTTTGATGTGTAATCCAGTGAGAGAATTTACATTGCATGTCTGGTTGGGGAACATTTTATGTGCCTGCATTATGTAAGGTTAGAACCAGTGTTCCAGCTTAGGGTGCCCTTGCGAACATCTGAGTTCTCCCACATCCAGCATTCTTCCTGGGTGACTTATTCAGTTGGATTACACACATTGCAATTAAAAAAAAAAAGATAAACATGATTAAAGTGAAACTGTATTCAAAACTCCTGCTTACTTTTGTTTGGCAATATATATTTGTAGTCTTTAGGAACAATTTACAGGGTCAGGTAGACTAGTATTCAAATCCTGGTTCTTAATTCCTTCTTGTAAGACCATAGGCAATTGGTGAAATCAAGCCTACATTTCCCCATCTGGGAATGAGATAAGGACAACTACCTCCCAGGTTATTATGAGGGACTGATGAGATAATTGATGTGAAGGGATTGGAGTTCCAGGAACAGGGATTATGCATAGTCCAAGCTGGTCATGACTGGTGTTGTCTCTCTATCAAGACAGTCATTCTACCCTCCTGGAATTCTGATTTCTCACAGAGGGTTCATCTCTATGCTAGTCCTGCTTGGTCACATTTGGTGGGAAAAGGTTGGTGTAAGCACTGAGTCGTGGGCAGCCAAATGGTGTGAAAGCAATGCTATAGAGAGAACATTTTAGGGAGAGTGGAGTGGAGCAATAGAATGAAGAGTATGAACCTTCATGAAAAGTATGAACAATGGCCTGGGATTAGGAGCTCTGTATCCTTATGACTTTTCTCACGGAAAGGCATTTCAGGGTTTTGAATGATCCATGAAATTTCCTTGGGAAAAGCAAAATTACATAATGGTTTAGAGTACAGATTTTACTTCTTTCCATTCAAACTATATTTACCAATTAAACTCAAGTTTCTCAAACTCTTCCAAAGGAAATTTCCTCTTAAGTAAATGAGTGAGGTTTCAATCTTTTTATTTTTCTTTCCTTCTTTCCTTCTTTCCTTTTCTTTCCTACCTTCCTTCCTTCCTTCCTTCCTTTCTTTTTTCTTTCTTTCTTTTTTTTTTTTTTTTTTTGAGACAGATTGTATGTACGTGTGTAGCCTTGGCTGTCCTGGAGCTCACACTGTAAACCAAGCTGGCCTCAAACTCATAAGAGTTCCACCTGTCTTTGCCTCTTTGCCTCCCAAGTGCTGAAATTAAATGTGTGTGCTACCACAACCCAACTAGGTTTCAGTCTTAATGCTGCTATTAAAATGTGCATGGGCTTTAAGAGAGCTTATTTAATTTCTTTGTTGGTTTTTTTTTTTTTTTTTGACTTCATGATTTTAAAATGGATTTCTTTGAGTTGGTTGACTAAGAACATTTTAATGTTCTGATCCAGAATAATCCATTAACAAATGTTCCATATTAATGGTAGAGTAGACATAATGCTATTTACCTCTTCTGGTTGTTGGGAATATTCAAATGAGATGAGGTAGCTTAAGGGGCTGGTACACATCCTAAGATACCTCACTGCTACTGCTAAACATTGTTATTTATGAAAACACAATTTGGATAAGATGTGATAAGGAGATGTGAGGAAAATGTCAAGTAACCCACTACTGAATTAGCAGGGTCCTCATTTCTTCAACGACAGAATGAGAAAACATGAATGGGAAAGGCTGAAATTACAAAATCCAGAAAAGAAAAGAGATTATATTTTTTGTTCTGCAACAGGAAAAATCAAATGAGAATTCTCAAATCAAACAATAAAAAATTTATAAAAATAATAGGGATAAAATATCAATTAAATGTGTTTGCATGAAAAAACAGTTCTTTATGAAATAGAGTCTTTGCTCTATGCAGTTTGTGTTTGCTACAGAAAAACAAACACTAAAGAAGCAAGCATATTCATTAAAAGGAACTCAATATAGGAATTGCCCTACAGAGGTAGGAAGATAAACAATGCACTAGAAAAGGAATGGCCTGAGAAACGAATAATAGAGTCTGATTTAGATTTGTTACAAACAGAGTTCCCTGAAAACCTAACTTTTATGTTGAACTACGTATAATGAGATTGAACCAGGCATTCACAAAACCATGTTTTATAGGTAGATGAAGCACCTGGCATAAGATGGTGAGGTAAAAAGAGCTCCACATATTAGAACAGCACCAATTGTTCTAGACAATAATATGAGGCTTTGAAAAAATAGCACAATTTGAAATTGGTAGGACTTAGGAGCACCAGTGAGACACACCTAGAGTTTGAATCTAATTCCACATGTGTGGTTTAATGGAAAATAAGTAATTAAAAGGCTGTAAAAATATGACCTAATTGCTCTAGTGTATATTTTTCATATTAGTCATCTCATGCTATTACATGAAAAATGGCTTGAGAGTGGTATCTAAATAGAATCAAGGATCTAAGAAAAAGGTCAAAGCAATATGAGTTGGCAAGGCAGAAGTAGATTCATTCAGCAGGTTGGGTAGCCGTGGAGAGACTCATTGGATTTTTTTCTTTTTATCAGAGACAGGATTTATTGGAAGAGTAAACATTAGAATTCAGGAGTTCTAAGATATTGGCCTGGAAATTTGAATTTCAGTTATAGCCACTTCCTAGGACAGGCCAAAGTGATGGAGGTTGGGACTAGAGAGTTGACGTGCTCCAGCATAAAAGCTGTATCATTATTAATATATGAGTAATTTTATTACCACACCTAAGATATAATTTTGTTTAATGTAAAATACTGAAATTATGCTTATTTTATTTCATTATAAAGAACAAAATGCTAAGTTTGGGATTACCTCATTTGCAATATCTAATGAAGTTGAATGCCTGAATAATCATTCTTGAACAATAATATACAAATGTACAAGAAATATCTGACATAATGCTCAACATGATTAATCAAGGGAGAAATTAAAACCAGGATCATAACAACAAATCATTTTGCTTAATATAGAATGTCTATTATCACAAAGATCACCAAATATTAAAATCAATCTAGATTTTAAAATCAATCTAGATGACCATTGGTAGAAAATATGACAAAGAAAATGTGGTAAAGGCTTGCAATGGAATATTATTCAGCCATAAAAATATTTTGTTATTTGCAGAAACACAGTTAGAACCAGAAGACAGTAGGTTAAGAGAACCATATTAAGCACAAAAATACAAATGCCTTTTTGTACGAGGAAGCAAAAGTTGATCTCAAAAGAGTTGATACTAGCATAGTGGTTACCAGAATCTGGGAAGGATGTTGAGAGCAGAAGGATGGTAATATGATCACAGAAACAGTTGTGGGAAAGATACTGGGACAATGCATGGAGAGAGGAACTAGTGGAAGCAAAGGTAGTTATTTACAAAGGATAACTTCCAGTGTTTTATAGCACAATTCACTGACTTAAATTGATACCAAGTTGTTGAATATTTCAAAAATAGATGTTCCTAACATAAATAAATAATATGTTAGGAATATGGGAGATGGCACTGTACATTAATTACTTACTTCCCAATCATAAGTACCTGCATTCATAGATCCAGCACTAGTGCAAAAGTGAACATCACAACCTAAGAAATGTAATCCAAACACTAGGGCAGTGGATACAGAAGAATTCTTCCATTTGCATTGGCCGAATAACCTCACCTGATTGAGCAGAGCAGTGGAGGCACATGCCTTTAATCTCAGCACTTGGGAGGCAGAGGCAAGTAGATTTCTGAGTTTGAGGGCAGCCTTGTCTACAGAGCAAATTTCAAGACAGCCAGGGTTACAGGAGAAACTCTGTCAAAAAAACAAAAACAAAACAAAACAAAAAAACAAAAACAAAAAACACAGCAAAAAGCAAAAACAAAAACAAACCAAAAAAACAAACAGAAAACTTCCCAAACAAACATCAAACTTCACTTGATTGATGAGCTCTGGGTACAAAGATACCTTCTCCCTTGCTTCAAAAATCACGACAGAGAGCAGTTGAGGCACATGGGAGTATGCATGGGCTATTGAATGAAATCAAAGAATTATAATAGCTAATGTCCATTGAGACCTTAATACAGAAGGAAAAACCATAACCCATGTGTATGTATTAATCTATTTCATTTTTATTTGTTTAATCATGAGACAGCAACTCTAAAATTTATGAGCAACTGGAGATAAGAAGTAATATAACTTGCCTACATTTATAGATGCAGAACTAATAAGAACTAGGAAATGCTTCTCATAACCATGATCTTCTGATTTTCAGCAAGCCATGTGAGTTTTCTTCAAGAAACTGAAACAGTATGGGACTCTATATGTGGTCCAACCACCCAGAACTGTAGTAGTTATGAGAAAACACAAACAGGCTGTATATTACAATGTCTTGCTCAAGGATGATGCGATTAGCATTACCTCAAAGCTCTGAGAAAAAAGGAAAAAAACCTTCCCTGATCTTTTTTTCCTGTAGAAGTGACCAGTTACAGTCACTCACCACCATTATCCACAACTATTGGGAATTTCTATGTACCATGCCCATATTTATAAGTATTTTAGTATTTTCCACAATTTTCATATAAGCCTTACCCTCTCACAAATGGAACAGTCTAAGTCAAATTCACAGGATCTGGTAAGCATGAAGTGCCTAAGACTGGATTTCAAGTTTGCCTGCATCTAGCCTCAAAATCCCAAGTTTTTATCAGTGGCAAATGTGGGCAATGCATAGCCAGTGTCAAGGGTAAAGGGCTTATTTGCATGTATTCCAATGACCACATTATGTGGGCTTTGAAACTAGAAACAGAAAAAAAATGTTGGCTAAGGAAAGCTTCTGGAAAGTTTCTTTTGTGTAAGAGCCTGTAGATATGAAAGAGGGCTGTGAAATGGTCCCTAGACATGACATGGTTGTTTCACACATAGGGCAGTTACCTCCACAAGATCATGTGTACATGATTGAGCGGTGGGGAAGAGGGGCTCCCCAACCCTACTCTAAACTCAGATGCTATTGAAAGTTGTGGTTACTATCAATTTTATGAAATTTTCTGGTGGGTTGTCCATCTCCCTCTGGATGGGCCCATACCCATACTCAGATGGTCAGTATTAATCGGACTCATTCAGTGGATTGATTATGAACAAGAATAGAAGATTAACATTGGGAAGGAGATGTTTGATCAAAATGTACTACATGAATGTATGAAAATTTCAAAATACAAAGAAAAGTATAGAAATATCAAATTACTCTTAATCTTAAAGGAAAAACACAAAATGCTACCTTTAAAAGGTGACTAGAGGAGATAACATTTACTGAGAATACTGGATCTTAGGAATATTCATGCTTTGCCTTATTAATACACTCACTCTAAAATCCTATAATAGAGGAGTTGATATTTTCATGGCTGATCGATGTTGGAGCCAAGATCCAGGCCCTGAACTGTAATTTTAAAGCTTTTGCTTTGTTTTAATGCTTTAACATTATAGGAATGCAGTTTGACAGCACTTGAAATTGAGAATGCTAGAGGCAGGCAGGGTAATGAGTCACCCTGAATAAATCCCAATTCACAGGGGAATATAGAGAAATGTGTGAACTCTCTGGTTGGCCTTTTTTTCTTTTTTTCTTTAAAAATTCTGCCCTCCCTCTTGAAAAAGCCACAGATGATTCATTATAAAGTTTTAATATTTATCAACTTAAAACCACTTGTGTGTTTTATATATGTTTGTGAGAGTGGTATTGTGTATGTGGGTGTGTGATATGTGGTATATGTGCTTTGTGTATATGTGTTCTATATGTGAGAATGTTGTGTGAATATAAAATGAATTTACTTGCTAAGTGCTTAGAGATGAAATTATATAAGTAAGATTTACAGATTCAGTTTGGTCCTGAGATATAGAATAGATTTAAATGAGATGTGGCAAGAAAATGAATGCTCAGTTAAAAGTAATTAATACTTAGAAAGGAAAAGGAATACAGAATATTGGTGGTTTGGCCATCACTGTGAGATTTCTTGGAGATTTCATTTTGAAAAGAACTCCTAGCAGCTAAATGCAAGCAAAAAACTCATGCACAATATAAGTATATGAATGTCTGATTTGTAGTATATAAAAGTATAGTATATATTTATAGTGTCTGACTCTGACACAAGTAATAAAGATGATTTTCTATCTGAACCAGAAAATAGTCATAAATTTTTAACATATTTTAAGTAGACTAAAATTTTAACTAAAAAAAAAAACATTGGAGAGTTAAAGAATGAGGTTTTTCTTATCATTGAATATCCATTTGTCATTGTAGTTAGATAATCTTGTAAGGTGTTGATTCTATCCTGTTAGAGACACAACTCAGAAGATAAAGAATAACTCATGTAATCACTAAAATTATTTATCAAGAGAGTAACCTGAGTTTGGTCAGTATGTGCAGGAGAATGTCAAGGATGCTGTGGTCCTTGAAGACAAGAGGACAGAGTGGTTCCTTGTCACATGGATCCCTGCTTCCTCTCAGTCCTAAGGCAGTAGGCAAACTGTTTGATTGTTATTGCAGTCCTATGATATAACAAAATGAAGGAACTGGCCACTGTAACACTCAGATTTTACAGCTATAGAATCCAGAACACAGAGAGAATAACTGCTAAATTTAATAATTTAATTGAGTAATAATGTACTCCATGCTTAACGCTAAATGCATTGTTACTTTCTCTTCTTACTCCTTTTCTCTATGTCATTGTCTCCTTGGAAAGCTATTAAATAAGTAAACTGTCCTATATTTATGCTTCTGTTTTTATCTGGAGACTTTGATTACAAGTATCAGCTGTCTAACTTGGTTGCTTGTTAGACAAAGCTGGAGCAGAAATACACGATTAAGTGAAGTTAAACTGATACAGGTACTTCTGCAGAAATTGATGCCCTCCAAATTTCAGGAAACCTGAAAGAGGAATCATGCCTCTTGCAACCTCCATGATAATTTTGTCTTGGAGACTTTTCTTGAAAGCAAGTGTTAATTTTAGTTGGTTTTAAAATGGTGTGGGTGAGATTAGAAGGAAAGGGAGAGAAAAATTATTTATTCAAATGGATTTGACAATTTTGAGATAATTTTCATTTCTTTTTAATTCCCTCTTGATTTCATGATACCGTTTCTATCATTTGTCCTTATTCTGAAGTCATACTCCTGGCTAGAGAGAAGGTTGTCATAAAAGTTTGGACCCTTCCCCCTGCTTTGTAAGCTTTGTGCAATCTTCACATCAGGAGAGATCTCATGCTCACTTTCTTACAAAATGGGAACCATTATTCCATTTCTTGTCTATTTTCCATAAAGGAAAAAGTAAAGCAGTGAATTATTACAAAATATAAGTTAAAGATATGGTCAATTTTTGAATAGAATAAATTACTATTATTTTCAGTCAGTGGTATAGGATACTGAATGCTTTAGTGTCCTTTCCAATTGCTGCTTCTGAAATAGAGAGTGATAAATTCCACTGCTGGCCTCCCTTAGAATGAGTCTTTCTACCTAAACTAGTCTAATAGAAAATCCCCCAACAGACATGGCTAGACATTTGTCTTCTAGATGATTCTAGATCTGGTCAGGTTAACAGCCAATAGTAAGCATTAATAGGTCCCTAGAAATTTACATCTCGAAGCAAGTACAATGGCATGACTTTGTTAGCCCATCCCTCTTAACTTGAGATCTGTGATACTTTATGCTTTTAAGATTTGGAGTAAGTTAGCTCAGGCATCAGAGTGTATGTTTCTCATTTTAACATGGAGATGGCAGTACTATGTAGACTTACTGTGACCCCCTAAGCCAGATGGTAGCTGCAACACATTTCTTTCTATGTTCCAAAGAGGTTTTCTTTAAGCAACTGAACAGAGTAGGAATGCCTTACGAGACAACACGTAACAGGAAGATAACATGGACTCCAGGGAGGGGATGCTACCTCCACACAATGGAATATAATTTGTCAATCAAATTAGAAAAGCCTGCTATGATATGACATAAATGAAGTTTGAAGACACTATGGTATGTAAAAAAAAAAAAAAAAAGAGCTAATTGTGGACAAACCCAGTCCAGCATCACTTACATGAAGTCTGTAGAGTAACAGAACTGAAAGACAGAAAGAATATCAGTTTCGAGGTCTGAGGCACAGGGAAGTAGCGACCGCTGTTACTGAGGGTAGAGTTCTAGTCCGGAAGCTGAAGTTATACACTCTCCTATATAGACTTATGAAGAACAACATTTATCACGTGCTTACATGCTTGCTGATAGGCGGGTCTCAGGTTATGTGCTTTGTATCTTAAAAAGGAGACACAGAAGGGTACTAAAGAAATTCTACAAAGGCTGAGGTTTGAAGTCAGTATCAGACAAAGCAAGCAGTTCAAGAACCCACCAGAAATATGCTGAAACTCCCAGAGACAGAATTTTTAGAAATTCTGATACTTTGATATTTCATTACAATATATGTATAGCCATGAAAGGAGAATTCATATATATTAGGATTTTATCTTATTTGATGTTTAGCAATTTTACAATTTTGAATTTTATATCATATAAAAGAGCATTTGTATAATCTGAATTTTAATTGAGAATCCTTTCCTTCATCTCTGGAAAATATGGGCTCTCTCTTTTTTTTTTTTTTTTTTTTTTTTTTTTTTTTTTTTATTATATGTAAGTACACTGTAGCTCAACCAGGACAGATATCTATAAATCTATTCTAGAG
>NC_034604.1:38803169-38806160 GCF_900095145.1 Mus pahari
TCTCTCTCTCTCTCTCTCTCTCTCTCTCTCTCTCTCTCTCTCTCGTGTGTATTCGGGTGATTGACTCCAAAATTGTTCACAAGATAAGCAAATGATCTATACATCTGATAAAACTTTTATGTACTTTAATTTAGTAACCTATTTAGGAAACATTGGACAGATTTTAATGACTTGTCACTATTGATTATATCAAATCAATATTTTTTCATTAGTTATGTTTTTAATAGTTCAGGTTGCACTTTGATTTGACATAATAAATTATAATTACATTCAATAGATATTCAAAGTTGAAAAGTAAATGAGGATAATTATTTAAATATAATATTGACCCCAGATAGATCTTTTGTAAAGATGAGGTTAGATGTTAGTAAATTCTGGGTAGGAAAGACATTAGAAGCAAGTCAGGCTCAGAGCAGAGTCTAGGTGTGGTGTCTTCTTTGGACCAGGTGCATTTTCGAGTTCTATAATCATTTCCATCCATCTTGCTGGGAATAAACTAAACTCTATAATATCCCTTTCCCTTAAAATATCACCCCTAACTTCACCTGCATATCCAGAGAGAAAGTCAGAGATATCTTATTTTGTAAAGCATTTGTCAAATCACATTTTTCTTGAAATTCCAGGCTTCGGCATCTCTCACCTGATCGTGTACTTCATCTGTGGAATTTCCCACTGGGTTTTATCTCTCTACAGTTACAAACTAATGTTTGAAGATAACCCATGCTGAAAATATGGTTTATCTACCTTATTGCATCTCAGGTTTCCCCGAAGCAAGATTCTTGATTTCAGAGCTGTGAAATTACTGTTCAGTTTGTCTGAACGAATGAGTGAATAAGCAGTTTTGATAGCACTACAAGATGATGAAAGACATTGCCTTCAGACATGAATGAATGAATGAGTAGCACATCTGGATCACGTGGTCCACAGGAAAAGGTACACTTCAGCAAGTGAGGGCTGGAGCAAGTTATCACAAGCCTCGGACCCTTGTGATCCAGAAACTACAGTAGAAGTATCCACATTTGCCATCTTTGAGGTTTGATGTTTTCTTTATTTATTTCCCTCAGTAAATTAAAGCTAATTCTGGTTGAACAGCACACAGCACGGGCTCTGAGTCTCTCTCTGGGTCCTCAGAACTGGGTTATTCCTTGCTGAGTATCTATTGTATGAACATGCATTGTATGTACTACTGGATAGTTAACAGCATCTCAGGTCATTTTCCTGTAGATTCTATACCACCCCCCTAAGTACAACCAAAGTATCTGCATACACTGCCAAAGGTCCTTTAGGAGCAGAACAGCCTCCTAATGTCAGCTACTGGAAACAGTGGTGGTGGCACACGCCTTTAATTCCAGCACTTGGGAGGCAGAGGCAGGCAGATTTCTGAGTTCGAGGCCAGTCTGGTGTACAGAGTGAGTTCCAGGACAGCCAGGGCTACACAGAGAAACCCCGTCTTGAAAACAAAACAAAACAAAACAAAACAAAAAAACCTTAAGATTTAATCCACTAATGACTTTAGTAATCTAGAGCCAAACTCTGCATTAAATGGTGTACACAAATCTGAGTGTGTTTTGTGGAACACAAAATGATAAAATAACAATTCCCTAAACCACTCATAAATGTGTTGGGAAAAAAAAAAAATTGCAGGGACTGGAGAGGTGGCTTAGCAAGCAGCCGAGGATGCTGGATGCTCTTTCCAGAGACCCAGGTTTTATTCCTGCCACTCACAAGGAAACTTACAACATCTGTGACTCCAGTTTTAAGATATCTGATGCTCTTTTCTGGCTTCTGAGGGTACTACATACCTTCAGATGGAAACATCCACACAGAGCCAATAAAAATAAAAACCTTTAAAGGAAAAAAAAAAAAAAGATATACAGAGAACCAGGAACTGGGAAAGCTGGAACTTCTGGCCCCATCTGCTTTCTATCTGTTTGTCCTTGAAGCAGTGTCTTCCACCTGGCAGTGACTTGGGGGCTGGGGATCATCAATATATTCAAGTATACTAAGGTTCCTACCAGCTTAAATCCTGTTTGTAAGCCTATGGCACTTTGAGCAATAAACTTCTAAAGAATTTCTTCTAAACCATCTAACAAAGTTCTATTTTGACTAGGGCCAGATGTGCTTTCTTACCTAAGTCTAACCTCAATGACTTTCCTTATTTCTTTTGTGTTTTTCCTGAAATACAAATGTCTTCCTGATCCATCCTAACTGATGAATGAGAAACAGGAGTGATCTGGCAACGGCACTTACATTTGCCATAAAATGACGCTAACTTTTTACTTGGAAAGGAGGGCAGGGCACAGACTACACTAGTATTGTTAGCACTTTTTGTTGAATTCAAAATGTCAGTAAAGCGAACAAGGGCTGGATCTAGAATGAGGTTCGGTGAGAACTGCAATCCTTGGACCTCTGCACTTACCTCTCTCTTCCCAGAAAACGGATGTCAGAGGACACTCAGCGTTTCCGCCACACGTAGGATGTAACTGCATCATTGCATCACGGCACGAAAATGAGAGATTACTCGGCCTCCCAAGATTGTTTTCCACACACCAGCTAATTAGGCAACACGACAGCAGGGTGGAGTGATACTGGCTGTCTCCACACCCACAGTGAATTTGGCCTGCTGCCGCTGCAAACCACCCTCTGCTCAGAGCAGGGCCATCTTCTACAGCCACGCCCAGACACAGCAGCACATTGTATTTTTAAGAGCTCATTTTAATTTAAAAATATGTATATTAGCTAATCTAGAAGCGAAAAAGAAAGTATCAACTCCTTCTTGTCTTCAATTAATCTCTCTTCTGAAACTTTTTCTTTCTTTCCTTCTTTCTCTGTCTTTCTTTTTCTGTCCAAACATAGAATCTGACTTATTTTTTTTTAATAAAAATATGAACCTGAGTTTTCATTTCAAATACTTTCTCTCTCTCTGTCTCTCTGTCTCTCTCTGTCTCTCTCTGTCTCTCTCTCTGTCTCTCTGTCTCTCTCTCTGTCTCT
>NC_034604.1:38806251-38809771 GCF_900095145.1 Mus pahari
TCTCTCTCTCTCTCTCTCTCTCTCTCTCTCTCTCTCTCTCTCTCTCTCTCTCTCTCACACACACACACACACACACACACACACACACACTGTAATGTTCCAGTCAAAGAACTTATCATTTAATTTAATGCTACTTGTAATACTATGTTCTATATATTATGCTTCTGAAAGCAGTTGCATTGCATTGATTAGTAGTCACAAAAACAGATTAATTTATCTAACTTCTCTTCATCTTTGTCTTTTTCCCATTTGTAAGGTACCTCACCTCATGAGTAATCTGGGACTTGACTCTGTGCTGACAGACTCACATCAGCCAACAGTGAAGGCAAGACTTCAGAGACAAACTTCCTAATTATCATACCAATTCGATTTTGGCTGGATCAATGACCTTGCTCTCTGTGGCTTAACTGAGAACCCGGACAGACATTTTACCTCCAGTTTGAGAACTCAACATATGATTTGTTAAACAAGGGGGATGTCTGAACATTTCAGAGCTTAGAGTGAGCTGTTTTTCACAGACCAAATGACCTGTCAGTCTATTCAGCCATGTGTGACTATTGAAAGTGACCCAGTTCCCTACAAAGGTTTCGCCATCTGGAAAACATAAGCTGTCCAAGGGAAGGGGCGTTGATGAGCAAGTGACTCCAACGCTCTGGAGGCTATGAGTTTGCTTCCTTAAAGGCAAGCACTATTTTTGGTACTTGCCAAGTTATAATCTTCAGTGAGACCTAAAAGTAGATTTTTTTTTTTCACATTTTGATCTCAATGTAGTATAAGCAAGTAGACGTCTAATAGCAGCTAAAGTTGACCACATCTTATCCTTTCAAATATGACATAAAGACTTCACATGACTTAACTCATTTAATCCTTGGTACAGTCATTATTAACAATTCTCAATTTAATCATAACAAAACAGGCTGACATAGAGACTCCAGGTAAATTATCCAGTGGTCACATGACAAAGACATTAGTTAGGATTGCTCCAGAGCTCACTTCCAACTGGCTCTCAAGTGGATATTCACAGTTACCCATGCTAATAATGTCAACGGCTACAGCGTTCTCACACCATCCTCACAATGTGCTTAGCAGTTTTGATAAGTGAAAATTATTGTAATCATTGATGACTTAGATAAAGATGTTTGCAACACAACATTTATAAAAAGTCATTTGTCTTCTATGTGTAGGTTGGAGAACTGATCTCCACCAGGTATTGAAGGACATATTAGCAGAGGGTGAATCAGGAAATTTAAAAATGCTTTACTTGGAGAATCTGGAGTAAGGTATAACTATAGCTATATATCTTTATCTCCTCATCTTTCATATCTACAATCACATCAATCATCTATATACCTACTCATCTATCTATCTATCTATCTATCTATCTATCTATCTATCTATCTATCTTTATTCATGTTTATAAAATCAAACATCTATATATAATTTGTTTATGTATTTATATTTCTCTATCAGTTCTCTATATCTACAATGTATTTATAATATTTGCTATCCATATGTAATATCTGTTATCTTTCCCCAAAAATTCTTGCCTAATACTGGGGAAACAGACTCAATGCATTTAAATGTCTTGTGAAGCACCCCAAATACCTAGTTACTTTGTTGAAATAACATTTTTAGTCTCAAAAATAATATTCATTTCCTATAATAATCTTGCCAGATGAAAGTTGGAAGAGATTAGTATATAATATGTAAGTTCTTTAAAAGCAGGCTAATAGTAAATGTACTTTTTTCTATAGTCAACATTTTTATGTTACTTTTATGAAAGCAGATTTTGTGTTTGGGCTGAGTTGTGACACACTTATTTAACCAGCACTGCAATCCAGACATACAGTGGTGCCTTTACCCTGAATGTTCCCAGGAGCCCTCCTCCTCTCACTTCCAGTGTGACTATCACTAACATAATTATTGCCTTTGCATTATTTTCACTTTGACTTGTCACATGAGTGGAACCACACAATTTTTCATGTCTTGCTTCTCACAGAATAATGTTACTGAGGCCCACCCATGTTGTAGCAGGATTAGCAGTTGATTTATTTCTGTTCTTCAGTACCAATCCATTGCAATGATGTTGCATTGTTTGTCTGCCCATTTATCAGTTTACATAAATATGAACTTTCTCAGGTTATAGTGATAATGAAAAATGTTGTGGTAAGTATTCTCCCCCCACACACTGGAGTTCAATTATCATTTTTAATTAATTAATTAATTAATTAACATCCCAAAGGTTTCCCCTTTCTGGTCATTCATCCCAGAGTTCTTCACCCCATCCCTACTTTAACCTCTCAGTGGATACTTCACAGCCCCCCTGGAGCATCCCCCTTTTCTGGGGCCCTAGGCCTTTACACAATTAGGCACATCCTCTCCCATGGAGGCCAGACAAGGCAGTCTTCTCCTGCATATGTACCTAGGGCCTCAGATTGGCCCATGCATGTTCTTTGGTTGGTGGCTTAGTCTCCGGGGATTTCTAGAGGTCTGGGTTAGATGGCACTGTTGGTCTTCCTCTGGGGTTGCTCCTTCAGCTCTTTCATTCCTTTCCCTAACTCTTCAACCAGGGTCCCCAACCTCAGTCCAATGGTTAGCTGTAAGTATCTGTATCTGTCTTAGTCAGCTGCTGGTAGAACCTCTCAGAGAGCAGTCATGATAGGATCCTGTTTGTAAGTATAACATGCTATCAGTAAATCAGTAATAGTGTCCAGTTTTGGTGCCTGCCCATGAGATGGATCCCAAATTAGGTCAATCACTGGAAAACCTTTCCTTCAGTCTCTGCTCCATTTTTGTCCCTGCATTTCTTTTAGACAGGAACAATTCTGGGTCAAAAAATTTGAAGGTGAGTTGGTGTCTTCATCCCTCTATTGGGAGCCCTATTTAACTTCTGGAGATGGTCTCTTCAGGTTCTGTCATCTCACTGTTGGGAATTTTAGCTAAGGTCACCCACAGTGAGTCCTGGAAGCTTACCCCATCCCAGGTCTCTGGAAGGTTCTAGAGGTTCCCAACCACCACCCAAGGCAGCTACATATTTCCATTCATTCTTTTGGCCATCTTGTCTTCTCTCTTGTCTCCCCCATACCTGATCCTGAACAACTTTTCCTCTTCTGCTCCCCTCTCTCATCAGGGAGGATGGACCCCCAGGTGGGGCAGTCTCTGGATGATTCATCCTTTCGTCTTAGCTCCAGACTTTGTCTCTGCCACTTCTTTCATGGGTATTTTATTCCCTGTTTTAGGGAGNAATGAAGTATCCACATGTTGGTCTTCCTTATTCTTGATTTTCTTGTGTTTTGGAGATTGTTATCTTGGATATTCTAGATTTCTGGGCTAATATCCACTTATCGGTGAGTGCATATCAAGTGACCAATTTCCCTTATGAATATCAATGCAAAAATACTCAATAAAATCCTCGCAAACCAAATCCAAGAACACATCAAAATGATCATCCATCATGACCAAGTAGGCTTCATCCCAGGGATGTAGGGATGGTTTAATATAGAGAAATCCATCAACATAA
>NC_034604.1:38813230-38818461 GCF_900095145.1 Mus pahari
AGAGGAATGGATACAGAAAATGTGGTACATTTACACAATGGAGTACTACTCAGCTATTAAAAACAGTGGATTTATGAAATTCTTAGGCAAATGGATGTATCTGGAGGATATCACCCTGAGTGAGGTAACCCAATCACAAAAGACCTCACTTGTTCCCCCTTCTAAGTGGTATTGAAGCACCCTCACTTTGATATTCCATCTTGTTTAACTTACAGTTTGTGGGGAGTATCATGGGGATTCTATACTTTTGGGGTAATATTCACTTATCAGTGAGTACCTACCATGCATGTCCTTTTGGGTATGGGTTACCTCACTCGGGATAATATTTTCTAGTTCCATCAATCTGCCTGTAAAATTCATGATGCCAGTTTCTTTAATAGCTGAATAGCATTTCATCTTGTAAATGGATCACATTTTCTATATCCAATCTTCAGCTGAAGGACATGTATGTTCCTTCCAGTTTCTGGCTATTACGAATAAGGCTGGTATATACAGTGTACATAGTGTATAGCATGTGTCCTTGTGGTATGCTGGAGCATATTTTGGGTATATTCCCAGGAGTGGTACACCTGGGTCTTCAGGTAAAAATAATTCCAGTTTTCAGAGGAACGGCCAGATTAATTTCCAGTATAGTTGTACCCATTTGGAAGTCCACCAGCTATGGAGGAGTCTTTCCCTTTCTCCACATCTTTGCCAGCATGTGCTGTCACCTGAATTTTTGACCTTAGACATTCCAATTAGTGTACTTTGGAATCTCAGGTTCAGTTTGATTTGCATTTCTCTGATGACTAAGGACTGTGAACATTTCTTTAAGTGCGTCTCTGTCATTTGAGATTTCTCAGTTGAGAATTCCCTGTTTAGCTCTGTATCCCATTTTTGAATTGGGTTATTTGGATTGTTGGTGTCTAAGCTCTTGAATTCTTCAAATATTTTGGATATTAGGCCTCTGTTGGATGTAGGGTTAGTAAAAATCTTTCCCAATCAGTAGTTTGCTGCTTTCATTATTGTTTACTATTGTGTTTTGTCTTACAGAAGTTTTTCAGTTTCAAGAAGTCCCGTATACCGATTTTTGATCTTAACCTGAGCCATTGGTGTTCTGTTCAGGAAAAATTTCCCCTGTGCCCATCTGTTCGAGGTAACTTTCCACTTTCTCACATTAGATTCAGTGAATCTGGTTTTATGTTGAAGTTTTTGATGCACTTGGACTTGAGTTTGTGCAGGGTGATAAATATGGGTCTATTTGCATCCTTCTACATGAAGAGAGCAAGTTAGACCAACACCGTTTGCTGAAGATTTTTCTTTTTTCTACTGAATGTTTTGGGCTTCTTTGTCAAAGATCAAGTTCCCATAGGTGTACAGGTTTAATTCTGGATCTTCAGTTCTGTTCCATGAATCAACCTGCCTGTCTCTGTACCAATCCCATCCAATTTGTAACACTATTGGTCTGTAGTACAGCTTGAGGTCAGAGATGGTGATTCCCCCAGAAGTTCTGTTATTGTTCAGAGATGTTTTTGTTACCTTGGTTCTTTTCTTCTCCATATGAAGTTAAGAATTGCTCTTTCCATGTCTGTGAAGAAAGTGTTGGAGTTTTTATGGAAATTGCTTTGAATCTGTAGATTACTTTTGGTAAGATAGCCATTTGCTTTTGGTAAGATGGCCATTTTCACTATGCCATTCATACTGAACCATGAGAATGGGAGATCTTCCATCTTCTGAAGTCTTCTTTGACTTCTTTCTTCAGGGACATGAAGTTATCATACAAATCTTTTACTTGCTTGATTATAGTTACACCAAGATATTTTATATCATTTGTGGCTGTTATGAAAGCTACTGTTTCTGTTATTTCTTTCTCAGCCCATTTATCATTATTATAAAGAAGGCTACTGAATTGTTTGAGTTAATTTTATATCCAGTCCCTTTGTTTAAATTGTTTATTAGCTGTAGGAGTTCTCTGGTAGAATTTTGGGGGTCGCTTATGTATACTATCATATCAAGCACAAGTAGTGGTACCTTGTCATCTTCCTTTCCAATTTGTAACTCCTTGATCTCCTTTTGTGTTCTTACCATTCTAGCTAGAATTTCAAATACTATGATAAATAGATAGGGAGAAAGGGAGAAGCCTTGTCTTGTCTTTGATTTTAGTGGGATTGCTTCAAATTTCTTTCCATTCAATTTGATGTTGGGTGTTGATTTGTTGTACATTGCTTTTATAATGTTTAGGGATGTGCCATGAATTCCTGATTTCTTCACAACTTTTAACATGAAGGGGTATTGGATTTTTGTCAAGGGCTTTTTTTCAACGTCTAATGAGATGATTCTATGACTATTTTGAGTTTGTTTATATAGTGGATTATGCTAATGTGTTTTTGTATATTGAACCATCCCTGCATCTCTGGGACTAAGCTTACTATTGATCATGATGGATGATGTTCTTGATATGTTCTTAGATTCAGTTTGTGAGAATTTTATGGAGTATTTTTGCATCGATATTCATAAGTGAAATTGGTCTGAAATTCTCTTTGTTAGATGTCTGTGTGGTTTAAGTATCAGAATCTGTGGCTTCATACAAAGAATTACTCACTGTTCCTTCTGTATCTATTTTGTGGAATAGTTTGAGGAATATTGGTATTAGCAACACTTTGAAGGTCTGATAGAATTCTGCTCTGCTCTAAAAGCATCTGGTCCTGGGCTTTTTGTTTGTTTGTTTGGTTGGTTGGTTGGTTGCAAGGATTGTAATAACTGCTTTTATTTCCTTGGAGGTTATAAGGCTGTGTAGACAGTCTACCTGATCTTGATTTAACTTTAGTAAGTATGAGCTATCTAGAAAATCATATATTTCATTCAGATTTTTCCAGTTCTGTTAAATATAAGCTTTTGTAGTAAATTCTGATGATATTTTAAAATGTCTCAGTTTCTGTTGTTGTGTCTCCCTTTTCATTTCTGATTTTGTTTATTTGGATACCCTTTAGCTAGTTTGGCTAAGTGTTCATCTATCATGTTGATTTTTTTTTTTTTCACAGAACCAGCTGGCTTTCGGTTTTGTTGATTCTTTTTATTTTTCTCTTTGTTGCTAATTGGTTGATTTCAGCCCCGAGTTAGACTGTTTCCTGTGATCCCATTTCCCTTGTATGTGTTTGCTTCTTTTGTTCTAGAGCTCTCAGGTGTGCTGTTAAGTTGCTANTATAGGATTTCTCCAATTTCTTTATGAAGGCACTGTACTGGCTAGCTTTGTGTCAATTTGACCCATCTGGAGTTATCACAAAGAAAGGAGCTTTAGTTGGGGAAATGCCTCCATGAGATCCAGCTGTGGGGCATTTTCTCAATTAGTGATCAAGGGAGAGAGGCCCCTTGTGGGTGGGACCATCTCTGGGTTGGTAGTCTTGGATTCTATAAGAGAGCAGGCTGAGAAAGCCAGGGGAAGCAAGCCAGTAAGGAACATCTCTCCATGGCTTCTGCATCAGCTCCTGCTTCCTGACCTGCTTGAGTTCCAGTCCTGACTTCCTTTGGTGATAAACAGCAATGTGGAAGTATAAGCCAAATAAACCCTTTTCTTCCCAACCTGCTTCTTGGTCATGATGTTTTGTCCAGGAATAGAAACCCTGACTAAGACAGGCACTTAGTTCTATAAATTTTCCTCTTTTGTTTTTTTTTTTTTTTTTTGTCCTTTTATTTCTGATTCAGTTTTTAAAAAATTAATCAATTTATTTTTTACACTCCATATTGTATTCCCCTCCACCCCAGTTCACCCTCCTACTGTTCCACATCCCATACCCCTGTCTCCCCACACCCCTGTCTCCATGTGGATATCCCCACTCCCAACCCCACCTGACCTCTATCTCCCTGGGGCCTCCAGTCTCTTGAGGGTTAGGTGCATCATCTCTGAATGAACACAGATCTGGAAGTCCACTACTGTATGTGTGTTGGGGGCCTCATATCAGCTGATGTATGCTGCCTGTTTGGTGGTCCAGTGTTTAAAAGATCTCAGGGGGTCCAGATTAATTGAGACTGCTTGTCCTCCTACAGGATCACCCTTCTCCTCAGCTTCTTTCATTCTTCCCTAATTCCACAACAGGGGTCTGCTTCTTCTGTCCATTGTTGGGGTGCAAATATCTGCATCTGACTCTTTCAGCTGCTTGTTGGGTCTTTTGGAGGGCAATCATGATAGGTCCCATGTTGTGAGCACTCCACAGACTCAGTAATAATGTCAGGCCTTGGGACCTCTTCTTGAGCTAGATCCCACTTTGGGCCTGTCCCTGGACAGGCTTTTCCTCAGGCTTGTCTTTATTTTAATCCCTGTATTTCAGACAGAAACAATTATGGGTCAGAGTTGTGACTGTGTGATGGCCCCTTTCTCCCTCATTTGATGCCTAGTCTTCCTGCTGGAGGTGGGCTCTATAAATTCCCTCTCCCTAATGTTGGATATTCATCTAAGGTCCCTCCATTTGAGTCCTGAATGTCTCTCATCTCCCAGGTCTCTGGTGCATTCTGGAGGGTCCCCTCAACCTCCTATCTCCTGAGGTTGCCTGTTTCCATTCTTTCTGTTGGCCTTCAGGGCTTCATTCAGTCCTTTTCCCTTACCCAATCCAGATCAGGTTCCCCTCTAGACCCCCCCTCCATCTGCTTTCCCTCCCAGGTCCCTCCCTCTCTCCCCACTTGTGATTGCTTTCTTCTCTCTCCCAAGTGGGACTGAGGTGTCCTCACTTGGGCACTTCAGCTTGTTGACCTTTTTGAGTTTGGTGGACTATATCTTGTGTATTCAGTACTTTTTTTGTGGGAGGGATAACATCCACTTATTAGTGATTATATACCATGCATGTCTTGTTGGGTCTGAGTTACCTCACTCAGGATGATATTTTCTAGTTCCGTCCACTTGCCTGCAAAACTCAGGATGCCCTTATTCTTAATAGCTGAGTAGTATTCCATTGTGTAAATGAACCACATTTTCTGTATCCATTCTTCTGTGGTAGGATATCTGGGTTGTTTCCAGACTCTGGCTATCACAAATAAGGCCACTACAAACATAGTGGACCGTATGTCACTGTGGCATGATGGGGCATTTTTTGGGTATATTCCCAAGAGTGATACAGCTGGGTTTTCAGGTAGATCTATTTCCAATTTTCTGAGGAACCTCCAGATTGATTTCCAGAGTGGTTGTACCAGCTTGCAATCCCACCAGCAATGGAGGAGTGTTCCTCTTTCTCCACAGCATCTCTAACATGTGTTGTCACCTG
>NC_034604.1:38818472-38825549 GCF_900095145.1 Mus pahari
AGTTTTGTTGGTTCTTTGTATAATTTTCTTTGTTTCTATTTGATTGATTTCTGCCCTGAGTTTGACTATTTCCTGCCTTCTACTCCTCTTGGGTGAGTTTGCTTCTTTGTGTTCTAGAGCTGTCAGGTGTGCTGTTAAGTTGTTAGTGGAAGATCTCTCCAGTTTCTTTATCAGGGCACTAGTGCTATGAACATTCCTCTTAGCACTGCATTCTTTGTGTCCCATAAGTTTGGGTTTGGTGTGTCAACCTTTTCATTAAACTCCAGGAAGTATTTCATTTCATTTCTTTCTTTCTTTCTTTCTTTCTTTCTTTCTTTCTTTCTTTCTTTCTTTCTTTCTTTCTTTCTTTCTTTCTTTCTTTCTTTATCTTTCTTTCTTTCTTTCTTTCTTTCTTTCTTTCTTTCTTTCTTTCTTTCTTTCTTTCTTTCTTTCTTTTTTTCTTTCTTTCTCCCCTGACCAAGTTATAATTGAGTAAAGTACTGTTACGTTTCCACATGTATGTGGGCTTTCTGTAGTTTTGCTGTTCTTAAAAACCAGCCTTAGGCCATGGTGATCTGATAGGATGTATTTTACGTTTTCAATCTTCTTGTATCTGTTGAAGCTTGTTTTATATGGTCGATTTTGGAGAAAGTAGCATGAGGTTCAGAGAAGAAAGTGTATTCTTTTGTTTTAGGGTGAAATGTTCTGTATCTATCTATTAAATCCATTTGCTTCATAACCTCTCTTATTTTCACTATGTCTCTGTTTAGTTTCTGTTTCAATGACTTGTCCATTNGTGAGAGTGGGGTNTTGAAGTCTCCCACTATTATTGTGTGGGGTTCAATGTGTGTTTTGAGCTTTAGTAAATTTTCTTTTATGAATGTGGATGCTCTTGCATTTGGGGCATAGATATTCAGAATTGATACTTTCTCTTGGTGAAACTTTCCCCTTGATGAATATGAAGTGTCCTTCTTCATCACACTTGATAAGATTTTTGGTTTTGTTTTGGCTTGTTTATTTATTTATTTATTTATCTTTATTTTTATTAGATATTTTTCTTCATTTACATTTCAAATGCTATCCCCTTTCCTAATTTCTTCTCCAAAAGTCCCTTATACCCTTCCCGTGCCCTGCTCCCCAACTCACCCACTACTGCTTCCTAAGTTTTGGTTGAAAGCCTATTTTATTGGATATTATGATGGCAACTACTGCTTGTTTCCTGGGATGATTTGCTTGGAAGACCTTTTTCAATTCTTTTACTCTGAGATAGTAACTTTTTTTGAGGTGTGTTTCTTGAATAAAGCAAAATGGTGGATCTTATTTGCATACCCAGTCAGTTAGCTTATCTTTTTATAGGTGAGTTGAGTCTATTAGTGTTAAGAGTTATTAAAGAGAGATGACTGTTGGTTCCCGATCTGTTTGTTTTTGTAGGTGGCTTTATGTGCTTGTGGCTCTGCTTTTGGTTTTGTTGTGAGATGCTTAATATGTTGTCCTTTCATTAGTGCAGGTATCTTCCTTGTATTGAAGTTTTCTTTCTAGGATCCTCTGTAGGGTTAGATTGGTAGATATATACTGTTTGAATTTGGTTTTGTCTTGGAATATTTTGGTTTCTTCATCTATGTTGATTGAGAGTTTTGCTGGACATAGTAGTCTGGGCTGGCATGTTCTATTAGAGTCTGAGTGACCTCTGATCAGGCTCTTCTGACTTTCATAGTCTCTGTTGAGAAGTCTGGTGTAATTCTGACAGATCTACCTTTGTATGTTTCTTGGCCCTTTTCCCTTGCAGCTTTTAATATTATTTCTTTGTTCTGTATGTTTAGTGCTTTGATTATTATGTGACGAGAAGATTTTCTTTTCTGGTCCCATTTATTTGGTGTTGTATAGGCTTCTTGTATGTTCAAAGAAAGAGATGTTCAAGGGCATCTCTTTCTTTAGGTTGGAGAAGTTTTCTTCTATGATTTTGTTGAAGACATTTTCAGGTCCTTTGAGCTGGGAATCTCCATTCTCCTCTATTCCAATTGCTCTTAGATTTGGTCTCTTCATTCTGTCCTGAAATTCCTGGATGCTTTGGGTTAGGAGTTTTTTATGTTTTGAAATTTTTTGAAAGTTGTGTCAATCTCTTCTACTGAATCTTCTACACCTGAGATTTTCTTCTATCTCTTTGTTTGTAATCTGTTGGTGATACTTACAACTGTAATTCCTAACCTCTTTCCTAGGTTTTCCATGTCCAGGTTTGCCTCCATTTGTGTTTTTTTTTTTATTGTTTCTACTTCCACTTTTAGGTCTTAGATCACTTTATTCAATTCCTTCACCTGTTTACCTGGGTTTTCCTATATTTCTTTCAGTTAGTTATTGATATCCTCCTTAAAGTACTCTGTTATCTTCATGAGATAGGATTTTAGTTCAGCTTCCTGATTTTCAGGTGTGTTGTTGTATTCAGGGCTTGCTGTGACAGGAGAACTGGTTTCTGATGATGCCCACATATATTGGCTTCTATTGCTTATGGTCTTGAGCTTGCCTTTTGCCATCTGGAGTTTTTCCGCAACAAACATCGCCTGGTGTTTGTTGGTCTGGGTTACTGTATGGAGTCTGCCTCTTTGGTCCCTGGGTTGCTTCAGGTCTCATGGTAGGCCTGCAGCATTGGCAGTATCAGAACTACTGTGGTGCCTTCCAACTGGGGGCTCTTCACAGGGGCAGAGAAGCTGCTGCTCTGTTGACATGGCTGCAGTAGATCTCCTGGGAGGTCTTCAGACTGTTGGGTCTTCAGTGGAGCAGTCAAGCTGTTGTCCAACTGCTCTGAGTGCAGCTGATCCTCAATTATTCTGGGTACAGTGGATCCTCAATTGCTCTGAGTGCAGAGGGTCCTCGACTGCTCTGAGTTTAGCAGGTTCTCAACTGCTCTGTGTGCAGCAGATTCTCAACTGCTCTGAGTGCAGCAGGTCCTCTAGGATGGATCATGATATGGTGTTTTTACTGGATCAGACCAGTTAAGAGTTTGCCCCAGCAGAAAGGACCAGGCAGAAGGGCTGAATTTTCTTCTTAACACTGCTTTCATTGTATCCCATAAGTTTGGGTACGCTGTGCCTTCATTTTCATTTCTTCCCTGACAAAGTTATGGTTGAGTAGAGAGTTGTTCTGTTTCCATGAGGATGTGGGCTTTTGTCGTCTTTGTTGTTGAAGTTCAACTTTAGTCTGTGGTAATCTGATAGAATGCATGGAAATTTTTCAGTCTTCTTATATCTGTTGAGGTTTGTTTTGTGTCTCATTATAAAGTCAGTTTTAGAGAATGTTTCATGAGATGTTGAGAAAAAAAGCACATTCGTTTGTCTTGGGGTAAAATGTTATTTAGATATGATTTAAATCCATTTGATTCATAACTTCTGTTAATTTCACTGTGTCTCTGTTTAGTTTCTGTTTCAATGATCTGTCCATTGGTGAGAGTGGAGTGTTAAAGTTTCCCACTATTATTACGTGAGATTCAATATGTGTTTTGAGCTTTAGTAAAGTTGTTTTGTTTTGTTTTTTTTTAATGAATGTGGGTTCCCTTGCATTTGGTGCATAGATGGTCAGAATTGAGATTTCGTTTTTTGTGGATTTTTCCTCTGAAGATTATGAAGTGTCCTTCCCTGTCTCTTTTGATTAATTTTGGTTGAAAATATATTTTATTTGATATTAGAATGGCTACTCGAGCTTGTTTCTTGGCACTGTTTGCTTGGAAAAATTTTTTCCAGGTCTTTTATCTGAAGGAGTGTCTGTCTTTGTTACTAAGGTGTGTTTCTTGTGTGCAGCAGAATGGTGAATCTTGTATATGTATCCAGTCTGTTAGCCTGTGTCTTTTTATTGGGGAATTGAGTCCAATGATGTTGAGAGGTATTAATGAACAATGATTGTTAGTACCTGTACTGGTTGGTTTTGTGTATCAACTTGACACAGCCTGGAGTTATCACAGAGAAAGAAGCTTCAGTTGGGGAAGTGCCTCCATGAGATCCAGCTGTGGGGCATTTTCTCAATTAGTAATCAAGGTGGGGAGGGCCCCTTGTGGGTGGGACCATCCCTGAGCTGGTAGTCTTGGATTCTATAAGAGAGCAGGCTGAGCAAGCCAGGGGAAGCAAGCCAGTAAGGAACATCCCTCCATGGCCTCTGCATCAGCTCCTGCTTCCTGACCTGCTTGAGTTCCAGTCCTGACTTCCTTTGGTGATGAACAGCAATGTGGATGTGTAATATGAATAAACCCTTTCCTCCCCAACTTGCTTCTTGGGCATGATGTTTGGTCCAGGGATAGAAATCCTGACTAAGACAGTACCTATTGTTTTTTGTTGTTGGAGGCAATATTATATGTGTATGATTCTCTTCTTTTGGGTTTGTTGTGATATGGTTAATTTCTTGTGTTTCCTTGAGTGTAGTGACTCCCTTGTGTTAGATTTTTCCTTATAGTATCCTCTGTAATCCTGGATTGGTAGAAAGGTATTGTTTAAATTTGTTTTGTTATGGAAAATCTTTATTTTCACATCCATGGTGATTGAGAGTGTTGCTGGGTAGAATATTCTGGACTGGTATCTGTGGTCTCTTAGGGTAGGCATGACATCTCTCCAAGATCATCTGGCCTTTAGAATCTCTGTTGGGAAGTCAAAGATAATTCTGAAAGGTCTGTCTTTATATGTTACTTGACATTTTTCCCATATAGCTTTTAATATTTTTTTTCTTCTGTACATTTAGTGTTTGTATTATTATGTGGTGGTAAGATTTTCTTTTCTGATCCAATGTATTTGGTGTTCTGTATGCTTCTTGTATGTTTATGACCATATCTTTGTGGTAAATATTTTTGTAGATTTTTATATTAGAACATTTAAATTTGTCTTGACTAAATGTTTAGGGGTTACACTGTTATGTTATATGATAAGTATACATTGGATTTTATAATATACAATTCTATAACATTTTTAGAAATGACTATGGATTCANAGGAATTTGAAAGATGGTAGACAAATATCCTCTGTAATTTTTATTTATGGTTTCTAAAAGTTAATCCTAATTACAGCACAATACAATTTGATGCAGTTTATCTGAATACTTGGTGACATGTTAATCCATGCCTATAATTATTAAAAATACACAGATTGCCAAATTTTATCACTTTTAACATCACATTCTGTCTGTATAGTCATATTCATCTTCTGTCTATTAAGTATTTTCATGTCTACAATTTTGTAATTTTTAGGATGTTATATAAGTTAAAATACACTATAAAATCATTTAGAGAAAGGTCTTTTTACTCAGACTAAGAGCATTGAGAACCATCTGAGTTGCTACATATACATATATATATATATTAGTGTACATTCTAATTTCTAATGTTTTCTAATGTTATTTCTAATGTTTTTGTTCATACTAACACTACTGCTATAGATCTTTCTTAAAATTTATTCCTGTAAAAATTTCCCTCTCATTCTTATTGTATTTTATCCATAATTCTCATGCATCTGCAGCTGTTGAAATGGACCACTCACTCTTTCATAGGTATTCTATACACATTGTTCTTGTGTCTTAGTCTGTGCTCTATGTAACCACCATTCGTTTCACACCCTCAAATATTCAAATGTTTTTAAGCCTCAAAGCCAATTTCAAAGGCCATTTCTCTCAAAATAGTCATTGTGCATTGCTTTGGTATAAATAATATATATTTCCTGTAGGTAACCTAATTTGTGCTATTTACTATGTTCTATTAAATCAATTTTTTTCTAAGTGTTATCATCTTCATATTTTGTATGTTGCTACAATTTCTTGACCAGAGCAATTTTTTATTTTTTCTCTCCTTCCCTTCTGTGCAGAGATTTCCTCTGAACTGGAGTGTATTTCCTCCTAGAGTAAGGGTGGAGACTCTTAAGACTCAAGAGACTAATGAAGCAGAGAGCATTATAAAATTAGATGCTTCTGAAGTCCCCCAACCCCTCAATGTTACAAAAGCAGTAAACTTGCTGAGGGGAACTTGACTTTCATTAATGAAACTGACTGCAAGATAGGCAGGTACCCGAAGAGGTTCAGATTTTCTGAGTCATCACACCTGCTGAGGTAGGCTTTCTAATAATGCAGCTCTCTGTGAGTCACACATATTCCTGTAAGAAACCCCTCACTGTTCACATCTTCTGAAAGAAACACACATGTCTGCAAGGCTCTCAGTCTTCACTAATGATATTCAGTATGCTGCCTATACATCAATATTAAGAAGTGCTTACATTTTTAGTAGGATAAATGTATATAATTAGAAAAGAGGAAAATGTTAAATTTCTAGTACCTACATTAATTGTATTCTTAAATATAGCACTTTACTTCTGGTTAATTTCTTTGTAGCACTCACATTCTATAGTTTAAATCTACTTATTCTGCTGGTGGTCCAGTTAGTGGGTGCTTATCTACATCATCCACAACTGTGCACAGGTTTTCTGCTCTCCCCAGAGAATGAAATAGCTGGACCAAGGTACCTGCTTCTACTGTTTGTCAGACTGACCCTAGACATTTGTTTCTTCCAATGGAACTAGGTCCCAGCTTTGCTTCTTTGGGGTACAAGAATGGAAACCACAAATTTACTCTGCTTCATAATAATAAATCTCAATTATTTTTATTTTAATGGGTAAAATTCTATATTGAAGTAATTTAGTAATAGATTACATTAAATCTACATGAAATCTGTTTATACATTACTTGACAATCCTTTTGATCTAACCAAATGATTAAATGAAAATAAACTCTTGGTTGTCTCCCTGTGCAAAGCTTTTAGATTCAAGTGCCTTCTCAATGGTTGATCCTTGTCCCCAAGCAAACATTATCTTCAGTCCTGGCAATATTCTTTGTTTTGAAGTCATTTTGCTTAATATAAGTATAACCACTCAATCTTTAATTTAATGTCAGCATCATGAATCTTGACCTGCTGCTCACACTTAATCCACTTGCCTTTCATGTATGCTCCTAGCAAGCAACAAATAGGCAGGTCTCACTATTTAAACCTAATCTAACAATAAATATACTTCAATGTACATGTCTGCATATGTGACATATTTATGTATACTACTTTAAAATAAACATTTATGTTTAATTTACATA
>NC_034604.1:38826419-38832918 GCF_900095145.1 Mus pahari
ACTCAAATACTAGTGTGACCCAGCTCCTGTTATCCTGGGATCCTGTTGTCCTAAGATACTGGGCATGTTACACTGTGTAGAAGTAGTGTCTCCTTTGTGGACCGTGGAGTTGTCTGGTCTGTTTGAAACCAAGGTAAACCTGAACTGATTAAAAGGAACCTGAGCCTCTGGTCAGGAATGGCTCTGGTGTCCTTGTTCGGGCTGTCACAGGCCCGTCACTATTGGATTGAAGCAGCTGTTGTCTTCCACTCACCAGAGATCCTAAGATTGCTTGGGCAGTCCTCTAGAGACCATGGGGGTGTCCGTCGAATTCTTGCCCTAGGTGACCCAGTGCTGGTGCAGACCGGAAGGGGTTTGTGCCCCTGGTCAGGCTGGTTCTCTGCTGCCCTAGTGCTGTCTTGGGTCCTTTGTGCAATTGGATTGGAGCAGATGTTGTGTTCCACTCACTAGTGATCCTAAGATCATGTGGGCAGTCCTCTAGGGATCATGGGGTTGTCCGCCCACTCCCTGCCCTAGGTGACCCAGTGCTGGCCTGTTTTGTTTTGGTTTGGTTTGGTTTGGTTTTTTGTTTTTTTGAGACAGGGCTTCTCTGTGTATCCCTGGCTGTCCTGGAACTCACTCTGTAGACCAGGCTGGCCTCAAACTCAGAAATCCCCCTGCCTCTGCCTCCCAAGTGCTGGGATTAAAGGCATGCACTACCACGCCCAGCTGTTTTGTTTTTTAAAAAATTGTAAGTCTCCCTAGGACAAGTTATGTAACACCCAGTATCTTTGGATGGATTCAACTGTTCTGTTGAATATGAGAGAGCACAAATACATAGTAGAAGAAGACTTGAGTGCTAAAGCAGCTCTTCTAATTATTTCCGACAGTCTAGAGGCCAATCATCCAGACATATTGATTTTTAATCTTCCTGACCATGACACGGCAATGAAGCATTCTATGCTTAACCTATTATGAAGATAAAATATACATATAACTCCTGATTAGCAATGGCTTAACTTATGGTTTTTCAACTTCGGGATAGTGAGAAGATAGACCACATCCACTTGAGGTCTAATTTTGGATTTTGAATCTTTGTGTTTTTGCAGACTAGGCAAATGTTGTATGAAATTCTGTGAAGATGTTGAACAACAAGGCACAGCTCCCTGTGAGATCATGAGGATTAGAAATGCAACAGCACACTGCACTGCTTTCGCAGACTTTGGGGTTCAGTTACATCATGAGCATTAAATATGTTATTGACATGTGATCATTTCAATTGATTATAGGTTTGTTAAAATGTAGCCCTGTCATTAACTGAAGAACCTTTGTATAAAATATACTTTCTGCATATAAATTTTGTATACATATGTATATACATGCATATATATATATATATATATATATATATATATATATGACATTTACATGGTTTAATAACTCACAAGTGTTAGAAATAAAAGAAATTACATAAATACAGGATCTTGTTTTTCAATGCTCTTTGCTTATATAGGAATGTTGATCTATAATGTAGTTATCTATATGTTTTAAATAATTTATTTTTCCTTTTCCCAGTAAATAGAAATAAAAACACATTATGAGGAAAATTATTCAGTCTGGTTTAAAATATTTAACTTCATTATATAAATGTATGAAGTGATCAAATAATTTTAAAATTGAAAAAAATAACTAATCTGTTCATTAAGTTATTCTATGATCACATATTGCTCTATAAAAAAATATATGCGTGCTAGACAAAAATAATAAATCAAAGAACATCTTATTAACTCTAGTAACTATAAAAGTTCTTTAATTATCTAGTATACATTTTTATTACTTTTCTTCATAAAATAATTTCTATTTTTCTAAGAGAAAAAGAAAAACATGTATATTTTTGACTGGTCCTGGATTTTCCATTCCAAGGCTATTTAAATCAGGCATTTCCTCAATATAGAATTTCAGGCAAGAAAATGTTAAATTACATTCTAGAAAATGCTTTCTCCAATCATGTGGTTTTACCATAAAGAATTAATAATGAAAGAAACTAATAACACACAGAAGAACTCATTTCAAATAACCAAGCCCAGCTTATGAAAATATGTCTGTATTAATTTTAATGTCACCTAAGCATGTTAGATAACTAAGTAGTTGTGTGTTGAGGTACATGGTGCATATATAAGATGATATAAACTGTATTAAACAAAAATGAAAGAGATGGGGAATGAAAAAAGGAAGAGGAAGTTACAAGGACAATATTTTACCTTCTATAATTATTTAAGAGATCATTCATCCCAGTTAACTGATTTTTTTCATTAAAAAATGTGCTTCACTTTTCAGTACTCAAACTCATTTTTGCATCTCATACCCACTACCCACTCAATTTTCAAATGATAGCTTATATAAATTAATCTGCTTAATTATGTGCAGGGTTGAATTTAAGATCCCGTATTGGTTCAGCAAGAAAAGAAAAAAAAAAAGCTTTTGGTAGATTACAGTCTTAAAGAAGTGTTTAAACAAATTACCAGTAGACTTATTCTTAGACCACTGGATAATCAAAAGAATTGCTCAACTGTAGCTTCAAACTGTTTAGAAGTTGAATGGTTGGATGCATAGATTGTTTCTATCATCAATTGTATGGTCCCCTTCATACTTCTTAGTGACACACTACCCTCACTTCACTTTTGCTGTAGCTACTCTAGACTTCCTACAATAACTTCTTCTTTGTATCTGCTTAGAATACAGATGCTTCCTTATAGTTGCTTTCCAGCACTAACAGGATTTTGCTTTTGAGTATAATTGAAGAAGAGGGCTGAATAAATGGTTCAAATGTTAAGGGCATTTACCTGGGTTTGGTGCCCAGTATCCACAAATTAGAATGCTAGTCCCACCATCTATAGCTTGTTTCCATCAAATTTGACATCTTCATCTGATCACAAAAGGCACCAGGCACTTATTTGGTTCACATATATGTACACACACACACGCACATGCACACACACACACACACACACACACACACACACAAAATACACAGACGCATAAAAGATGTATATTAAAAAGAATTTAATGTGTAGAGTCTGGGATCTCTTTGTTTTCACAAGTGACATCTTTGTACTACACAAGAGGTTCTTAATAACTTCATAAAAAGTCCTTTGTAGATTAGATGGGATAAAGACTTATTTTCCTGTCTCTTCCACTAAATTATCTATGATGCCTTATAAGTCAGATAGTGCTTTTTCTTGTTCTTAACTTTGGACCCTTTCCTGGGGCCAGACCAACACAGACATTTAGTAAATCTTTGTGGTATTCATGAGAAGAGTCATATGCTTCCAAGGGATAGGATGTTCCATTACATGTTCGAGTCCCTGAAGTTCAATCCTTAGTTCTATCAAAATAAATGTGTAATTGAACTACTATAAACATATAAAATCATATTGGAATTTTGTCAGGCTTGAGTATTTACAGGTCTTATGCATGCTGTCATAACTACAGAATTCAAATATTCATCTGTCCTGTTGTGTCTAGAATACAATGTTTCCTTGTATTTATCCACTGACTCTTACACTCTTTGTACCTCATCTTTTGGCATAGATTCCTCATTCTTGGGAAGAGGAGGTATAGTATACATGAACGTGAACATGGATGCTGGAAACTAAAATTAGGTACTCTTAAAAAGCAGCAAGTACTCAAGACCTACAACTCCGCATTGTGATTGTGGTGTTCTGTAACTGTCTATACTTTTATCAAAAAAAGCACTATGAAAGTGATTTGAAGGGGGAAATGAAAATGCAGGGCTCTTATTAGGGAAAGAGTGCTGTTCCCGTATCTATTGCTCTCCCATCCTCTACAAAAGGGGCTGGCAATGATCTCCTTATACCCATAGTCAAGTGTAGCCCTCACCCCTCAATGAAACTTCTCTTTGCAACAACTGTAGCAATAAACTATTACAAAGAAACACGATTAAAATGCAGAGTTGTCACCAACTACATCACTCAGAAAAAGCTAGCCCTGCTCCTCACCTGAATATCACAGCAGAGCTGACCCTAGTGCTGGGGCGCAGATGAACCAGCCTTGAGGCTCTAAGAGTCGAAGAGCTAACCCAGCCCCTCCCAAGCTGTAGTTCTTGGAAGAGTGGACCCCTTGACTAGGCAACAGAATGGAGCTGGAGCTGGAGCTGGAGGAGTGAGTGTGTGTTCCTCACCCTGGTGGTACAAATCAAGGAAAGCCAGTGGGCTGACCAGCTCTGTTACCACTAAGGACCATAGTTAGGGCTCTAAGATGTGCCACCCCAAAATCTATGTCATCTGCAAATGGTTGGGATGTGTGAAAAGGCAAGTCCAGCTGATAGGGTACTGCAGGATCTCCATGACACACGGCAACAATAGGATAACTGGGAGGATTCCCAATGAGTAGCCAATATTGATGGAGTTACAGAAGCCAGAGATCTTGAACCAGACCATTGACTCACTGAAATAAACATTTGTCAGTGACAATGCATAAACAGAGGGATATACTGTAGGACACACTATGGCACACTACAGCAACCACAATGAGACGTTTTCTAGGTTTTGTTTTTGTTTGTGTTGTTGTTGTTGTTGTTTGTGTTTAATTCTGGAAGGAGGTCACAAGGGCAAATGGCAGATATGAGGGGATGGAGAGGTGAGTGGGACTTGAGCACATGATGAGAAATTCAAATCAATAAAAAAAAAGTTTTAAAAATGCTGAATTGTAGATCTTAGTAAAGATGTCTGAAAAAGTCATAAAAAATAATACTACTATTTACCTAAAATACACATAATACATGTAAGTCTGTCTTTAAGTATACATATGTAATTCAAAGGAAAATTTTCCATTTGGGTTGACAATGCTTCCTAGAAAATCCAAAGCACACCTAGCAAAAGCCACAGCATACCCTCTTTTATATTGTTGGTCCAGGTTGTCCAAAAGATGCTCAAAACATTATAGTCTATTGATATCACCCTTGGTTGCCCCAAGGTTTGTAAATTAGGTTCCTATCCTTGACGATGCCATGCACTTCCGAAACAGGGTCTGTAGACCTCTGCATCGGAGCTGACCTGAATGTCTTCTCCATGAGAATTAGTTTTCATGGTACCAGAAGCTTCCAAAGAAGGGAAACAACCAAAAGTCCTACCCAGGTATGACGCCTATGAACTACAGCAATTACTACCAGCATGGCAAGACAACTATAAAGATGCCATAGTGGGACCTCTACCTTGATTGTGTCCAACAGCTTTGTAATTAGCCTTGAAACACATTCAAGAGGAATGACATCATGTCCTAGGACTAGTGAAGTCATGGATCTTGAAGGAGATCCTGCACCCTCCCGGTAGTTTATTTTAAACAGGCCCTAATCCCTAATTCCAGCCCTGCATTCTTGATTTTAAAGCCTAAATCTCTATAAATGAACTTCATAGTGAATTCAAATGAGCCTTACAAGTATTATCTGTCACTGGTCACCAAAACATATTCCTTTTAGGTTAGATTTTATTTTCTTCAATTGCATTTTGAGATAATATTGCACTGACTCACACTGCACAGCCCCAAATTGTTCTCAGACTTATGATCTCCCTTCATCAGCCTTATGAGCTCTTGGATTATAGTTATACACCAAACACTTGACCTTATTTCAAAAAGCAACTGAGACCAAATAAACTATTATTTATAGAAACTTGTTATTATAAAGCAGAATTTCATTTTTCAGGGTTGTATTCAATTCTATATTTCCTGTTAATTCTTTTGTTTTTTTACAAGAAGGGAGGAAGAATGATGTAAGATAGTGAGATGGACATAAGTTTTACAAAGCGCATAGTGTACATGATTAACTGTCATTAAAGGATGTTGAGAATGAAAGGCACTGTACCTAGGCTCAACATATACTTATCTTCCCTTACTTTATGTTCCTAGTCAGGCACCACTAGTTGAGGTCCCTCAACATGAGGAGAGTCCTGAGAAAGGGGGAATGGAAACTGTGCTGATTCAATAATGACTCAGAGTCAGCAGTGGATCCAACTGTCAGTTCAAGTCTCTCTCTTTGTCCATGGATTTTCATCATTCTTCCTTCTTCTTTCTTCACTTTTCATTATTTTCATTCTTTTGCCTTCTACTGACCAGAGAGCTTGAACCCACTCTTTTATTTACCAAAGCTACAACATTAAGGCTTTGAACATCATTAAAAATTTTTTTTAAAATCCTTAAATTTACATAAATTTCATGAATCTCAGATCATTAGTTCCAACCCCTGCTTCCTTAAAATAGAAACTAACCACAAAGTGAAAGCACATTTTGTTATAGTTTTTACACAGCCTGTTCTTCACAGGTGTCGGGGCACAGTTCTTGTGGTTTCTTAGTACAGCAGACAGCAGTCATTAGTAACTATTTTTTTATGTAAGAATAGAAAGATGACAGACTAGTAAGGTTAAAATGCTTTCTTACAAAGTTTTAAAATTTATGTAAGTGATCCAGCGCCTTTCCCCACCCGAGGAGGGGTGTGCGCCCGAGA
>NC_034604.1:38832929-38875807 GCF_900095145.1 Mus pahari
TGGCTTTATTCAACTCTTGTTAAGGACATATACATATGTTCTACAAATTCAACTCTATATGTATGTAACTTGGATTTAACTCTGTATATATGTACATATAATTTGGATGCAATTCTCATTTAAGAAAAATATAAGAAATAGATCTACTAAAAATANTATTTTAAATATTAGTAGTCATGTCAGTCACATGGCTTTCAACCAGCCATGTGATTTTACCATATTAAGATGACCACACAGGATGAAGCAACAATTATAGAACTTCTGAGCCCTAATGAACTATTTATTATTGTGTCTCCTTTAAGGCTAAAAAAGCAACAAGTCTCATACTTTAAATTGGTATGGACAAATGTGAAAGAATGTAGTTTTTTTTCTCCTAACACCAGCCACCTAGGGTTAATTCATCCCTTGGTTTTCTGGCCACTGGATATAATATAACAGGGATTCGAATGCTATTTAAATGTGGGTAATTTTAAAATTGTCTCAAACTGTCCTGCTGCTGTCCTGCTGCTGTTTTACTTTATTCCTAGCTCTAAAAGTACGTCATTGCTAATGCTGTTCNGACATAGGCATGTTTTTAAAATCCAGGGTCAAAAACAGGATTATTGACTTATTAGATGTGGCCAAAATTTATAACTTGGGGTTAGTAATTGAAATTCTATGCTCAGATAATCTTAAATCATGTGACATGATTCCATTTTGGGACATAACCAGTACATGGCAAGTTGCCATCTTTACTAAGNGCTGGAGCAGATGGAGTCATAGCTTTACCACCATCTTAATTAAGGGCAGTCACATGCCTGGCAGCCATCTCTGTTATGGGAAGTCACGGTTTCACTGCCATCTTGATTAAGAGCACCAGGTGCCTTCAGCAGACCAGAGAAGCAGGTCATATGATTTCTGTACTGTCCTGGAGAAACGGTTTATAATATTGCCTTAGGCCTTTACCCTTTAAACTGTAGTATATTTTAATATTATTTTTTTACAACATTAAAAAGGCTACGGATTACTGCCTTAAAAAAAAAAAATAAGAGAACAGTAACTTTTCTCACAATAAACATCATGTTCAAAAAAAAAAAATTTATGTAAGTAAGGCAGCTAGCCCTTGCTAATGTTTCTCTAGGCATTGTCATCTCCAACTCCTGAAGTAGCCAGAATGAAATACTAACTTTTTATATGGTTATACATCACCTCTTATATTCTAGTCTTTGTTTCCTCATCCTAGCAATTCCATAGCCTCAGGTATTCTCTTTCTAATTCTATTTGTTTCTAGATCATATACAAACCTTTTCCCCACAAGATAAACCCATCTAGCATTTGCTTGGTTTTTATAGATTTCTTCTTTTCCTATCCATGCCTTTTCTTCCAGAGATGACTTTAGCTTTCCACCCTTGTTGTCCTCAAGTTCACACAGGCTAATTAATGCAGCAATCATTGGACCGAAGGGTACATGTATCTCCTAATAATTCCAAGTTCAAAGCCAAGTCGCATAATGAACAGTTTCTATGAAGGACCATGTAGGCTTTTATGGCCTCTGTGGTTATATTGTCTAGATCTTTTCCCATAGCCCTAAAGGCTAAGGAGAAAGCCTGTAACTTGTCCTCCACAGGCTTATGACCACTTACATTCCTCATTCCTGAGAACTGCATTTGTTTCATTTATTACGCAGTGATTAGCTCTGTGAAATGAGGGAAGGCATATTTCCCATAAAGAGAGACTGAAAGTAGAATAAAAGAAACATCAGATCAGCTTCAGGGCAACAGCAACCATCAGCACAGGCCAGGATCAATGGCCTGGCAATGCTCCAGGGCAGGTACTCCCCTTACTAAGCCATGCTGGACCTAGCATACATGGATTTTCAGATGCCAAGTATATTATTTCCAAATGTTTTATACCTATTTGTACAGAACCAGTTACAGTGGATGCTCAGTGTAGTAAAAGATGATACATATGTCCATAGTGCTTAGGAGGATAGATTCTGGGGGTTTTTATCATGATTGAAAAGACAACTATGTATGAATCAAATTATCTCAGAAGGTTATATGACCACAGAAAACTACAGTTCCTTGTAAAAAGGAACAAAATTATAAGAGCAGCCAGTGCTCCTAACTGCTCTCCAGGCACACTAATATTGTTTGTGACTGTGTTTTTATTCTTGCTGACAGCACGCGCACACACACGCGCACACACACACACACACACACACACTCACACACACTATACAGTTTCTTTAAAAAAAAAGATTTGTTCATTTATTATATATGAACACTGTAGCTGTCTTCAGACACAGCAGAAGAGGGCATCAGATCTCATTAAAGATGGTTTTAAGTCACAATGTGGTCGCTGGGATTTGAACTCTGTACCTCAGTGATCTTAACTGCTGAGCCATCTCCCCAGCCCAGTTTCTTTACTGCTACTCAGTACTTATGTAGTGTGCCCGAGTTAATGTATTATGTTATTGTTTGTCTTAAAGAGGATGATAGCTCCTCAAACGTTTGTGTTTAGATTATAGGAATAAATCCTAGGAGGAGACTTTGGAATTTATGAAATTGTTACATTATGGATACTGAGGGGATGCTAGCAGTAGTAACTGTAGGGAGAAGTTGGATACTGTATTTAAGAGCAATGCATCGTAACTCCACATGTAATACTTAAGGCATAAAAAATAGACATGAGTCTACCTTGTTTTCTTAGCCCTAATCTAATAAAAGCAATAATTATATCTATAAATAGCAGTCTATATATTCACTAAACAAGCAATTCTTTCTATTCTTAGATATAAATAGATTCTTATCTCTTTCATTCTGAGTCTTTCCATGTAAACAGAAAGGAATTCTCAAAGAGGGAGTGAGGTGGATTGTTAATTAAGCATTCTAGATAAGAAGTTAAGTAAAGGCTGTATTCCAGTTGGTGTCTTTCCCAAAGAAGTGCCAAAATATAAAATACATAGAGAAAATAATAAAATTATAGGAGAAAGGAATTGAGAAGTAAAAAAAAAAGTATTTTATTTTGTCTTCAAAGATCTATTATGAAATGTAGATACTCCTCAACTAATAATTTTTGGGGTTCCAAGAAATCCATAAAAGTTGAAAGTACAGTACTTAAAAAATGGAACACATACAAATTCTGTCAACAAAGCCAAGAACCTCTGATGAGATAGGTCATGGGGCCTAGAAAAGGATCTGCTACTATACTTCTGCTTGATTACATAACATTGAAACAATTCCTGGTGATGTATTACTAGACCATTTATTAGCATTGATTAACCCTCATCAGAGAATCTTCCTCCCCCCACCAGTGGACAATTAATGAAGAGACTGACAATTGGGAAATCTGCATAGAATAAAATCTCATTTATGTCTGAATGTTCAGACATAAATGAGATGTCTGTACCATACCACAGCCTTAATGCTCAGGGATTTATGTAAAAGAGATGGTACAAAGATGGAAAATCCAGAGGTTCTGGATGACTTCAAGGAAACAATGTTTGCCAGACACAACAGGTTAAATGAGCATATGAACACAAAGGCATTGTGACAGCATGTACAATATCTGCACAAATTCAAGCAAGACAGAATCTCAGCACAGAGACAGGGAGAGGTAAAGAATTCCCATCTATACCTCAATAACTGTTTGTGTTTGATAGCTGTTGGGAGAAGGAAAGTTAGTTTTCATTAGTGGTGAGAAAACAAGTATATGGCCTACACTCCAGGACAGGCCACACGCCCAAAAGTAGCTTAAGAAAGACAATTAGTTTTTTTAAAAGTTGGGGAAGAAAGTAGATGGGTGAAGAGATGAGTAGAATGAAAGAGGATTTGGAAGAGGAGACAGATAAGATCAAAATACATTGTATGAAAGAGGGGAACCTGATGTGGTATTGGTGAGGGAAAAGGACTGAAGCCCTGAGAGCCAGCAGAAAGAATGAAAACAGGCAACTTCAGGAGGTAGGAGGTTGGGCGTTCCCTCCAGAAAGTACCAGAGACTTGGGAGGTGAGAGATTCTCAGGACTCAAAGGGAAGGACTTTGCATGAAATGTCCAACAATAGGAAGAGGGAACTTATAGAGTCTACCTCCAGCAGGAAGACAGGGCATCAAATGAGGGAGGGTCATTCCACAGTCAAAATATTCACCCACAATTGCTCCTCTCTGAAAGAACTACAGGGATGGAAATGGAGAGGAGCCTGAGGAAAAGAAGACCCAGCAACAGGCCCAAAGTGAGATCCAGCTCAAGGGGAGGTCCCAAGGCCTGACACTATTACTGAGGCTATGGAGGGCTCACAAAAAGGGACCCAGCATGACCACATTCCAGAAGACCTAACAAGCAGCTGAAAGAGTTAGAAGCAGATATTTGCCCCAAGCCAATGGACAGAAGCTGCTGACCCCTGTGGTTGAATTAGGGAAAGGCTGAAAGAAGCTGAGGAGGAGGGCAATCCTGTAGGAAGACCTTTACACTGGAACTGCTTTTTATTTGGTTTAGTTTGGTCTAGATTGTGTGTGTGTGTGTGTGTGTGTGTGTGTTTCCAACTTAATAGATGCAACCCTCATCTGGGGAAGAAAAAGGAACCTTATTTGAGGGACTGCATTTATCAGATTGTCTATGGGTAAGTCTGCAGGGAATTTTCATGATTAATGATTGATAGGGGAGGCTAACCTACTCGGGACAATACTACCCCTGGGCAGGTGTTTAGGGTTCTGTGTGGAAGCAAGCTGAGGAGACTGTGGACAACAAATCAGTAAGCAGCATTCTTGCATGGCCTCTGCTTCAGTTCTCCTTCCACATTCCAACTCTCGCTTTCCTTCCCAGTGGCCCGTGACAGGGCATGTAAGCTGAACAAGCTCTTCTCTGTCCCAGTTGACTTAGCGTCTTCTCGTACAACAGAAAACTAGCTTTGATGTCTAGAAATGTTCTTTGCTTCCAGGGATATTGCTGTTCTATTAAAATGCTTTTTCTCTCTCTTTGTCAGTACCTGTCATGTGGGTTCAGATTTGAATGTGGCTGACAAATGAACAGGATTGGACAGTTCACAGCTTTTATTCATCCAATCCTTTTCCTTTCTAGAAAGAGGAAATAGTTCTTTGTCTCTGGTGAGTAAATTGGACATTCAGAATACAAGGATGGAATTGTGAATTTCAAAAATATTTTCTGGTTAGCCTAGCAGTGATCTGAACCTGGCTTCAATCTCCATTTTGATTTAAAAACTGTGGTTTTTCCTTAGAATAAGGAACAAAATACCCATGAAAGGATATAGGTACAGAGACAAAATTTAGAGCTAAGATGAAAGGATGAACTATCCAGAGACTACCCCATCCGGGAATCCATCCCATCATCAGCCACCAAACCCAGATACTAATGCACATGCCAGCAAGATTCTGCTGAAGGGACGCTGATATAGCAGCCTCTTGTGAGGCTATGCCAGTGCCTGGCAAACACTTCTGTGTGGATGCTCACAGTCAGCTATTGGATGGAACACAGGGCCCCCAATGGAGGAGCTAGAGAAAGTACCCAAGGAGTTGTAGGGGGCTGCAACCCTGTAGGTGCAACAATAATATGAACTAACCAGTAACCCCTGAGCTCGAATCTCTAGCTGCATATGTAGCAGAAGATGGCCTAATCGGCCATCATTGGGAAGAGAGGCCCTTGGTCTTGTACACTTTATATGACCCAGCACAGAGGAAGGCCAGGGCCAAGTAGTGGGAGTGGGTGGGTAGGGGAACAGGGGCGGGGGGGGGGGATAGGGAACTTTCGGGATAGCATTTGAAATGTAAATAAAGAAAATAATAATAAATAAATTTAAAAAAAAGAAAATAAAAAAAATAAAAAAATAAAATAAAAACTGTGGTTTTAAGGAACAGGGGATGATTGACGGAACCTGTGATTCATTGCCTCCAGATTTGCAAGGTTCCTGAAGTGAACTGAAGAGAAAGCCTTGATGGCGGGGGCAGCTAATGGGATCTTTCAGTATTTGGAGAACTGGGTGTTCTCCTGGGAGTGGAGGCCCTGGCTGTCAGTGATGAGCATTTTGCCAGGAGGGAGGACTCCACCTCCTTCATGTTTCCTCATAGCAGAGATTCTTCAAAGGGAGACTCACCTGTTGGCTCTTTTGTTTTTTCCTGCCTGGCTCTAAATCCACCCCTGGGAATAGTATTCTTCTGATCTAGAGTTGGGATCCTCAGAGCATTTCATACAGTCACTGATTCTATTGTATAGTATTAACTTGCCTACCAGCAAACACAGGTCTCATGTGGTCTGGCTTGGCAGATACAAAATAAAATATATTAGTAATTTTACATCAATATTTAAAAAGCTTTTACAGGTAAGGCAGTTCGTTCTTTTCTGGCCTCAGTGGGAGAGGATGTGCCTAATCCACTGAAGACTTGATGCCCCAGGAGAGGAAGACCCTGGGGCCTGTGTGAGGTCAGGGGTGGAGGAAGAGGGGGTGGGGTAGTGTGGTAACATCCTCTCAGAGGCAAAGGGGACACTGGGGGATGGGGTTAAGAACTCTGGGAGGGGGAACTTGAAGGGGGAAATATTTGGAATATAAATAAATAAAATAATTTAATTTTAAAAAAGCTTTTTACAGAAACCAGGGTGTCCTTATGAACACAATTATGAAATAAAAAGGATACTTCTGATTTCAATTTAACTTTGGAATGTAAATGCTCAGGAAGCTTATAACTGTTGCCAAGATCCAGGTTCAAGCTGGTTGACTGCAGAATCTAGGTGCTTGAGAACCTACTGGGAGACCAGCTCTCATTAGCTGTGAAGCTTACCGTGTATTCTCAGCATTGTTAAAAGTAGTAAAGTTATACAAACACACAATCACAATATACAGGTAACATTTGAGCCTCAGAACAAGTGTAGGGTACATGCATTATTTACTCTGCTTTACATGTTAGGAAACAGTCACGGAGGAAAGAAGCGACTTGCCCAAGGCAGCAGAGCAGTTGGTGAGTCAAATGTTAGACCCAGAGAGATCTTGTTCCGAAGCCGGTTCATTTCCATGGCCCTGTCGTCACACGGACAGGAATAGAAACAAGACTGCCTGCCTCCCTGCCCGTTTCCCTTCCATTAAGTGATGAAAGACCTTGGTTTTCTAACCTGTGACAGGAATACATAGACTTTGCTTTCCGTGGTCACTATTTTACTCAGCAATGGAATTGTGATTAAAAAAAACAAAACAAACTATTACGAAATTAATAGTCAAAGGTTGTTTTGTAACTGGTAAAATATTTCATGAGAGAAAAGGGAGAAAAATCTGGTGTTTTGGATTTTGATAGTGCAGAGATTATAAAAAGATCTTTGATCTCAGGACTGTTTTCTGTATATATAGGAACTCTGAGAATTACTGAAATCAAACTACTTGGTTCTGGCTTCGGTTACATTTTTAAATGTCCTTTGGCTGAGAGACCTAAGTGAACACTGGAAGGAGTGATGGTATGCACAATGTACTACTTGTAGAATGAAACAAAGAAAGAACATTACTAGAAAAAAAAGGTTATATTCGTGTATTTATAATCTTTAATTGCTTATTATATTTTTTCATTGAAGTAAAGCTAAGTAATAAAAGAATCAATTTATTTAGCATAGAGTATAATTTGGATATCATGGGTTATTGAAAGTTCAATCTTGAATCTCTAATGTTTAGGAGTGTGGGATTTAGTTAGGATAACATATTCTTTTGATTGAGATTTATTTCTGTGGTTCAAGAGAGGGAAGAAGATCGGCATCTCTCACATGTTAGGCAAGTGCTTCATAGCTGGCCTACTTCAGCAGTCCTAACAGAAGGTTTAAAAGTAGCTATGTACAAGACATATTTTCACAAAGTTTCTGCTCTTACCTATGTGCACACTGAAAAGGATGCCAACTTTGTAGCTGCCCTGTGGCAACTAAGTCACACACTTTAGAACTCTTGGGAGCACTAGGTTCTCTCATTATACACAACTTTTCCCAGATGTAGAAATCTTTGTTTCTTTTTCTTTTTTTTCCTGATGGGTAGGAAAACTAATCTGTCTGCTTCTCTCTTCCCCCTCTCACTTACGAAGGGAAGTCAATTAGAGTGAGGCACATTTGGCTAGGAGGTTGCATGCCTGTATCACAGGGGAACTCTCATAGGATTAGAAATGATCAACTTCAGGAAGGTTCTTTCTCTAGACTTATGAGGATGGGTATTATAAAAAATATATTACTTTCAGAAATAGATATAATCTGCTTAAATCTGACACCTTAGCAGGATCTCACAAAATGGAAACTAAACTGCTGTTCTCTAAGGAGTCTAACATGAGCCTGAACAACTGGTTCTGTGTGTCACCAGTATGTATAAAAGTAAGCTGCATCTCACGAGTTCAGTCTGAGAGCACCAGCTGAGCAATGCACAGAGCAGTCCTGTAACCGACTTACATCATCTTCACCATGAAGACAGCCACGGTGCCAATGCTTCTGACCCTGGCATTTTATCTCACACAAGGTGAGCAATTTGCATACAACTGAAGTTTCTTACCACACAGCTCAGAGCCTGGGGAAGGGACTTTTCTTCCTCAACTCCACTTAGAAAATTGTGTGTGTGTGTGTGTGTGTGTGTGTGTGTGTGTGTGTGTGTGTGTGTGTGTTTTAAAATCTTGAACCATCTTTTAAAAACAGAAAGGAGTTTGAGAATAATTAAACTTTTCTCTCTGAGTGGCCCTCCTAACAATTTTATGCTAGTTCTGAAAAGCCAATAGATTATTCTGCACCTTCCCTTCATTAAGCATACAGTTTTCACTACTTTTAGATATGAGGCACTTAAAACTGGCATATATTAATAATACATGTACTTTGATAATACATGTATAAATGAATATTAAAAAATGAATTAGTAAAATAAAAAAAATAAATTCTATTTACTATTTCTCTTTTAAGATGATAATGTCTTATGTGTTTATCTTAAAAAATCTTAAATATACAACTTTCTAAATTATCTTAAAAATGAGTAAAAATGTTGGACCTGAAGGATGAAGTACTTTTGTCAGATGTAAAAAATAAATTTTCTAATTTTGTGTTTGAATGTTAGGATGACATGGGCTACATAAATTTACCTTTCTACAAGTGCATTTTAAAACTCATAACCTTGGTATAAGCTACTGAGATCATTATAAACAAATGATGTCTTCAACTTCATACTACCTGGGTGTTTTAAGTTATATTTAATTTAGTATGAAGTATTTCACAGTATGCTAACACCTTTTAAGGAAGAATGACATGTTTTACTATGCAATGAGTTTTGGGGAAAGTACATAATCTGGTAGGAGTAGGATAATATTATAGTATTATTTTCCAAAGTAGATGAACCTTCCTAAGTGAATGAACCTTTGTGACCATCTCTTAATACACTGCACTCATTTGATTGGCCACCATAAATCTTAATACATTCAATACAATTTGTGGTTTTAGAATATACTTTCAGTAAAGCAATAAGATCCCTCTATTACATGAATAATATGTCTAATTTATTATATACTTTACATTCTCTTAACTTTGGTTTCTGCATTTTTGTTCCAGATGCCGCTGGTGAGAAAGGAAATCAGGTCAGTCTTGCGTATTGTCATTGAATTTATTCTAAGTTTCCTAAAGAAAACTGATTTGTGGCCAACACCTTTATGTTGATTATACAGACAGCATACTGGCAAGCACTAAGAGCTTCTGTTAAAAACAGAGAAACAAGTCTTTATGGATCTAACATGACTATTTCTCCTTATGTCTCTTTCTTTGCCTCTCTGTCTCTTTCTCTGTTTCTCTTTCTTCTTCTCAATATATTATTGATATAAGGTATTTACAAGAGGCAATCCACCATGCTAAAATGATGCTTTAAAACACCATAGACAAGCATACAAAATAATCAACTAAAATAATTACTACTGTTTCACTCAGCAGTTGAAAAAGTCAAGATATAACACATATTTTCTGGTAATTATTATGCAAAAAAGATGTTCACACGTGCATGCACGCACACATACAATTAAATAAATATTTATTTAATGGCTAGTATATTTCTAATTTTATTTTGAATTGCCAGAACATTTTAAAGTAAACATCAAAACCACGCCTCTCTGAATTAACATGTGGTATATTAAATAATAGTACTAGGAAGAAATAGAGTAAGATACAGAATATTCCAAGAAATAAAGGTTGTCTCCATTTCTAAATGGACTAAACACAAAGAGTTTTATATGGTGAGAAAGCATGGGAAGAAAAATAAAAAAAGCAAGAGAGATCTTTGCAGCTTACAGCAGCCCATGTAGAAGTAGCTATGAGGGCAGAGTCTTGGATGCAGGAAGTTATCAACCAGCTGTGATAGTCCCAGTATTGAGAAATAAAAGAATCATCTTGTATAGAAATATATTTTCATCTATTTGAAATATAATTGAAAAGGTTATGTCTTTGTCAAGTACATATTTTTTGTCCATTGTCTGCTATGCATGCCATTGATTATTATTTAAAGTAATATTGCATGTGTAGCAACAGACACCAGATCTAAACATGACCAGCTTGTAGTCTGTTAAATTGCTACTTCTCTCTGAGAGAAGATCACTGAGCTGTGATAACAATCAAAGATGTTTTAGCAGTAAACCCTTAGCAAAATTTTCCAGTAATGGTCTAGTCCCTGATACTATTCACTAATCATTCTGCAGGTAGTTTCAACTTCCAAACTTATGTAAGAAGGTTGATTAGATCCAATGAAACTCATCAGTCTCCATGAGCTACTCAGACCATCATTCTTCTGCTACTTTACTAACTCATTATGGCACTGAATTTAACAGTAACCTCACAATGGATGATTGTTGACAGTCTGCATTATTATAAAGATTGTTGAGAGTCTGTAGACTCCTATGGTCCATTCCTTGGAAGAGGTGCATTTGATAGTTGGAACAAAATCTTTTATTACTTATCTTTTGATCAAAACATGTAGGATATAGTTTTTTTTTCCAAAATCAAGGGAAAGTATTAACCTCAAATTTGGCAGTGTTGATCTAGGGCCTAGAAAATTGTCTCAGTTGATAGTGAAGATAGCGTTTAGGATGACTGCTCACTTCCATTGCACAGGCACACTGACTTTAGGATGAACTGCAGCCCTAGAAAAGGTGGAGTGACAGAGAGAACAGGTTGCCAATAAATCATGCTGAGCATGAGAATGAAAACACATATTCTTCTCTTTGGAGAGACTGTTCCTCCATTCTTTCCTGTTGATTTTAATCTTTAAAATGCTCTCCACACTCTTTTGTAAACTTGATAAGGAAGGACCATTTGCATTTACCGAAAGGAAGTCCAAATCAAGAGGATCACAGTATGTCTTTGAGGATGTTGCACAGATAATAGTAGTAGACCAAAGGTTAAACTGGAATTCAACATGCCTTGGCCTGTTCTAAGCCTTTGGGAAAAGAGCCCTGAATCTTCAGCTCCATTATCTCCGAAGTAAGTCAGTCCCTGGTATAAGGCGTGCCAAAGGATCTGGAACTTGTCCAGGGAATGAATCGTTATAGAAACTTGTTTTTACCAAGTATCTGGGAACTCTTTGCAAATATTTAATAACTGCTAATATTGCTATGTGAAAAGGAATACACATTTCAGAGTAAATAGCAGGGGCCCCCGGCAGTGTCCAAGGCTCATACACCTACTCTCTGAGCTTTAGCTGTCTTCTCACATTCTAGTTAGCAATGGTTTTACTATATGCTAGTATTTAATGTATCAGTTTAGCTTATTATTGCTGTTGTTGTTACAGCTGCTGTCACCATAACAAGAATAATAAATGAAACTATTTTACTTATTGAGTTTTTATAACATGTCAAAGATTCTTTGAGGTCACTGGTAGCATCCATGTGAGATCATCAAGGATGCTTTGTCTCCATACCTTTTCTATCAGATTAATGCTTATTAGGTGAGCTTCCTGTTTCTAACAGACAAGCCAGAGTTATTTTTTTTTTTGTGTGTTGTTTGAACTGACCAAATAGATTCTTTTTCTATTAAACAAAGCTGTTTGTAGTGCTTCGATGATATAACTATATTTCTTCCAGGACCCATGCATGAAATTTCAAGCATGGATGAAAAATGGTATGCTGTCATGTCCCGAAGGCAACAGTCCTTCTCAAAGTCTCAGTGACATCATTTTCCAAAGTGAATGCATCCTGTGCAAAAGAACACTGTGAGTAAATTCCATTTCCTTCCACATGTTCAAATTACCAACTAACTCGTCTCTGAAGCAACAGGAACATGGGGGTCTGGCTTTTTATTATTATTATTATTATTATTATTATTATTATTATTATTATATTTTCTTTATTTACATTTCACATGTTATCCCCTCTCCTGGTTTCCCCTCTGAAAACTCCCCATCCCCTCCCCCATCCCCCTTCCCCCTGCTTCCCCAATCTACCCACTCCCACTTCCTGGCCCTGGCATTCCCCTACACAGGGGCATAGAGTTTTCACAGGACCAATGGCCTCTACTCCCATTGATGACCAACTAGACCATCCTCTGTGACATATGCAGCTGGAGCCATGAGTCCTACCATGTGTACTCTTTAGTTGGTGGTTTAGTCATTGGGAGCTCTGGGGGTACTGGTTAGTTCATAATGTTGTTCCTCCTATGGTGCTGCAAACCTCTTCAGCTCCTTGGGTCCTTTCTCTAGCTCCTCCATTGGAGACCCTGTGCTCAGTCCAATGGATCGCTGTGAACATCCACTTTAATTTAATTTAGTTTCTCTTTCAACTCCATATTTTTCCAAACCTAGAAAAATAAATACACATGCTGAGCAGGCTCCTGTGTCACCTCCCATAACATAAAACTTGATAATTGCCACCCACATAGAATGATTTTAATGATCACTCAATGGGATTTCAAAGGACTTTCAGGGAGCCCTATGTTAATATCTTAGCCAGCACTCTCTGTAGTCTTCTCAGAATGTGGTTCCACTTTGAGCTTCCTGCTTCTAAGAGGAAAAGAACTTAAAGTCAGATTCCTTGGGCCTGTTGAGACTTGATTCTGCTGTTTCTGAGAGCCTAAGAAGTTCCCCTAAGAAGAAACCAGACGAACCTGGTGGTTGCCAGCCAGCAGAGAGATTTATGCAGAATGCATTTAGACTATTTGGGGTGCCAGGGGAGAATCTGCCAGGATTACACAAGGGTGCGGTGGACTAAAGATCTGACTGTAGCTTTCACTGCCATGCTCAGAAATAATAAGTACACTGGAAATTTACCAGGATGTTACTCAATGCCTCAGCATTTGCCCAGTGTTTCTTAACTTGATTTATTTCTCTTCAATGACAAGCAGAAGGCAATAGAAGGTTTGAGTTATCAATTCTAAGTCCTCAAACCAGAATATCACAATTTGGGGGGGGGATGCTTTTGGATATTTTTCTGCTTTTAGGGATTAAACCTAGGGCTTTCTGAATGCTAGGAAAGGACTGTACGACTGACATACACCAGCAGGTCTCTAATGTGTTTTCTTAATAGGGATTCCCACTTCAATTTCCAAATATTGTCAAGATCCATCATTGAAACCAAGACCATGCTAAACTTATGCATTTAAGACAATTATCCTATAACTGGTTTTTCAAAAGTTGTGATAATATAAGTCAAGGTTTTAATGTGACATATTCAATAGTGTTGATATAAAAAGCACTAAAAGTATGTTTTACTTCTACTGAAGAAACTGAGGGATAAAGAAAAATGACAGAACAGGACTTAAGGTGTGGGGAGGCCATGCATGTATTATAATATTTTCTCATTCATTTGAAAGCTACATGAGAATCATCAACTATTCTAACTCTTTTTTGTTATGTACATGAAGCCAAATCTATGAATATAATGTAACTGATAAATAATTTTAAACAAGAATGAAATGCTCTAAGATTTACAAGACAGTATATTAATAGGGTTGATTATTAAATTGTTATTTTTGTTTTTTATCTGTGTAAGAAAGTAGTTGGCTTAACTTGGAAGAAGGAATTATAGACTGCTAGAATGAGAATGGGCTGTGTAATTCAATGTAAATAGTCTTTCAAATGTTGCAAATAATGACACAGACCGTGTTTAGAGTAGCAAGATAGTCATCTTGCTACAGGAAGTATCAGGGGTCAGGTCTGTGCTTAAACACCATGGATTTTGTCTCTTCTAGTCCATATTTGAAACGCTTTTCCCAGTATTGTGGAGATTACAGAATTTCTCATGCAATAAAGGACCTCTTTTCAGTCTCGCATGTCAGCCTAGGCTCAAGAAAACATTCAAAATGAGTATTACCATCTAAGTTTTTATTCCTAAAGGTTGGCAAGCAATTTTAATTTCAAACTATACTATTTCCTTTTCTTGCTCAGAGAACAAGGAGCACCTTCCAAGATCATGAACGTGAGGGTTTTGTCAAGAGCCAGCAGGGCCACTGCTCCAGCAAAGGTGAGACTATCTGGAGTCAACCAATCATGTTTGCTGACATGATGCTGGACTCTATTTAGAATCATCTGTTTGTTTGCTAATTACCTGTTGTGAAGCCAACCACTTAGAAGGGAGGGAATGTAGCTTAGTCCAAGGGTGGGCTAAGTATCTGGTACAGCTTGTCCGTAGGCCCAACCCATGACCCGACTCTGAAAACATTGCCAGGTGTTGAGAGGTGGAGCAAGTCAGATGGTGTGAGCTTTCCCGGACTATTTCTCTTACCTCCTGTCTGTCTTGTTCCTGTAAGAACCTTTCTTGGACAATAGAGATAATAACACATTTCAGAACTCTTATTGTCTGTGTAATCTGGCCAATCTGTATCTCTGGGTGTCATTATTTTATCAACTAAAATTTTAAAAGCTAACCACAGTGTTTAACATGTGTCAACAGGCATTGAATCTGTTCTCTTTAACTTTAATTTTCCTTGTTTCTTTTTTTTTTAATTTCTGATTTCTCTTGTATGATACTTGGAGTGTTCTCATAATTCAACTGGACTCATTTATGTCTATTTTGTTGATTGAGATGTAAGTTAATATTTTGCAAGAGTTCAGTGTCCAATGGATAAAAGAAAAACAAATCACAAAATAAAAGGGGGGAAAATCACTGAACAGATAAGGATCATCGCACAACCATTTGACTGGACAAGTGCATTTTATTATAGAAAAAAATCCAAAAATAAAATTTAAAAATATTTTTAAAATAAAATAAAAGCATTTCATACTGATGGAGATGTCTGTCTTACCAAATCTCACAATTTTAGTTAACAGCTAACCTGATGACCACATCACCTCCAAGTTCTCCATGTTGCTTTTTCTTTAATTTCTTCCTTCTCTTCCTCCTCCTTTGGCCCTGACATATAATTAAAATGATCAGTCAAGGTAGGCACACCCTAATTATCCATATCATACATGGTCTAGCCCAGCTACCATCTTCCTTGGCGCTGCTGCTCAGGAATGTCTGAGAAACTCAGCCTCCTCCAGAATCATAGTTGACTAAATTCTTCTCCTGGGCTCAGTCAGTCTCACTTTTCAAACAATACCAGGCCAGCCACTGAGCCAGCCATCCCTGTACATCTATCGTCTACAGTTAAAGGAACTTTGGAAGTTGGGAAGACTGAGGGCTGTTTGTTACACGGAAGTTCAAGTTCCTCTTTTGAGACAAGGCCATTCTGCAGTATCCTCTTTTCTGTTCTTTTTGTCCCATCCCCGCTTACCCTGCTTCTATGAAGGTGCCCCCCCCCCCACCTACCCACTCCTGCCTCACTACTCTAGTATTCCTCTATTCAGGGGCATCAAGTCTTCACAGGACCAACAGTGTTCAAAAAAAACAAGGAAATGGGAAAAATGAGCAAAATATATTCACATATACACCCCAATCTTGAAAGGTTACTACATGTAGCCTTGTATGTTTCCATCTGTAAAATGCAATTTGCTAGATTTTAAGTATGTTTCCATCTGTAAAATGTAATTTGCTAGATTTTAAGTAGAAATCTTTAGATATAAAATGAAGGAATCGTGTCTGCTATGTTAATTCTTTTAGCTTGATGATTAGGCTTACAAATATGATCTACCTGCATCTTCAAAGCAGACATATCAACCACTACACATGATATGAAGCAAGATTTCAAAAATTTAGTGCAATTAAAGTAGGAGAAATTGGAGCAAATGTAAACTTTAGGGGACAATAACAATCATTTATCTTTGTAATGTATAGTATTACAGTTTTAAAATATGAATGAGGAAAATAAAAATGAGTTTAATATATAGGAAAAATATGAATAAAAATGTCTCTGAATGTATTCAGTTGTTCAATTTGGTAACTGTAGTTGAAATAGTTGTTTAAAATGCATACAAAATATTGAAATAATCATGTTAAAACTTCAAAGGAAAGAAGAAGAAACAAGCCCAGTTTCACCACAAATAAATTATTTTTTTAAAATATAAAACTTGGTATTTAGGGACTCGCCTAAAAATACAAATAGAATATAATAAAAGCAAATTTATTCTTAAATTATAAAGAAATAAAATTAATGAAAACAGGGAGAAACTGCTTAGAAAATAGAGAGACTTGCAAATTTTCTGGGACAAGAGATGTGTAATAGGAATGAGAGACAAAAACATAAAATATAAAACAAATATTCTTGAAAGTTCTGTGGCCTAATTAACTCATGAAGTGTGATATGACCCTCACATGAGTAGTTTCATTCACACACACACACACAGAGAGAGAGAGAGAGAGAGAGAGAGAGAGAACAACAAAGAAGTCAGTTAAAGTGTTTTGACCTTCACATGTATGTCTTTTCTCTCTCATAAATTAATATATCAATTAGATTATGTGTATTTATGGATTCACATGTTTATTGAATCATTCTTAGCATTTGATATTTTTGTAGTAATACATCCATTTTATTTTTCATTTGTATTAGCATATAGATTTGATATGCCTTAATTATATTTATACCTTAATTTTGTATAGTTATTTCCAATTATAGTCCTACTTTCATCTCTTCTAGTATCCTTACTAGAAATATGGACTCTTCATTCATATTCTTTATTATTTATATCATCTATAACATTCATTTCTTATCTATACTCTTATTTAAATTAATATCTTGTTTTCTGACAATTATATCAATTGTCATTTTTTTCTAGGAACTATAAGTTACCAAAAGAAATAAACAATTTTCAAGCATATATATATATATATATATATATATATATATATATATATATATATATGTATATATATACAGACACACACCAACACACAGATACATACAGACACAAGTATATACACAGAGACACTTACACAAACAGACACAGACATGCAAACACACACACACAGATATACACAGACATATACAGACGCAGACACACACACATATACACATACAGAAACATACACAGGTGCACACATTCACATGTGTATATACAGACATACATGCACACAGACACACATGCACACAGACACACATGCACATACACAACAGACATGCACATATAATACTCATACACACAGCACTTAACATAATGGTACCCAGTTGCATTCTTATTTTTGGAAAATGTGATTATTTCATTGTTACAGCTTAGTAAAATCTCACTGTGCCTATAAACATTTTCTTTACCCATTCATCTGTTGATATACATCTAGGGCACTCCTGTTTCTTACCTGCTGTGAATAGTGCAACAACAAACTTAACTGCATAAATATCTCCATTGTACATTAAGCTGGAGTCCTTCAGGTATATGGACAGAGTCATTACGGCTGGGTCTATACAGTACTCTATATTTAGTTTGTTGAAAAACCTACATCATGACTTTCGCAATCGTATCAATTTACATTCCACCAAGAATATAAAAAATGTTCCTCTAACTGTGTTAACATTTGTTGAAAGACAAGTACAAATAAAACATTAGTGATGGACAGTCTCAGGAGTCTTACCTCGGGCATTTTGTTTTGCCATTATTAACTAAATGGTCCACAGTACCCTCTACCCCACCATAATATCCTACTTTATTAGTTTGCTACTATAGTGAGTGCTGTTATATTAGGCTTAACGTTTAATAAAATTTGGTTAGGAAATATAGACCATATGATACCAGTTATTTAGGAACTCTTTCCTTTTCTTTGTGATCTAAGGTAGAATTTATTTTGATAGTTCTTTCATGTGTTACACAAAATAGTATTGTTTGGTTTTGTTTCTGTTAGTTTTCTGCAAAAGCAATCTAAAAGACTAAAAATCAGATGTTTTATTTATTTACATTTCAAATGTTATCCTCTTTCCCAGTTTCTCCTCTGAAAACCCCCTATCCCCTTCCCTTACTCTACTTCTATGAGGGTGCCCCCACATACCTACCCACTCCTGCCTCACTGCCCTAGCATTCCTCTACACTGGGAAATCAAGCCTTCACAAGAGCAAGTGCCTCCCCTCCAATTGATGCCAGACAAGGCCCTTTCAGCTCCTCCAGTCCTTCCCCCAACTCCTCCATTGAGGTCCTTGTGCTTAATCTGATAAGCAGTTCTCTTACTCTTTGCTAAAACTGTCATTCTAGTTGTTGGTTTAGCTTTCTGTTGTTATGGCTGTACTGACATTTCATTATTTCACAGACTCTATGAATTTTTCTTTCTTACTCACACACCTGTGCTACTTCCTCCCAATGTGTGGAGTTACTTCTTTGTTTTCCTGGGGCTTCTATGCTTTAAAAAGTTTCCATTGCTATTGCCTTTGAGGAGGTTCCTTTGGCCTGAACTTCAGCTCAATATTCATTATTTATTTGTACATATCTTGATTTTTTCTTTACATTGTTATATTTGTTACTATTTAAATCTTTTCTAAGTGTGAACGTTCTATTATATATTGTTTGTTTCTGAATGAATTCAATTACCCTGTTTCCTACTGAACGTATCTTTTATTTTTCTGAAGAGTGTTGCGCTTTTGGTAAATTATTCTTCTCTTCATCCTGACAGTTTCAATTACGTTGATGTATGGTTTTCAGTAGATAGTATTTCTTTTATGTTGTCTTAGTTCTGAGATATGCACATATTTTAAACATTAGATTCCATAGCAGCCCTGTCTTATTTCCTTCCTAATAAGCTAATCAATGTGCATGATCAAGCTACTGGCAAATGCATTGCCAGGACAAGGACTGAGGGCAAGAGCTGAAAGTTCTGGAACCTAGCCCAGGCTGCTGCCTTTCTTCCAGGTCAGGATCCATCCATGATCTCTAAAGTGTCTTGGGAAGAGGTATTTTTCTATAGGATGTGATTCACCAACCTTGGAGTCTGGAAGACAAGGTGGTGGAATAGTAAATGCCTGCACCTGTCCTGTCTCCTCCCAGCTGGTCTTTTGATTCACCCCGCCATCACCCAGCCAACACCTGTGACCTAGTATGCTGCCCTTGGTATTTCAGGTGAAGAGCAATGGCCTTGGTTGTTCACTTTGATCCATAATTTCCTATGGATGTTTCCACACCCTCTGAGAACGACACCTTAGAGAAAGATCGCCACTCACATGCTTGTTTCTTTGTGCTACAGCCACGCTTTCTTTCTCCAGCTATTTGTAAAGCATGATCCAGCAACGACAAATCTTACTGTTCTAGTTCTTCCATCATCTGGAATGGCTGGCTTCTTCTCAATAATGTCATTTCAACATAAAGATCATCTTTGTAGAAGGATATTTCTGGTGCATTGATATTTACGTGAAGTTCACTATAGCTGTGTTTAAGTCTTGGACTTATTTCTGTTGAAGTATCATAATCTAAAACTGTTTCTGTTGTGACCTTCCTGTTAGCATATAGACCCATAAAAGAGTATTCTAGTTCTGTTTACAATGTAATCTCACAAAATAGTTGACTACCCAATGTCTTTTAAATAAGCAATAAATCTTCTGTAATAATTGAGAAAGTAAATAAAATAACATATATGTTACTTTGTTTTTATTTTTCTAGTGGGACCATGATATACTTTTTCTTGCACTTCAGTCTTTTCTCTGATGTAATCCTTTGACTGATAAATTCAGTATATAATTGTAAAAAGTTCACTTTTTTATGTTTTTGTGTCATACTAAATCATTACTGGCATATATCATATTTGAAAGGCACCAAAACTTGATTCTCAATGTGATATCACCAGTGGGAGCCTCTAGTTAAATGTGTTTGGTTTTAGATGGACATTAAACTCAGATGACACTGCATATTCTTTGTTAACTTATACCACAATAATTATTGCCAAATCATATTTCATAATTATTTCTTTGAATTATTTCCATGAATGTGGAATGTGGGCTGGTTTTGAATTTTGATTTTTCACATGAAGAAGGGGGTTCAAAGTGTGAGTGGATAGCAGATCCAACCTCAGAAAATTGTCTTCAGTGACTACCAGGCAGAGTAGTTTTGTCATCATCCAGGTTTGTCCTTAAACATATGCCATTCTGACAGCAGTGACCTGGAGAGTTCTGCCAGCATCCTTGAAAGACATTTAGTTCTCCTGTGCTGGTTGTCATTAGAGAAAGCATTTTTTTAATGTGCACCAATGTATTCGCCTACATGTGTATCTGAGTGAAGGTGTTGGAACTCCAACAGATTTCATTGACATTAGTGAGCTGCCATGTGGTTGCTTGGAATTGAACTCTGACCCCCTGGAAGAACCTCCAGTGTTCCTAACTGCTGAGCCATCTCTCCATCCCAAGAAAGCATTTTAAATAACCACAATATCCTAACCATTTTGTGATCAGACTGTTCTAGTCACTGCACTTATATTAACAACTTAAATACCCCTGTGTCATCAGCAATTGTTAAAATTGTACCCATTTTGCAAGTGAGGACATTTCAGTATGTATAGGTTAAAATACCAGCTGAGATCATACAGTTGTAGCAATAAAATTAAGAATCTGGAAATCTGGCTTAAACGTAATGTATCATAATCATTTCCTATAGTTCGCAATTTACAGAGAGTTTCTATGTCTATTATGTGCTAGGGCCATTTATCATTCTGTTGAGACTACAGGCAGAATTTGACTGGGATACAGTGTGCTCAGTTTAATTGAGGTGGGCTTAGCTTAGCTCACCCAGACAACAAATTGCTGGGACCATACACAATCATTTCCCCTTTTTCAAATGTAACCCTGTCTCTCCCTTCAGACCTCATTGCATTGTCTGTGATTTTATTAGCTCACTCACATCCACATTTATTGTTCCTGCAGAGTTGCATTGTGGGCTTGAAATACTAACCTTTTTCTACTGGGTATTCTGACTTTTTGACATTCTTTGACTGTATCTCTTGCAGTTGAACTGTGAGAGTTTCAAGCAAAGAAGAAAAGATGGGGATTTCATCTGTCCAACTGACACTTCTGCAGTCTGTGGCACAGATGGGAAAACATACCGCAGCAGATGTGAACTGTGTGCTGAGAATGCGTGAGTACCCTATAAAGCAGACATAGTGTCTGTGCAGCTAGGTGATGTGTTTTCTTCACTATAGTATTTATAATTTATTTGCTTTGAGTTAATCTCCAACAAATTTCATACACTGTTTCTTTTACCACTTTTTTTTTGAAAATGTGCACAGATTTTTTTATTATATATTTTCTTTATTTACATTTCAAATGCTATCCCAAAAGTTCCTATACCCTCCCCCGCCCTGCTCTCCTCCCCTCCCACTCCCACTTCTTGGTCCTGGCCTTCCCCTGTACTGGGGCATATAAAGTCTGCAAGACCTAGGGGCCTCTCTTCCCAATGATGGCAGACAAGGTCATCTTCTGCTATATATTCAGCTAGAGACACAAACTCTGGGGGTACTGATAAGTTGATATTGTTGTTCCACCTATAGGGTTGCAGACCCCTTCAGCTCCTTGGGTACATTCTCTAGCTCCCCCATTGGGGGTCCTGTGCTCCATCCAATAGATGACTATGAGCATCCACTTCTGTATTTGCCATGCACTGGCATAGCCTCACATGAGACAGCTATATCAGTGTCCTTTCAGCAAAATCTTGCTGGCATATGCAATAGTGTCTGCATTTGGTGGCTGATTATGAGATGGATCCCTGGGTGGGGTAGTCTCTGGATGGTCCATCCTTTTGACTTAGCTCCAAACTTTGTCTCTGTAACTCCTTCCATCTACATTTTTTCCCTATTCTAAGGAGGAATGAAGTATCCACATGTTGGTCTTCCTTCTTCTTGATTTTCTTGGGTATTCTAAGTTTCTGGGCTAATATCCACTTATCAGTGAGTGCATATCAAGTGACTTCTTTTGTGATTGGGGAAATGTACACAGTAAAACACTTTATACCTTACACAACTCTCCTGAGTGCAGTAGTTTTGGGCAGTTACCACAGTCTCTGTTATGTAAACAGGGCACACAGATACAAATGCAGACACATAAACAGAGGCTACACACACACACACACACACACACACACACACACACACACAAGTGTGTGTATCTATCTTATCTCATCTACCAATGTGATAATTACTGATTGTTTTCTTTTATGCATAGAATGCTATCATATCAAATAATATTTAAATGCTCAAGAAATTATATTATATAGAATATAATGAAGTTTGAAGTTTGAACTTCTTTGCCAGATAGATAACATATCTCACTGCCCTACATTGTTCCCTGAGTTCTTCCTCCACCCTCACAGCTTGTTCTGGTTGTTAATTTTTCTTTAACCAAGATGCACACCTGCTCTGCAGCCTCTTATGACCTCAAACTTGAATGAACTGGTCTTTTGTTTCTGGAAACACAATAGCAAATGTCTGAGAAGGTAACAGGGCAATAGTCTTTGAGATTCTGAACCTTTTCTTTTAAAGATTCTTCTCTCATACAATATATCCCAACCACAGTTTCCTCTCTCTCTCTCTCCTCTTCTTGGAGCCCTCCCTACCTCTCCTCTTCTCCAGATTCACCCAACCCCATTCCATTTCCTCCTCATCAAAGAGCAGGTCTCCAAGAGATGACAGCCAAGCAGGACAAAACAAGATATAGTAAGACAAGGCAAAAGCCCTCATATCAAGGCTGGGCAAGGCAAGCCAATAAGAGAAAAACAATCTCAAGAGCAGTCAAAGAGTCAGCGAATATCCACTCCCACTGTTAGAAGTCCCACAAAACCCTCAAGCTAACACCACAACAGAGGACCTGGTATAGGACCATGTTGAACAACAGAGGACCTGGTATAGGGCCATGTTGAACATTGTGCTTTCAGTTTCTCTGAGCCCATGTGAGCCCTGCTTAGTTGATTTGGTGGGACTTGTTCTCCTGGTGTCCTCCATTCCCTTTGACTCCTTCAGTCTTTCCTTCTCCTCTGTGAGGTTCCCCAGTCTCCAAGGAGAGGGACCAGATGGAGACATCCAGTTTATTCTTTTTAAAGTTGGGCCTTGGATCTCTGTGTCTATTTCCATCTGCTGCTGGATCTAAGAGTATAGCGGAATATTATGAGATATCATTTCATTAAAAAAAATTAGACCAGTTGTATTTGTTTCTACCCTAGTTCTCTAGTTCTAACCAGTCTCTTGTTCCTGGACATCCAGGCAGTGTAGGATATGGGCTCCCTCTTGTGAAGTGGGCCTCAATTTAAATAAGACATTGCTTGGCCACTCTCACATTTTCTGTGCCACCGTTGCTCCAGCACACCTTTAAGGCAGGAAAGATTGTAGGTTAAGGGTTTTGTTGCTAGGTTGGTGTCCAGGTATATTTTTCTATAACCTGCAGAGTACTTTCTCATGGCAAGGAGACTAGAGTGTAGTGGTAAAGGCTCCAAGGTCACAATGGCTCCATCTCTCCACGTTCAATGAGCTGAGTGTTAAATTCTCCTCAGGTATGGGACTTCCACTGTCAGTCTTCAGAGGGCATCAGACTGGGCTGAGCAGGGATCTCCACTGGACCTTGTTTTGTCCTTTCTTATAATACAGGTCTGAATAAACAGAATTGCAGTTTGCCTTTCTGATCTATTCATGGGTGTACTTTCAGAGAACAGTCACCAAGAATAAATGCTAAAAAATAGAAAGGCCAGGGCCAGTGGGGCAGCCACTAGACCTAACAACCTGAGTTCTATTCCTGAGGCCCACATGGTAGAAAGAGAGAATTAACTTTAGTAAGTTATACTCTGTCCTTCACTTGCATGACTTGTCAAGAACCCACCTTCCAACCCCTCACACTAAATAACATATAAATAATAAATAAATAAAATAATGCAATATGATTTTAAAATAGATAAACCAAATAGACAAAGAACATTTTATGTTTTCTAAAGCATGCATTTTTACAACACTACTTTAAACATACTGAACAATACTATATCATAAGCTAAAGTTAGTAGTTTAAAGTTTTAAATCTCCTAAAATATCGCATGACTCATTGTGTTATTGTGACTCACTGTTCTGACCTCTACAAAACTCCATACAATATTCCAGATTACTTTTTGTCAGCCTAGATATCCTTAAAATCTGTTTTTCCTATTACTCTTCCATTCTTAGTTTTGTTCTGAGATTTGTTTTTATTGTTATTTATATGCTGAATTATAAACTACTTCTATAGAAAGTAGAAATTATTTACATTTATGTTTTGAATATACTCTAAATTCTATAAGATTGAACAAAGTAAATAATAAGAGTTTATGTACTTTTCACAAATGATAAAATATAAGTTAGCATAAAAGAGTCTTTTAATGAAAAGTAGGTACATTAAATTTGAACTTTTTATAAAAACTAACAATGGCAGCTAAAAACAACTAAGGTCTTGGAGAGGTAGCCAACATCTACTGTAAGCCTGAAATTTAGCCCCCAACATAACTCTGTTGCTTTGTTATTTTTTAAAGTTATACACAGGGGCTTTCATTGTACAAGACAAGTAAAAACTAAAGTGTAACACTGTTTTCAGGTACAGAAATGGTTAGCATCCTGGGAGAGGGTTGACAAGCTGGGCAGTTTTACCATGCTAATCTCCGTGTCAATGAACTTTTTGATTTCAGGAAAAGCCAGAACCATGTTGACATAAAGAATGAAGGTGAATGTGGCAGCAGCCATCTAGAGACGGTAAGGACAGGTGCCAATGTGGGGACACTGGTATCAGTGTACAGCAGTGGCTCTCACACTCCCTAATGCTGGGACACTTTAATATAGTTCCTCAAGTTGTGGCAACCCCAACCATAAAACTATGTTGTGGCTACTCCATTGCTGTAACTTTGCTTCTGTTATGAAACCTAATGTAAGTTTCTGATATATAGGAGACCTGATATGTCACCATCTGGAGGGGTTGAGAACCACTGAGTAAAGGCAAACGTAGCTGTGTTTCTCCACCATAGGTTGGGATGCTCAGGAGTAATTCTTGCTTGACTAAAATTCTGCATTCTTTCTGATCACATGGAAAGAAGCAGCCACGTTTTTAAAACCATATGAGTTTACTCTGGTCATAAGAGCAGTAGACTCTCTTAATAATATTAATTATTCATAAAATTAATGAATTATTAATTAAAAAGAAAAATGGAAAACTTAACCAATCACTTCAGAAGTAAATGGGCACTAGAGGTCAACCACTGCATTACAGTTGAAACCTCAGCTTGGGAACTCACTGTTAGGAAACCTCAAACCAAACAGCTAAGGAAATGAGATTTAGACTAAGTTGTTTCTTTCTAGCTAAGATTCTGCGTGAGCTTTTGATGTGAGGAAAAGACAAGAAACACCATGAATGTCACACTTAATAATCTAGTGGAGCACCAACCTTAATTTCAGTGGTTTGATGCTTTCATCCTTGAAATTACTAGCCTCTACCATGGTTTGGTGTACATGGTTTTAAGAATCTGTTGACATTACCTGTAACATTGGGAACAGGTTGAGAGCAAGGACAGTGATTCCACTTGAGTTCTACCACAATTGTTTCTTGAATACGTACATGAGAAAGTAAAGAGTTCTATACTTAGAGATGAATTACACAGACTCACAAAGCTGTTTCTGCATGACCAACACTTCCTCAAAGCATTGTTGAAGTGTTCAGTCAGTAGCTGTGTGCCATGCTCGTTTCTCTCTTCTTTAGGATATGTGCAGTGATTTTCGAGCCTATGTGCAAGATGGAAGACTTGGATGTACACGGGAAAATGATCCAATTCGTGGTCCTGATGGGAGGACACATGGCAATAGGTGTGCCATGTGTGCTGAGCTCTTGTAAGTAGCATCTCCGGATGCATTCATGAGGAGGCCCTGATGTCCTGCCCCAAGAGCCCTAGAGTGCTAATATCTTCCTCATGATGCATGTGACCTTTTGCCTTTATAATGAATGTGAGATAGGTCTAACTACAAAATGGGCTTCTTGTCTTTTTCTTCACATAACCACAGTACTTTTAAAAGAAAAATCTGAAACTTCATTTGAAAATTATAATGCCTCAAAAAACTCTTAATGTTTTATTATATAATAGTTTAAGACTTGGGGAAATGGGTTTGAGCAGATAAAGAAGAAGAATTGACTAAAACTTTGTTTAATGTACTGTATCAATAACTTATATTCTTATTGAAAAAAATAAAGACAGACTTAGAAAACACTTAAACACTGAATAATCCAAGCTGGTCACTTGACATGCAATGCTTTCTTTGAGTAATTTTAGTGACCCACCCTGAGTAATGCCACTGAATTTTAAATAGTAGTATAAAGAAATAACAATAATAATGAGGATCAATAAAGATAATATAGTCTCTGGACTCAGTATAGAAGATGAGTGTCATTTAAAGGAAAAGAGATCTATTGGTTTCATTTTTCTCTGAGTGCCCGGCATGACACATTCTTATCTAGAAGGCATGAGTCTTCAATGCTCAAACTGCCCCAACTACTGTAGCTTTTCATTATTTTATGTCCTTATAGAAAAGGAGAGTCTGACATTTCCAAATTGGCTTCCTGCAGGATGAGCCTGAGACTCCAGGATGAGGCTACAACTGAATCAGCCATAGTGTTCAGAACCTCAGTGCTAATTTATCATTTAGGAATAACCCTGCTTTGACATGAAGGCAAACCAATGTCTTGCATGGTTTAAAAAGTTGCACGAAGGGTGTGTATGACAATACCTGAGAGGCTCAGTTTGGTTTCACCCTTGTCATAGCATTGTTTCAAGGCTCTTGGTTATGCCTGTTAGAGGGAATTTTCCTGACAATCTTCTGTTTGTCACTGGAGGTGGCACGCCCATCTGGCTCTGCAGAACAAAGCTTCTAATTGAGTGGCAGTTGAGTCAGGTTCACACCCTTCCTTATCTTTGGCAATGTCTTGGTCTCTCACATTCAAGACAGGGAAGTGCTTGTCTCCTGAGAGTGGATCGGTTTCAACAGGTTGTTGTAAAGGATAGGAAAGCCTTTAGTGCTCAGAATAGGGTGGACACTGCAAATATGACTGGACCATGTGGATTCTGTTTCCTTAACAGTTTAAAAGAAGCTCAAGAAAATGCCACACGTGACAGAGAGAGCAGAATTCGGAGAGATGCTGAGAAGGTAAATGGATCACTGCCAGAGTGTAGCGATTGGAACTATAGTCATGAACAAAAATTACACTTGCACCTTTGAGGGAACACAATAATGTCACTGTCCCATACTACTTTATTAACTTCATCTTACTTAAAGTTCCTCAAATATATTATTCTTAATATGGCTGTCATCAGGCCTTATTTAAAACCATCATTCACAGCTAAGGTTCCAAATTTATAATTCCTACCCTTAATTGTCTTCCCCTCACAAATGAAAGAAAAGAATTATGCACTCAAAAATTCTGTTGATTTTTCCTTTTATTAATTTTCTTTAGATTAGCATACAAAGAAATGGGTTGCATATATATATATATATATATATATATATATATATATATACATATATATGCATTTGTATATATATGTATGTATATATATATATATATTAGATAGAAAATTTTTCAAATAATATAGTCTCTTAAGCAGTGTAGCTAATGGTGTTTTCCTCTAAAATTCTGCTAATATAATTGGAGTGATTCCCTTTTTCTAAAATGTGGTTATCTTATGTAATAAGACTCTTCTTAATAGAATTCTTGCTTCTTAATGAAGATCCCAAACATTGAGGTGGTAGCTTGAAAATTACTTCTAAAATTAAGTTTTGTCATATTTAGTTGATGTTATAAAATTTCAGTTCATTACAAAATAAATTCTTTATTGTGTTGAAATAAGTCATGCAGCCTTGGCTTATTAAAGCACTAAGGTTTAAACCCTTATTACACAAAGATGGATATTAGTGACTTAGCTGAAACGACTGGTCTTTTGTGAGAAAACAAAGACACCTGAATTTTGGTCTTCATCTCATCATGCTTTGGATATTGAGAGTGAGGAAAATATCTCTCTGGGCCCCAAATTTTTTGTCATATGGACAATAGACAAAGACCTCAATCTTACTTTCTTTCTGTGTTGTGTTTTCCCCTCCAATGCTCTTTCAGACTAATATAGATACATGGTTTGTGAACATAGGGTGATGCTTTCCCATGGGAAAGAAAGACCCCACTTTTTGGTAATCAAATTTCCAAACTGAAACAAAATACCCAGGGGCTGTTCCACACCAACCAAGGATGGAAACAATGCATTTTGTGGAGTCCGTATATTTCAGTGGAACATTCTGGGCTAGCCTGTCATATTTCTCATGTTTTCTGTGTAAGCAGGGCTGTTTTCCTACTTCTTCTTCTTGATGGCCAGGGTCATTAGACACAACAGGGCTAAGCAGGACTGCTTCTCAGTGATGGCTCAATGTGTGCCCTGTAATTAACCTGTCAGTGGGTTGCTCACAAAAGTGCTTCTTCAGAATCTTCTTGGATGAATCACAAGTCATAAACTGAAATTATCATTGTTGGTGTTCTGGAAATCATGGAGCATTGCTTTTTATGGCCACGTTATTATCAGGTGTCTCCTTTGTACACCTTATTCCAAGTATTTTACCCAGAAAGTGTAGGACATGTCCATTCCTCCTTTCAAAACTGGTGTCTTCTTATTGCAGTGCATAAATGGTTCTTTTGAAAAAGCATCTTGGAATGAAATACGAACTTCAAATACAAACCACAGTACTTATCTAGAAAAGTCTCCCTGTGCAGGTGGTGACATCAAGGTCCTGTGACTTGGTGTGAGTCACTCACTGAGTAGAGCCACATTGCAGTCACCAAGGTCTTCTTACTCGTGCTCTTCTTCCCCTGCAGCTGCTTCATTGTCTTGCTAGACGTGGAAAGATTACGGTCATACAGTTGGTCATGTTTATAGACTAGGCTGCAGTAAAACATTGTAGGATTGTTCATATAGAGGTCCTCAAGTCTGTAGTGTGTGTGTGTGTGTGTGTGTGTGTGTGTGTGTGTGTGTGTGTCTGTTTGTGTGTGTGTGTCTGTCTGTCTGTCTGTGTGCAAAGGTTATTCGATATCAAATACTAGCACTTAAAAAGACTAGAACAAAATTACCAAGAAGCCTAGCACCAAATCTCCCTTCCACTTTTGAATAATTTTTTAATAGAAATTCCAGATAAGTAAAGTTCACACAGGTCAAGGTAAAGGGAGGTACATTCACTCTGAAGTTTTCACCTACAGAGTCAGCAATGGACAGAGTCAATAAAAGCAGAGCTCACACGGTAGCTGAAAACTACCTTGCTCCTATCTCTTTGCAAATGAGGTTAAATTGCTCCATCTCGAGTAGCATTAAAACACTGGTTTCTACAAGCCCAATGTTTCCGTTCTGTCGGGTTTATGTGGGGATATCATGAAAGACCCCCGCCCCCACCCCTGAGTATTAGAAAATTAAGAATTACTTTTAGTTTTAGGAAACGCTTGTTAAGCCTTACTGTGTCCTCAGCTCTCGTCCTCCAACAATTAAAGGACACCAATCTTTCGAGTGCCAAGTAGGGTGGTCAAATAGTTGGTGCTTAAATCATTCTCAATTAGAGTGTGTTTATGTTTACAACCCTTCCCTGATGTGTCATTCTGTGATTATAAATCGCTTATGCAAAAAAAAAAAAATGCCAAAATGAAAGACCAGAAGATGTTAAAGGCAATTGTTTGTTCTTGTTTTGGTTTTCCAAAGGAACTTTGCAAGGAATTTGAAAACCAAGTGAGGAGTGGAAGACTCTTCTGTACCCGGGAAAGTGACCCAATCCGCGGCCCTGACGGCAAGATGCATGGGAACAAGTGTGCCCTCTGTGCTGAGATATTGTGAGCTACCCCTCCATTCGCTGAGAAGGCAGGGATACAAATCGGTGGATGAATGACAGCAGTAGTCAGGGAGGTTTTTGCCACTGTGAAGCATCTAAACAGACATAAGTCCATCTAGTCAATGCTTTGTGTCTGTGCCACAAGCTACATTGAGTACAAGCTAAATTCATGTTCCAGCTAGAAAACTGGCTTCTCAATAACACATGTGAGTCCTATGCCTTTGTGACCTTTTAATGAAGTCATCATAGAACCGAATGATGTGTGGAAAGACTTTATCTTCACGTATTAACTCATTGTGGCAGTATCGATAGGACATGTTCAAAGATTCTTTACATTCATGTTATTATCTGGCAGTATAAGCCACCGAAAAAGGCTGACCCCACAACACAAAGCAGACAGGCTTCATTACCTTGTCAGACACTTTGAGTTATGAACTTGTGTTTTGCTCTTTGTTTGCTCCTTTGAGATGAGGTTAGACTGAAACTTATTATGCAGCTCAGACTGCTTTCAAACCTATAACCAACCTCCAGCCTTAGCCTCCAAAATTCTGGACTTACTAGTGTAAACAATCTCATTTAATAGAATTCCACAAACTCTTTTGGCCAGATAATGTCCCCTCTTCTTGTAGACTGTATATTAAGACTGTCCTCCTTGGATAAAGCTTCCTATATCCTAGTTGAAAATCAATCTTTGTAATCCTAAATTATAGTCTTTCATAACCATCATCATAATCAGCAATTACATAATTATTTCTATGATCACTAATTGACTATTACTGTTGTCTCCAAGGCTATAAATACTAAGAGAATAATGAATAGGCTTGTTTTGTTTCCTACCAGGTTGAGTCCAATGTTGCCCCCAAAGTAGATACTAGCTAAATGAAGAGTGAGTGTATAAAAGTCTACATGAATGAAGATGCTGCCTCTCTTAAGCTTAAAGCTAACAGTGAAGCAACACATTGGCCTGTGTACACATACTTACACACTTCAAAGCAGAATGAAAACTATTCAGTAAAGAAAAGTTAACAATAAAATAATTGACTGATAAAAGGTTATTTCTATTTAGAGATGCAATGTCTCCTTTTAGAAGTATGATTTAAAATGAAGATATTTAAGAGAAATATTTATGCACATAAGCATTCACTTATGACTACACATGTATGTATATGCATGCAAAATGAAAAGGCCTTATTAGAAATATGAGGTACCTTAAAAGCACCAGGAGAACATATGGTCCATCTGTGCCTAATGAATATTGTGCAACATGAAGATTTAATATAATCTTTCCATTATTTTTTCTCCAGCATGAGGCGTTTTACAGAAGAAAAGGGTAAAACAGAGAAAAACCAGGGAGATGCTGAAGAAAGGGCTAAAGCTAAAATGGAAATTCAGGTGAGGATAAGCTAACCAATATAGCTGTGACCTTCATGCACTGAGATGTGTGCAAGTATAGCCCTTCAGAATGCATTTTCAATACTGGTTAATATTATCCCCAATAGTGAAATTTTGAGGGTAGTTATTGTTCTATAGTTAGAATAAAGCTTATGATGCTAAAATTTCTGTTGCCATTTGGAAGAAAATACTTGGTTATAGTAGTACATTAATTCCACATTCTTAAATATATCTGTACTAGATGGTTTTAAATCAACTTGATACAACTTAGAGGCATTTGGGGAAAGGAAACCTCAATTGAGAAAATGTCCCCACTAAATTGGCTATGGGCAAGCCTATGGGGTTTGTTCTGGGTTGATGTGAAGAGGTCCAGCTCTCTGCAGATGGTGGTACCCTTGGGCTTGTTGTCCCTGGTACCCGGAGAAAGTAGACTGAGGAAGCTGTGAGATACTCCCTTGTAAGCAGTGCTCCTACAGAGTTTTGCTTCATTAACTGCCTTCAGGTTCCTGCCACAAATCTCTGTCCCGACTTCCTTTGGTGGTGGCATGTCACCTAAGAGCTGCAAGCCAAAATCAATCCCTTTGTTTCCCAAGATGCTTTTGGTCATGGTGTGTTATCACAGCAGTAGAGAGGGCCATTAATAAGTGGTGTTCCCTCTTAGTCTGATCCCTGTGATTCTTCTAAGACTCTCATTTAAATGCACTTGAACTATTATGATCACTCCCTACCTTCCTTTCTCCTTTCCTTACCCCCTCATTCCCTTTAATAACCCAATTAATGTCTTTAAATTTAATCTCTATTCACTGAAATCTTCCACAGACCTGGTTGTCGGTGACAAAGATTTGATTATAAAAATTTCTTGTGTTCTCATTTTATAAGAATAAAGCCTAAACGCCCCCCAGTGTTTGCATACTGTAGGTGGTTTTTAAGGTCACCCCTTTTTTTAACCACTTTTAAAACCTTCCTAACTTTACCCAAATAATTCTTGCACTGCCATATTCATTGAAATATTAGCGTTCTCAAGATTTTATACTAGTCACTGCCACCATGGCCATTACAATAATTTCTGGATGACTTTTTTAGCCATATGATTTTCCTGACTATATCCTCAGAATAGAACTAATGAAAAATTACTGGAACTTTTCTGTACCATTCTTTTCTTTGTAGTAGCACATATTTAATTCAGGTCTAGCTACACCTCTCAAACATATATGGCAATTGCTTATTCTTTCCCCTTGTCTAGCAAAGAAAACTAAATCATCTAGATATCTGTGCATATACTTGTCGAATATGTATACATATGAACACATTTATTGCATATGAACATTACAATGATAGAATTATAATGCTAAAATTATAATTATAAACACTAAAGATTTAGTAGTGCTAAATCTTTAAAGTATTGATTCTCATGTTTGATTACTCTCGCCCTGTTTTATTGATACACAATGCTGAGAATTACAGATGTAGAACATCATCTTAAAATACCTTCTTTTCCTTGTTCAGAAACGATGTAGTGAATTCCAGGATCGTGCAAGGAATGGAACACTGTTCTGCACCAGAGAAAATGATCCTATTCGTGGTTTGGATGGAAAAACACATGGCAACTTGTGTTCCATGTGCCAAGCTTTCTTGTGAGTATGGAGATTGGAGGTGTCGAGAAAGAAGAAATTTACACATGACCTTAGAGGTCTAGCTTATTTCAGGAAGCCTCCTTGGGGAAACTGACTTGAAATAAGCAAAGCAGTTAAGTAAGCTACAGGGGCAACTCTTGTCATACAGAGCCATGGGTGGGAGCTTCAAGGCACCTGCTTTAAGATGCCTAATTTGCTATGACTTTTTATTTCTTAATTCTGGAGCCTTGTTATGAAATGAACCTGTGTAAATATTTGAAGTTCCATGTGTGAACCATATAGGCATCTCTGATATGGTTAGGGCCCAGCTATAGACTTGAACTGAGTTAAGTTGCCCACAAACATACTCTACAGAACCACAAACACTCATAAAATTGCTTTAATTGTTACTTTACAGGCTATAATTTTTATTTTAGAAAGTTAGAGTTACTACTTGTCTTTTACAATTTAGAATAATATGAGTAATACTATTTTGCTGAACTCAAAATAAGTATTTGGCTATATTTATAATATTATAATATTTAACTTTTTGTTTTTACTCATAATCCTTTATGTTTAAAATATCATCGATTTAACTGTAGATACAATATAATTTGTCTTATAAAGCACATTCAGGTTCTTTTAGTTTAATCAGTGCATGCAATCATTGGATTATACACATCTGTATCACTTTTGTCTTTTAGATAATAAAGACATGTATGAGCAGTTTATTTAAGTGTAAATTAAAGCACAGGCTACATGATATAGGACAGAGAGATAGACAGAGGCATTAGTGAACTCTGGTCTTGACTAAAGCGCTTCAGCCTTTCATCCTCCTTGACAATCAAGATGTGTCAGTGTGTTTTTTTATGGTTTTATCATCACCTAGTATGAGGTCACCATGATTCCAGTTTGACAGTTCTTTGGCTATCATTTTCTCATCACAAGCAAAAAGATGATAGAAAGCAAGTTTACAGATGAACTACTGCATCTTTCTGTTGATGTGAGAAGTCTGAAGATGTTACAGGATGACAGCTTATTGGAAGTAGTTTCCTTAGTTGATACATAGTGATTCCAGGCTGGGAATGAAGAAGAGATGGATGGGCAATGTGTAGGAATCAGTGGATTCCTTTTATTTTACTTTACCTTATTTTATTTTACTTTTTAAAATTTAATTCAATTTTATTTTATTTTATTTTATTTTATTTTATTTTATTTTATTTTATTTATTCAGCAAAACAGAAGCTGAAGAAAAGAAGGCTGAATCTGGAACCAGAAACAGAAGAGGGTCTGAAGAGTCAGAAACATATGCAGTGAGTGGGATATATCCTTAACTGTTTGTCACTGTAACTTGACACATCTGCTAGAGCCTGGCAAAAAGTCATAATCCTTCAGTTTGGAATGACATTGAAATGAACATTGTATGAAACTGATTCATTCTTCCTGTCAAGAGACAAACAATGGAAAATGAAAAAAAAAACTTAATATAAGGACTTGAGTTTTACTCTTACACTCAACAAAAAGATTTTAGTCTTTGCAAACCAATTTCCAGGGGAAAGTGTCCATGTACACTCTTTGTTATGGATTCTTGAAATTTAATACTTGAGTTGATTTATGTAAAAACTAGATTTATGAAAGCACAATTTAAAAGAAAGTTTAACATTTACTTTCTGCACACATGCGAGTGTGTGTGTGTGTGTGTGTGTGTGTATGTGTGTGAGTGTGTATGTGTTTATGGTGCATGCATGCATGTGCCTGTGTATGTGTAGGTGCATAGGTATCTACACACACATATAAAGGGTAGAAGTCAGAGGACAACAGGGAAGAGCTGATTTTTCCTTCTACCATGTGGGTTGTGGGAACTGAACTCGGGTCATCAGGCTTGATGACAACTGCTTTCACCTACTTAGACCCTCTCAAGTCAGAAAGCATCATTTTTAAGTCTAAAAGGTTGCAATACTCATTTCCAGAGACTTGCATGTCTTATCACCACCTATTGTTTTGATGCTGAAAGTCTCCTATTTTTCCCTCTAGACTTTCCTTTCCCTTATACCACCACTAAGATAAAAACTACCAGTGTAAATCTGTCTTGCTTAAATCTCACACATTTGAGCTGTGGAGATGACTCACAATAACGGGTACTGGGTGCCAAACTTGACACCTTCAGTTCAGTCACTAGAACCTACATTTAAAAAAATTATTGGTGGACCTGGTCCTTTGTTATTTTTACACTCCTATTTCAAGATGGGATGGGGAGACAAGAGAATTGTCTGGAAGGTCATTGACCAGATATCCTAGAGTACTCTGTGATGCCACAACAGAATCTAAAACAGAACTTGCCTGGACAAGGTGGAAGGAAGACAAGAACCAACTCCTGAAAGTTTCCTATGACTTCTATGATGTGTGCCTAAATCAGTTATGTTTATACTTGTGAACTCAAGTCAATTTTAAGATTGGTAATAGAAGCTTCTTTTTTGCAGTAGGCAAACAGGATGTATTAAATATCATCACCTTCCTATTTAAATATTCTTATCTTCCTTCCAGTTTTATCACTTAACAATGTTTAATGATGCTTTCAAAGTTTAGCATTGCTCTAGTGTAAACCACTACATATTCCAAAACTAAAAAGCCTATTAAGAAATAAATATCCACATTTCATTGACTTTCATGATCTGACCAATCATGTGGTCATTCCCTCCAACTTTCTCTTCGGCCATATAGAAACTATGTGATGGATATCGCAAGGCCAGGAAGAATGGACAACTATATTGCACCAGAGAGAATGACCCCGTCAGGGGCCCTGATGGGAAAATCCATGGCAACACATGCTCCATGTGTCAGGCTTTCTTGTGAGTACAGCAGGACCCCCTGGACTTGTGAAGGGTCTGAAGCTTAGAAACTCATTGGAAAATACAGGGGTGGTTGTCTTTAAATGGAGATAACAATGTATATTCTTCCTGGAATCTCTCAGCTTTGAACGTCACATTTAACTTGTTAAAGACAAACAAAAACAAATGAAGAGCTTTCAGGTTGTTACTATTATGATAGAAACAGTGGAGACTAGTCAGGAAACACAGAAAGAAGTAATACATGGGGTCACTTGTATGTAGAATTTCAAAATAATCCAAATTATAGTAGGTAACAGAAAAGTGGTTGCCTATACCTTGAGAGAAGGTGTACAGTGTGGATGAGGGGATGCTGAGTGAAGGGTATAACTGAAGGGTATAAAAGCTCCTCTTTTGTACTATGTTCTTGAGAGAAGGGAGCCATTCTAATTCATTATCTAAACAGAAAACAAATGACAAGATTGGTGTTACAGGACTTTGGGGTCACTTAGGAAGAGTCAAAGCATTGAATGATGAGCTCATGAGTGTAAAGACTCTTTGCTAAGACAATAATATTTGTTTCTTCATAATCTATCCCCTTTTTTCGCATAGTATTCAAGAAGACAAAGCAAGAGCAAAAGTTAAAAGAGAAGCTGCAAAGGTAACTTTCTCTGTGCTCCTATGCCCTACATTTTGGCTCCACAATGACATGATGTTCTAGTTGTCTCACTAACATATGTGCTTGCTTTCTATACTTCATGCTTGATGAAATGAAACACAGCAGTGTTAATATACATCCTAGTTTGGCTTCTCATAAGGCTAATTTGAGCACAGAAATTGAAGACTAGCCTGAGAAACGAGTAAGACCAATGGCTAGTGGAAGGGAGTGGGAGAGAGTGTGTGTATATAAGAGAGCTCTTAATGTAAAAATGACCCTGATTAGATTCTTCCAAAGTTTCAATTTTATTTCATGATTGTTCAAATTTTGACACTTATTGACTGAAATATCAAAGGATCCACTTTCTGTAAGAATTTTCTCTATGCATTTGTATTTCGTAGAGTTAGTTTTTTAGGCAGAGATTGTTTATACATAACATGTCTACTAGGATTAATTTACATCGTTTACACCTTTAAAGCACATCAAGTAGATGGGGCAAAATTCTAATCATCAGAATTTACAATAGTATGCGTTTATGTTATCATATTAGTCATGGGAAAGTACTAGCAATCTTGACCCCCATTGTCACTATTTATTTTGACTACTTCCTTGATTTTCCAATTTTACTATATAATAGAAAATAGTATTTTATTATATATCATATAAATATATAATATATTACATATTCTCTATTATAATTGTATATTTTATATATTTTAATATATAATATGTATAATATATAAGATATATTATATGTAATATAAATATATTTTATTATATAGTTATTAATACTATTTTACTACATAATATTATATAGTTATAAATTTATAATATATAATAGAAGATATTTTCTATTATATAGAAAGACAAATTTGTCTGTATGTATATGACTAGTTTCACTCAATAGCCACTTAAAAAATTAACCTAGTATGTATTTCTAACTTCCCTGAACTATGAACTTAATCACTATTTGGGGAAAGTTGTATAGTTTAAGTGTTTATCTTTCAACTAATTGAATTTAAAAATAACTCCTATGCAGGCTGGATATATCTTTTATAAGTAATTTAGGTCTGTAAATTTGGCTCTACATTGTATTTAATTAGATCAAGCCTTGTCACTCTGGATACACTCCTTCTCTCTTCTCTGATTGTGTTGCTCTCATCCCTTTATTCTTGAGAATTTCGTATAGTATATACTGAAACATTATTTCTCTCTCTCTCTCTCTCTCTCTCTCTCTCTCTCTCTCTCTCTCTCTCCCTCCATCCTCTCCCTCCCTCCCTCCATCCCTCTCTCCCTCCCTTCCTCCCTTCCTCCCTTCCTTCCTCCCCTTGTATTTTGTGTAGCGTATCTTCCTAGTAGCTTCATGTCTTTCATTTTTCTGATACTCCAATATATCCAGTTGGGGCTGCCCATATACTCATGACTATGGGACTGTTCATGGGAACAGATGTACCAGTGGCTAGGTCATCAAAGAATTATGATTTTTATCTCCCTTGGGAACTATCCACTGCCAGTGACTTCTCCTTAATCAGGGTGGAGCCTAGAGAAAACCTTGCCCAACTATATAGCAATTTTGCCTGGCTGGATCTTGTGCAGGCAACCACAGCTGCTATGAGTTCATGGATATGAAGACCATGGTGTATTCAGCAGACAGCATTTCACAGTAGACCTTCCCATTTGCGAGTTCATACAATTTTTCCCACCTCCTCTTTGGTGGTGTGCCCAAGAAGTGGCAGGGAAGAAGTTAAATAATGAAGATGTTCCATTTAGGGCCGAACATTCAGTCTCTTATTGTGGGTACTTTGAACAATTGTGTTTGCTGCAAAAAGAAGCTTCTCTTACCAATATTGAAGTTATCTTGAGTTTATAAGTATAAACATAGACGTTTAGAATCTAGCTTGACAATGTGGACACTTATTGAAATAGCAAAAGCAGGTTCTATCCTAGATCCTGTTACTTCCTTAGCTATTGAATTTTGATCAGGTTAATGGCATAAAATTCCCTGCTGTTGAACAAGCTTCAAATCCCATCAGAAAGGAGTTATTCTATGACAGTTCTGCCATTATTCCTTGCACCAATGGGTCCATCTTGTCTGTCGGGTGTGTATTCTAGCATGTGAGTTGAGCACTGGATAAGACCATTGACATTTTTCTCCATAAACCTAGAAGCATTCTCTGGTGCTGTGTGAAAGTAGGCAACAGGAAAGAGGTTTCCAAGTCAGCTTGAGACCAATTTTCTATTTCTTGTAACCAATGTGTGTGGTATCTTTAGCAATAGTCTTGGCATGTAGTTATTATAATTAGGTAAGAGCAATGGCAATAGCCTGTATTGATTTGGAGATTTCTGGGGCCTCCCTAATCAGTAACTCAAAGAGAAATATATCATGCATTGTACTCCTTTTTTTTTTTTTTACTTAATAATGGAAATAACACTGTCTATTTATACAAGATGTTATACTTTGAAATTAGCTTACTCACAATTTGGTTTCCATAATGCTCTTCACATTTAGCTGTACTTAACCTACCTACTCTATCCTCTCACCAACCTCATCTCCAGCCCGCATTTGTGCTTAACACCAAGTAGTCCATCCTCTTCTGTCTTACTGTATGTATTCTACTGTTCCTCCAATTTTATGTTTAATTGGGATGTGATGGAGTGGGCTTATATGTGGCTTTCACATAGCTTCCCATCGGCTTAACGCTCCCCCATTCCCTGGTTTCCCATATATACCTGTGCCCTTTCTGGATAAAGCACTTTAAAACTCAGTATTCAACCTCTCTATTTTTTGCTTTACCTACAATATACTGCCTCCCTCCCTCAATGTTTACTCCTGCCAAAAGCTGCTTTCTCTTTACATGGTTTCTTTTTAATACAACTTAATCATGTGTGTGTGTGTGTGTGTGTGTGTGTGTGTGTGTGTAACATGTATTTCAAGCTATAATCCACATACAAGAAAGAATATACTGCAGTTGTCTTTCAGGCCCCAAGTTACCTCATTTAGTATAATTTTTCTTCTTCCATCATTTACCCAGCTGGTTTCAGTTTTCTTTATATCAGAGTAAACCATTGTTCACATGAGCTCTTGATAAGCACTTTGTTCTTAGTGATTTATTGTGATATTATTATTGCTCTTTAAGATTTTGTGAATCATTGAACATTATTTATTACTAATAGTAAGAAAAGATATACGTAATGAAGTAACTGCTTTTTCATTAATTATTTTATTTATTTGCATTACACATGTTGCATCCCCCAGAGTTCTTCACTCCATCCCACTCCCTTTTGCTTCTGAGAGGATGCTCCACCATCCACCCACACCCACCCCACGCAGGGCATTCCCCCTTCCTGGTGTGTCAAATCTCTGCAGGATTAGGTTCATCCTCTCCCACTGAGCCCAGACGAGACAGTCCTCTGTTACATAGGTGCCAGGGGCCACAGACCAGCCCATGTATGCTCTTTGATTGGTGGCTGAGTCTCTGGGAGCTCCCAAAGGTCTAGTCAATTGACACTGTTGCCATCCCTGTCAGCTCCTTCAACCCTTCCCCTAAGTCTTCCATAGGGGCCTCTGACCTCAGCCCAATGTTTAGCTGTAAATATCTGCATCTGTCTCGGTCAGATTCTGGTAGAACCTCTCAGAGGAAAGCTATCCTAGGCTCCTGTCTGCAAGCCCAACATAACATCATTAGTCGTGTCAGGGTTTGGTGACAGCCCACAGGATAAATCCCATGTTGGGCCAGTCACTGGATTGTCTTTCCTTCAGTCTTTGCTCCATTGTTGTCCCTGAATTTCTTTTGATAGGAACAATTCTGGGTCAAAAAATTTGAAGTTGGATTGGTGACCCCATCCCTCCACTGGGTGTCACTGGGCATTTCCACTAAGGTCATCCCCATTGGGTTCTGAGAACACCTTACTTCCCAGATCTCTGGAACTTTCTAGAGGTTCCCCCCTGTACTCTACCTCCAGCAGCTACATATTTTTCATTCCTTCTCCTGGCCCTCTGGGCTTCTCTCCTGCTCCCTCTACCTGATCTTGGCCCCCTTTCCCTTCCACCTCTTTTCTCCCACCAAGATCACTCCCTGACTCTGCCTCCATGACTATTTTGTTCCCCCTTCTAAGTGGGATTGAAGCATCCTCACCTGGAACTTCCTTCTTGTTAAACTTCTTACAGTCTTTGGATTGTATCATGGGTATTTTGTATCTTTTGGCCAATATCCCCTTATCAATGAGTACACACCATGCATGTCCTTTTGGGCCAGTGTTAACTTTTTCAAGATGATATTCTCTAGTTCTATCGATTTAACTGTTTTACGATGTCTTTTTTTTTTTTTAATCTTATAGGAAATGTGCAGTGAGTTCCGGAACCAAGCAAAAAATGGAATGCTTATGTGCACCAGAGAAAATGACCCTGTTGTTGGGCCAGATGGAAAAACACATTCAAACAAGTGTGCAATGTGTGCAAGTGTGTTGTGAGTATTTACCCTCATATCTCTACCTAATCATGTACCATTATCCTTGTGTGGGATTGAGATTCCAAAGTGCACTGTGGATTGTATACTAGAAAAATCTTAAAAGCAGATGAACATAATATTAAGCAATATATAATATTAGAATGACATTTTCTATTCACATATCCTTCTACCTTCTAATTATGTCAAGTGGCTATATTCAGCACTGAATGTTTATAATACTTGACTGTCTTAATTTACAACAAAGAAAAAGAACAAGTCTCAAATTGGATCGGGTGCTTTTTTTATCTATCTCACCTCTGATAGTCTGTGATTCTGTGAATATATTCAGATATAGGTTAAAAAATGTGTGGAGAAACGGTGAGGCTGGTATATCAGAATTGTTATAATACCTGACCTGTAAGTGGAATAACCTTTTGGGGCTATCCCTACTCTCCACCAGTGAAGTGCCTTGGTGGACAATAAAGCCCTTAAGAGACAAACAAGCTCCTGAACTGTCTATCAAGTTACTTTAGGCCCTATAGAACTTTCTTTTGCCAAGTGATATGGGTCAACTTGTTGCTAGAGTTCCCTTAAATGGGATAATATAGAAGGATTATATGTAATATAATAAATTGGATTATATATAATATATTAAATTATATATATAATATATTATATATAATATAATAAATTGGATTATATAGTATAATATATATAAATATCTTAAATGGGATTATATATAATATAATAAATTGTATACTGCAGTTGTAATTCCAACCCATGAAGATTCAGGAGCTACCTTTTGAATTGATTATAAAACTAATTTCCTCCAGTGAGTCACCTCAAAATAAATGGTGAAAGATTATAGTCAAGTTATGGGCCTAGAATTCTTGCGCTGTGTCATTCTACTCCCCTTATCTTCAAAGTATAATTATCTAAAACACAAAGTTATTAATTATCTCAGTCTTCCAATATTAGTCCATCTGTAAGTATATGCCTATAATTCCTTACAAGAGTTATGAGAGTATGTAGATCAATAGAATAAGGAATGGCCTAAGATTCATGAAATAACAGTTTTCTCTCATTTGCTCTCATGGATGGGGAACATCAGATATGGTAGATGTTCATAATGAGTTTTGACATGTTACATGTCAGTAGAAAATGTCAAGAAATGGGGTAGACTTATTGGCTGTCCTTTGAATCTCAGCACTCTGGAGGTCAGAGAAGAAAAATAATGAGTGTGAGGTCAGCCTAGGCTACGTGGCAAGATATTGTCTAAAAACAACAGCAAAACAAAAAACAAAACAAAGCAAAACATAGAATATTTGGCTTGTGACAGACATCATAAAGTGCACTGTTGAAACTTATTAGGATTCTATCATGCCTACAACTAAAATTTGAATTGTAATATAATGAAATCTTAAAATATTTTGTTATTTTAAAATGAAGGACTGTTCATGTTATGACGCCTCTGTATCTGACTTGTCATTTCTTGTTATCATTAATGATATCATAACTCCCTGGGAGGGAAACATTCACGATTTAGAAAAAAGAAGTCAAAATAATCATGGCTTTTTATAGATTAAAGCCAGTGACCAATAAAAAGTATTATCAGCAGGTCTTACACATGGATAAAAACGTGTGCTTTTGCCTTTGTTATTACTTTTTGAGAAATGTAATAAAGACAACTTTCTTTGCATATTGTCCAAAATAATCACACCTCTTAGGACAAATCATTTTTCCTGAAAAGTTTTATATATTTATTTTTATCATCAATCATCATCATCATCATCATCATCATCATCATCATCATCATCAT